>NC_139521.1:25010591-25410591 GCF_947247035.1 Vipera ursinii | reverse complement strand
TAAATTTGTATACCGCCCTTCTCCCGAGGGACTCAGGGCGGTGAACAGGGCACATATAAATAGAGGATACAAAAATTAAAAAAAGAATTAAATAATCGCCCAGATAAAACAGTAACAATATAAAAACCCAATTAAAAACCCTAACTTCCCCCATCAGGCCAGGCCAGCTTGTTCAAATAAATGGGTCTTCAGACCGCGTCGGAAGGAGCGAAGGTCCGGTGCTGTCCGGAGCTCAACCGGCAGCTGGTTCCATAAAGCCGGAGCGCCCACAGAGAAGGCCCTCCCCCTGGGGGCCACCAGCCGACATTCTCTGACCGGGGGCACCCTGAGGAGGCCCTCTCTGTGGGAACACACAGGGCAGAGGGAAGTTGACGCCGGCAGCAGACACCATACCAGCTTGAATCCTGTTTTCTATTATTTTATCAAGAAATCAAGCAATATGTGCCTGTACTTTGTGATATAATTAAACATAAAGATTACTTTAACTATGATGCCAAAGAGGTATGATTGCAGTAATTCACTTCACAGTTTTCCCCCCCAATATTATTAAGCAATGAATGGAGAAGAGAATAAAGATTCTATTTCTTCTCTTCTCACATTTATATATAGAGAGCAGCCAAATGTAATGAATTCAAAACATTTAGGATTGATACAAAAATACAACTTAATTTACAGTATATAATTACAATGGAACTAACACAATTTTTCTTTTAATCAAATGATAAGGTTAATGTTTATGGTTATTTTCTTGCAGTTTAACTCAACAGCAAAACAACTTATTGAACTAGACAAATCATCTACAGTAGATTCTGGAGAAGGCACCTCTGGTATATCCCATTGCAATTCAGTTCAAAAGTATACTGATTTGAAGAAGAACACCAAAAAACGCCATTCTTTTACTTCCCTTACCATGTCCAATAAGGCTTCACAGTCTTCTCAGAATCGTCACTCAATGGAAATAAGCCCTCCTGTTCTCATCAGCTCCAGTAATCCAACTGCTGCAGCACGGATAACTGAGCTTTCAGGTCTTTCTTGCAGTGCACCTTCTCAGGTAATTATAAGTGGAAATCAAGGTGTATCATGGCTTTTTAAATTGCAGTTTAAAATATTGTCAAAATAAATGGGGTATAATTATTGAAATAAATATTTTTATATTTGTATTAAAGGAATCAGATCTTATTTATTAAAGGATAATCTTGAATTATTAAGTATTGTTATCTGAAGACAGCTGTTCTTGCTTTTTACATGAGGTTTTTTCCTCACTTTAAGTAGGTTATCTTTTAAATGTTTTCTTTTAAATGTTTTCTAGCTAAAGTTTAAAATAATTTTATTCCTAAACTAGATAACATTTAAATAATGTTAGTTACTTTAAAAATTGTGGTTAAAATCTTCCAGATATAAACAGATTGGAATGATTGTTCACCCTTCACAAATTGAGAATTAGAGGAGAATTTAGATACAGATAGTCCTTGACTTATGACTGTAATGAAGCCTGCCCATCATAGTCATAAGTGATGACAGTCATTAAGGGGGTGATCAACCCAGTTTTACAAACTTTGTTGAAGCTTGCTAAAAATGCTATTTGAAAGTGCTAACTCCAGTTAACATTGCACAGAGTTTATTTATTCTGTATAGGGTTGCATAAAATAAGAAATCATTTTGAAAAAAAATGATAAAAGTACATTTATTCATTTAATTTATATGCCACCCATCTCACTATCAAGTGTTCTGGGCAGCTTACAATATGATAAAATACAATATAAAACAATTACAGTATTAAAAATTAAGCATTAAAATTAAAACATTAAAAATAACCAAAAAGATAAAAGGACCATTGTTATTATTTATTAATAATATTAATAAATCTCATAAAGAAACCTCAAATATACCATAGCATTCATTTGTATTACATATTTGTACTTAAAAGTGAAACGTATATAAATTTAAGACTAGAAATAATTTATATTAAATGTAAAGCTAATATTTTGTTGTAAAAGTATTTCACTTTTTCACTTATGGAACGATTGGATTTTCTGGATGAGACATTAATTATGTTTAATGTATCTGCTGTTAATAGGTTCACTTTAATACCACAGGACTAATTGTAACCCCACCACCCAGCAGTCCAGTATCAGGACATTCATTTACCTTTCCACCTGAAGTCACTTACCAAGCTGCTTTTGCTGTAAGTGTAAGTATCATTTCACAGATGTTAGAATAGCTTTTATGGAATTTTATCTCACTTGGCACTTTCTGTTTGAATTCTGGAAGGTACAATTCCAATTTATTATTATTACAGCCAAAGGCCAACACATAAATTAAACATTCAAATAAAACAAAACTAAACAGAACCAACACAAGAGGACATAGCAATATGTTACAATTAATGATGTAATCAATGGGTGACCAAGGTCTTCCTAGTTTTACAGACAGTATAACAACAACTAGCTACTTTTAGAAAAACTGAATCATACCAACCTGACAATAAAAATAACTTCAATATAGTCTAATGCTGGATTAAAACACATAATAAAATTAATTATAAAAGATTATTAAAAAGATCTAAAATGTTTGTTTATGTTTCTGGCGAATCCCCAATGCTGCTGCGCAGAATCTAGCCACCTGTGCCGTGATCACTGCCTGCTCATCCTTAAGCAGCCACTGGAGATAAATACTTTCTTGAACGACCAGGATACCTATCAATTATGGGGAGGATATGGTTTTTCCGAATAGCTCTATAGAAGTAACATCAAAGGAGTATGTGTCCAATGGTCTCCACCTCTCCTGATCCACAGGAGCAGAGTCTTTCTGCCAATGGTGTCTTTTTATACTTGCCGTACAGGATGGCCAATGGAAATGCATGGCACCGTGTAAGCGACAAGGCTTTCTGGTGGTTTACTGACTCCAACTGACTAAGATACCTGGCAGGTGTAACTACATATCTATTAGAGTCTGGAGCTAGAAACTGCGGAACCATACCTAAGTCTGCTTGCCTCTCGATGTCCTCTACCCTTTGACGCAAGGTTTGTTTTGCTTGGTCGTAGTCCAATTTGAGAATTGAGGCTGGCAAGAAGCCTAGTTTGGCAAAGTTGGACTCGACTGCCTTGATCCATGAAGAGGAGAATTTATCTTGAAGAATTAATGGAGCAATGCTTTGCGGAAAGCAATTAAGCCTTAGCCAGATGTTTAAGGAAGCTATACAGATTCTTGCTTCAACTTTTATCAATCCTGTCTCCAGGCACAGAAGTGCATTTGGGACACAGTGTGGCATCTGGAGAATTGTTCTGATAAATTTGGATTGAACTCTTTCCAGTGGTATAAAACACAAAGCTGAGGGTCGGAGCAAGGTCCCATAGAGAAGCTGTACTAGCAACTTGGCAGAAAGAGGTTAATTGCAGCTGGAACATAGTGTCATCCCTTTGTGCAAAAAAATTTAAGAATGGCGTTTGCTGATCGTTGGCCAGAGGCAGCTGCGTATTCTCCATGGGCTTTTTGTGGTATGGAAGACCACCCCTAGGTACTTAAAGGTGGTTACCTGCTCTATTTTGTGGCTATTTAAATACCATGAGTACCATTTTGGCCTTTTTGCAAAAAACATAGTCTTTGTTTTCTCAAAATTTGTCCAGTTTATTATATTTGCAATACTGGACAAGGGCTCGCAAGGCTCTTTTAAGGCCAACTGGAGTCCTGGAGAGAATCTCAGTGTCATCTGCATAGAGCAGCACAGCAATGCTTTGGTCACCTATTTTTGGGGGGTGGTAATTTGGATTATTGAACCATTTTACCATATCATTTATGTAAAAATTGAAGAGCAAGGGAACCAAAATGCACCCGTTTAACCCCCTTTTGAGTTTCAACTGACCTCAAGAGAGACCCTTGCATATTACACCTAACCTTGAGGTATGTTTTGGTATGTAAGGCACGTAACAAATGGAGGAGTCTGTGATCAATTGAGGCAGCTTCCAGCTGTTCCCATAGCTTAATCCTTGTAACTGTCAAAAGCTGCCATGATCTATAAAAGCAGCGTATAATGATACAGGTCTATCTGTTGCATATTTTTCTATCAAATGATGGAAGAACTAAGCACTGATCTATGGTGTCTCTCCTCTCTCTAAACCTGGCTTGTTCTTTGGTAATCAGGTTCTCAAGATCCAGCCACTCCTTTAATTTATCTTGAAGGTGTTTGGCATAGAGTTTGCTGATTATATTTAGCAGACTTATTGATCTGTAATTGGAAGGGTTGTCTCTTTTTCCCTTTTTATAAATTGGGACCACAATTGCCAAGCCCCAATCTTCTGGGACATGGCCAGTGGAGTAAATATAGGTGAATAGCGCTGCCAGGACGGGTATCCATCACTCCACATTATTCTTTAGTAATTTGGCCGAAATGAAGTCAGCTCCTGGAGCCTTCCCAATCCTGAGTTGGCCAACGAGGGATTTAATTTCGGGCTCTGAAACTGGAGGCCACTCAGGTAAATCCTTCATTGTACTCTCGCTGGAGGGGTTTTCATACATTCTACGAAAATGAAGTTCCCAGGTTATAGGAGATATATGACAGACTAATGGGGTATAGATTCTTTCAGAGTGGCAAGCTATTAGACACCAAAATAAGGAGGAGTTCTTTTGCTTTGCTGCCACAATGAGCTGTTCCCAGGAAAACCTTGTGTCTTTTTTTTATTAAAAAGTTTTATAAAAGTTACAATACAAACCCACCCCCAAACTATCCCCTCCCCCACTTCCCAGAACTGAATACAGGGTTACAAAAATAACAATCAAAATCTAAATAACATTAACCAACTATATACTGTATGTAACCAAGTTCCTAACGCACTTTAACTCCCCTTTAACATAAACACAAACAAGATAAAAGTAAACATAATAATAAGAACATAAAAACAAGATAATATCCATATTATTAAACAATACTAATAATAAAAATAATAAGATATAATAAAAACTAATAAAAATACCATAAAAACATACTAATATTAATAATATCATTCTATAATTCATTCATAAGCTAGATGAAACTTTTTAGTCACATATTTGTTCTGAATATAATCTATCCATCTTCTCCAGATCGAAATGTTTTTTTTTTTGTGAATGATCCTTCAAATAAGCAGAAATCTTAGCCATTTCTGCCAAATTTGACACCTTAAGTGTCCAATCTTCTATAGTAGACAAACTATCTTTCTTCCAATATTGACCTATCAAGAGCCTTGCTGCTGTTATCAAATTCAATATCAAATTTGTTTCTTTAGTATCACAATCTATAACAATACCCAATAAAAACAATTGTGGAGAAAATTTTATCTTTCTCTTAAAAATCTTTTGAATAGTCCACCAAATTTTAATCCAAAAAGCTTTAACATTTCTACAAGTCCACCATACATGATAATAGGTAGCATCCAAACTACCACATCTCCAACATTTGGGCTGTAAATTAGGATACATGCAGGACAATTTTTTGGGACCCAAATGCCATCTATAAAATATTTTATAAAAGTTTTCTCTTAAATTTTGAGCCTGGGTAAATTTCACATTTCTAACCCAAATTACCTCCCAATGAAATTGGTTCTTGAATATTTTGAGCCCACTTTATCATACAATCTTTAACTAATTCTGTTTCAGAATCCAATTCTATTAAAGCATTATATATTCTCTTTATATGCGCTCGGTTTTGATCTTTAATTTGTTTTACCAAATTTTCATCAGTTAATGTAATACCAATTTTCTGATCTATCTTCCACCTCGTTTGCAATTGAGTATATTGAAACCAAGACTGTATGAAATTTTCTTGTTTTAACTCACCTAATGATTTTAATTGCCAACCATTCCCTATCCATCTAAGTAATTCCTTATATGAAATCATATCCAAGCTCACACCCACCCTCTATCGCATGCCCAGGAATCCCCCAAATTGGTATTTTATAATTTAAATTATAATAATATTTTTTCCATACGTGCAATAAGGCGCTTCTTAAAATGTGAGATTTAAATGCCTTATCCACTTTTTTTTTCATAAACTAAATATGCATGCCACCCATATAATAAGTCCCATGCCTCAAGGTAAAGTAATCTTTCATTTGTTAAATTAAGCCAGTCACTAACCGCTGATAAAACAACCGCATCATAATATAATTTCAAATTAGGCACTTTAAGTCCTCCTCTTTCCCGTACATCTTGTAAGATCTTAAATTTAACTCTCGGTCTTTTCCCTGCCCAAATAAATTTATTAATACCCTTCTGCCACTCATCCAAATTGGCATCCTTTTTCAATATAGGTATCATTTGAAAGAAAAAAAGAAACTTTGGTAGAACATTCATTTTAACAGCTGCAATTCTCCCCAACAGAGATAATTGTAATTTTTTCCAACTATCTAACTCCTTTTGTACTTTTTGCCATAATATCTCATAGTTGTTCTTATATAACTTTTACTAACTTTTCTTTTTCATTCATAGTCATATTTTTAGATAATTATTTATCTTAAAACCAGAAACTTTCCCATATTGAGTTATAATTTCCATTAAAGCTGTAACCGATTGAGTCGGTTGAGATAGTGTAACAAGCAAGTCATCCGCAAATGCTCTTAAAACTATAATCATTCTGCTTTATTTTTATTCCCCTTATTTTAGTTGAT
Source organism: Vipera ursinii (assembly GCF_947247035.1). Taxonomy (NCBI): domain Eukaryota; kingdom Metazoa; phylum Chordata; class Lepidosauria; order Squamata; family Viperidae; genus Vipera; species Vipera ursinii. Next base: position 25,403,950 of record NC_139521.1, on the reverse strand, counting down.
ACACGAATTTTAATCAATAAAATCTCCAATGTTAAAACAAACAACAATGGTGAAAGGGGGCATCCCTGTCTTGTACCTTTTTCAATTTTAAATGCATCTGTTAATCCCCCATTAATTATAATTTGTGCCGATTGTTGTTGATATATAGCCTTAATAGATTGCAAAAATATCCCCAAAATTCATCTTATCAACAACTTTCAATAAAAATTGCCAATTTAATTGATCAAACACTTTTTCAGCATCTAAAAATATCAGTGCCACAGGGACTTGGTTGTTCTTATCCAAATACTCTATTAAATTTACAATTTGTGTTACATTATATTTCATATGTCTTCCAGTTATAAATCCAGACTGATCACTATGAGTCATTTGTTTCAAAACCTGCATTAATCTATTTGCCAATATTTTTGCAAAGATCTTATAATCTATATTTAAAAGCGATATAGGTCTATAATTCTTTGGTTGGGTGGGATCTTGCTCCTCCTTTGGAATCAGCGATATAAAAGCCCTTCTCCAGGATGGAGGCACCACCCCTCCAGCCTGGATATTGTTAAATAATTCCTTTAATGGTTCTACCATCTCTGCAAATAATAATTTATAATAAGTTGCTGATAACCCATCTGTACCAGGAGCCTTACCCAATTTTAACTGTTTAATTGCTGAAATGATTTTCTCTGAAGTAATTAATTGATTCATCTCCTCCTGTTGCTCATTTGAGAGCGTAGGAATATGAGCTTCCTGTAAATACTTATCTATATCTAAAGCTTGTATATTCTCACTAGCATATAAATTTGCATAAAAATCTAAAAAACCCTTTTTAATTAAATTTTGTTGATAAACCTCTTTACCCTTATATTCTATTTTCTCTATAGTACGTAATTTCTGTTTTTTCCTTAATTGATAAGCTAACCACCTACCAGGTTTATTTGCATTATAAAAAGTATTATGTTTCACATGCCGCAAGTTAGTTGCAACCTGATCCTCCATTAACATATTAAATTGCTCTTTCAGCAAATTTATTGAATCCCTTACTCTCTTATCTAATGGGTTCAAAATAAGGGCTTTCTCTTTCAACTTAATTTCTTCTTCCAACTCTTTATGTTTTTGCATCTGCTTACGCCTATGTCTGTAATACATATAAATCAAAACCCCTCTCATATAAGCTTTACTAGCATCCCAAACCATTTCAATCGAAGTACCTTTATGCATATTCAAAGCAAAAAATTCTTTCAAATGTTCCCTACATTTCTCCGAAAACTCATCATATCTAAATAAATTTTCATTCAATCTCCAAGATCTTCTAATCCCATCTTCATTAAACAATTCCATCCATACCGGACTATGATCCGATAGTGTTCTGGAAAAAATCTTGACCTTTTTAACCCTAGAAAAAAGATCATTAGTAATTAAAAAAAATCAATTCTGGAAAACGATTGATGCTTGTCTGAAAAGAAAGTAAAGTCTCTGTCCTCCAAATTTCACTCCCGCCAAATATCTCTTAATTCCAAATCATCTTTCAAATCAAAAAAGGCTTTAGGCAATTTGGAATGATTAGGGGTATTTTTAAAAGTTCCCTTCTTATCCTTACATGAGTCCAAAACACCATTCCAATCACCCATCATAATAACAGATTTATAATCCAATTGAGTTATTTTGTCGTGTAAAAGCTTATAAAACTTTCTTTGCTGTTGATTAGATGCATATAATCCAATAATAAGAACTTTCTTGCCTTTTAACAGTAGCTCAATAATAACATATCTTCCTTGTATATCAGTCTCAATTAATCTAACTGGTAAGTCTTTTCTTGAGTAGATAACCACTCTTTTTATCTGGAGCAGATGCAATAAAATGTAATCCCAGTTGGGAATTAATCAAATACCTTTGATCTTTCGCACAAATATGAGTTTCTTGTAAGCAAACAATATCATTTTTATGTTGCTTCAGGTAATGAAATACTTTCTTTTTTGTGGTGAATTCAGGCCATTAACATTCCAAGTCAGGAACTTTGTCGCCATTCTTTGCGACCTGAAGCCTATAGAACAATGCCTGAAGATCCTCAGTTGGTCTCTTCGGTCTTACTCCTCCCACCGCCTCAATAGTAACAGGACCTTGTATTGTAGAACCAGAATCTATCTTCTGTTTCAATTGCTCCTTTTCTTTACGTTTATATGCAGCCCATGTCATTCTCTGTTCCTTTGGATCATCCTTTAACACCAAAAACTGTTCAGTAGACAGCCTGCTATGCCTCTTCAGAAACGAATGACATTGCACCTTCAGTTTGCTGTTTATCTTCCAACTTTTCTTCTTTTCATTAAGTCGTGGAGATGGTGGTGAACCTGCTGTCAGGACATGAATATAAAAATCTTTTGCCTTTGAAATCGTGTTAAGTCGATATCGTGTCCCTACATAATTCACCACCATTCCGATAGGTATCTCCCATCTGAACTGAATCTGTCAATTTTTAAGCTCCTCAGACAGGAAACCAAAATCTTTTCTCTTTCTCAAAATTTTTGGATGTATTTCTTTTAAAATTATAATATCCTGACCTGCAATTTGAAATCTCTGTTGATAAAAGGCCTGGATAATTGAATTTCGGAATGACCTCTTAGAAAAATAAATCACCACATCTCTAGGTAAATTTTTCTGCCTTGCAATCCAAGAGCTAACCCTAAATATTTTATCCACCTCTCTTGATAATTCCTCAGGATCACATCCCAAAACAGGAGCTATATCTTTTGCTACCTCCTCCTTCAAGTCTTCACGTGGGTTCTCTTTCAATCCTCTTATTCTCAAGGCAAATTCCATGTCTCTATATTGTGAGATAGTCACCTCATCCTCCGTTCTATCAATTTTATTTTCAACTGTAGCAATTCTAATTTTGCACTGTTTTCCACAACCTCATCCACACAATCATCTAAACGTTCAATGTGTGTGGTCAGCCCTTGGAGTGCGAGCAATATGTCTTCTCTCATCTCTCTATTTTTACTCTCAAAAAGATCAGCCATCTCCTCCTTTATTTGTTGAGTTGTTTGCTGAGCTTGAAGCTTCAAAGCATCCTGCAAATCCTTAAGTGTAAATGCAGGTGGTGGGGGAGAAGGTGGAGGAGATTTGGGTTTCAATGTGGATTGCACTGCAGGCTGTGTTACAGGAGAGGAAATTGAACTTTTAGAAACAACAGGAATTCCCTGCCATCTTGAAGCCATTTCCCCACTTGTTAAAATTCACTTTCCCTTATCACTTTCACTTTCCCTCTGCACTTTAAGATAAAGTCCCAGAAAAAACTTTAAAAACTCTCAAATAGACAAAAATCCAATATGTTACTCAAACTTTGTTACAAAATATCTCTTTCTTCACGCTTTGTTCTTTCAAAAAACAAAAGAAAAACATTCCAGCGCCATCTTTTCCCTTTCAAAATCAAATTAGGGTATGGAGAAAATTAATACTCCCCGAGTTAAAGTTCCAAATACTTGCAAATTTAACTCCTCCTGATCAGCTCTGTCTGCTTTCAAATCAATCACAGATCGCTATAATCAGCGTCTAGCTTCGCCCCATCAACTCGGAGCAAAGGTGTCCTGGATTTGGAGAAAGCCTCGGGCTCCGAGGGAGCTCTCACCCTCCGACCCCCAGATATTTCTGGGGGTCTAGGGGAGCTCTACCTCTACCTTAGGAAAGCTCACCTCCCCTTCTTCTCCCGAGGGGGAGGTTTACATGCTGCGGGATAGCTGATTTTTACTGTGTCCACGGTTCTGACGAAACCTCAGAACAGGCAGCCGAAGAAAGCCATCATCGGTGTGGTGTTGCCACTGGAAGTCTTGAAAAACTTCTGTCTTGTCTCTTCTTGAATGCAATCAGTTGCTTGAATTGTTTTTTGAGTGTAAGTAACTGTTTAAGGCAGGGATGCGGTGGCTCAGTGGGTTAGGATGCTGAGCTTGTCGATCAGAAGATCAGCAGCTTGGCAGGTCAAATCCTGAGTGCCACGTAACAGAGTGAGCACCTGTTACTCGTCCCAGTAACCTAGCAGTTCAAAAGCACATAAAAATGCAAGTAGAAAAATAGGGACCACTATGGTGGGAAGGTAACAGCATTCCATGCACCTTTGGTGTCTAGTCAAGCAGGCCACATGACCACAGATGTCCTTGGACAAGTGCTGGCTCTTCGGCTTTGAAACAGAGATGAGCACTGGCCCCTAGAGTTGGAAACGACTAGCATGCATGTGCGGGGGAACCTTTAACTTTTTTAACTGTTTAAGAATTGTTTTATTTCCATATCCAATCTCGCTTTTGTACTTGTATGCCAAGTTAAGGGCTTTCTTGGCTTCTATGCAATCCTTATCAAACCATGGTTTGGAGGCAGTACAGGACCTCTTAACTGAGAAATTTCAGTCATGTGCTAATAATGGTTGTAGCTCATAAACTAAACTTTTTTTAATTGAAAAGTTTTAAAATACATTTTTAAAACATATACCCCATCCACCCCACCCCTCTCCCCATCCCTCCCATCCCAACACCCCCCCAACTTCCCAGAGCCGAATACAGGGTATTACATCATACAATCTTACTCTAAAATAATCTAATTACTATAATTACACTTTGAACCCTATCGCACTTTAACTCTCCTTAACCATAGAAAAGAAAAATAATATAGCCTCTAATTACAATAACTAATAACTATTCAAATGCTAAATGATATTTTGTAGTCCCATATTTGTTCTGAATAAAATCAATCCATCTTTTCCATTCTACTATATATCTCTGTTGCGAATGATCTTTCACATATGCCGAGATTTTAGCCATTTCTGCCAAGTTCGAAACTTTCAAAGTCCATTCTTCAATAGTAGGTAGGTCCTCCTTCTTCCAGTATTGCGCTACCAAAAGTCTTGCAGCTGTTATTAAATTCAACATCAATTTGGTTTCTATAGCAGTACAATCAATACCCAACAAAAACAATTGTGGTAAAAATCTTATCTTTTTCTTAAAGATCTTCTGCATATTCCACCAAATTTTAATCCAAAAAGCTTTAACTTTTTTACAAGTCCATCATACGTGATAATACGTTGCATCATCACAACCACATCTCCAACATTTTGGCTGACAATTTGGATACATACATGCTAATTTTTTAGGATCTAAATGCCATCTATAAAACATTTTGTAAAAATTCTCCCTTAAATTTTGTGCCTGTGTGAATTTGACATTCCTAACCCATATTTTCTCCCAAGTATCCATTATTATTGGTTTTTGAAAGTTCTGGGCCCATTTTATCATATAATCCTTAACCAATTCTGCTTCTGAATCAATTTCTATCAATGCATTATATATCCTTATATGCGCTCGACTTTGATCTCTAATTTGCTTTACCAAATTCCCATCTGATATTGAAATACCAATTTTCTGATCATCTTTCCATCTAGCCTGTAACTGCCCATACTCTAACCAAGTTTGTACTATTTTTTCTTCTTTTAAAATATTAAAAGATTTCAGTTGCCATTCATTCTTTTCCAATCTAAGAATTTCTTTATATGTTATCACATCATGTTTAAATCCCACATTTATATTTTCTATTGCATGTTTAGGTATTGCCGAAATAGGAATTTTATAATTCAACTTGTATCAATATTTTTTTCCAAACTCTCAACAAGGCAGACCTTAATATATGTGTTTTAAAAACTTTATCCACTTTTTTTATCATACAATAAATAAGCATGCCACCCATATAACAAATCACACCCTTCAATATTCAATAGACTCCTTTGTGTTAAATTAAACCAATGACTAATTGACGATAATGCTGCCGCCTCATAATATAATTTAAGATTGGGCACTTTGAGACCACCTCTTTCACGTACATCTTGTATTATCTTAAATTTAACTCTCGGTCTCTTCCCTGCCCAGATAAATTTATTAATACCTCTCTGCCATTCCTCCAAATTTGAATCTTTTTTAAGTATAGGTATCATTTGAAATAAAAATAAAAATTTTGGTAAAACATTCATTTTCACTGCTGCAATTATTCCCTATAAAGACAATTGTAATTTTTTTCCAACTATCAAGCTCTTTTTGTATTTTTGACCATAAAAAATCATAATTATTCTTGTATAATTTAGTATTTGAAGCTGAAAGATATACCCCCAAATATTTAACCTTTTTAACTATTTCAAATCCCATTAATTTTTCTAAAGCAACCTTTTGTTCTACAGTCATATTTTTAGACAATATCTTAGTTTTTTGTCTATTTACCTTAAATCCAGAAACTTGTCCATATTGTAAAATTATTTCCATTAAATCCAAAACTGATTGAGTTGGTTGACTTAACGTAATAACCAAGTCATCTGCAAATGCCCTCAGCCTATAATCTTGATCTTTAATTTTAATTCCCTGTATTTTCTTTGAATCACGTATTTTAATCAATAATATTTCCAATGTTAAAACAAACAACAATGGTGATAATGGACATTCCTGTCTTGTACCCTTTTCAATTTTACAAGCTTCTGATAAGCTACCATTAATTATTATTTGAGCTGTTTGTTTGTGATATATAGCCCTAATAGGTTGTAGAAACCTATCCCCAAACTCTCATCTTCTCTAACACCTTAAATAAAAATTGTCAATTCAATTGATCAAAAGCTTTTTCAGCGTTCAAAAAAATCAGCACTGCAGGGACTTGGTTATTTCTTTCTAAATATTCTAATACATTTACAATGAGTCTCACGTTATTTTTCATTTGCCTACCACTTATAAATCATGTTTGATCGGTATAAATCATTTGTTGCATAACCTTCATCAATCTATCCGCTAAAATTTTTGCAAATATCTTATAATCAGTATTTAGCAACGATATAGGTCTATAATTTTTGGTTTGTGCAGGATCTTGATCTTCCTTTGGAATCAACGTTATAAATGCTGTTTTCCATGATGGGGGTACCTCGCCTCCAGATTGAATCATTCTAAACAATTCTTTTAAAGGTTCCACCATCTCTAATTGTAATTTTTTATAATAAGTAGCAGTCAATCCATCTGTCCCAGGTGCCTTTCCTACTTTTAATTGTTTAATTGCTAAAATAATTTCTTCAGTGGTTATCAATTGATTCATCTCTTCCCGTTGCTCTTGTGTGAGCGCCGGGATCTTCACTCCTTGCAAATAACTATCTATATCTACACCTTGACTATCCCTTGCATACAACTTCGAATAAAATTCAACAAAGGCCTTTTTAATAAGATTTTGCTGAAATACTTCTTTACCCCTATATTCTATCTTATCTATATGATGAGATCTTTGTTTTTTCCTTAATAAATAAGCTAACCACCTGCCAGGTTTATTTGCATTATTAAAAATATGATGTTTAGCATATCTTAAATTAGTTGCCACCTGGTCCGCCATTAACATATCAAACTGACTTCTTAACAAATTAATTGATTCTTTTAGCCTCTCATCAGATGGATCCATAGTAAAGGCTTTCTCTTTCCTCTTTATTTCTTCCTCTATTTCAGACATGTGAAACACAAGGCCCGGGGGCCGGATCCGGCCCACGAAGTGGTTTCATGTGGCCCGCGAAGCCATCCTGGAAACAGTGAGGGAACGGCCCCCACTGCCTTGGCCCTGGCCCAGAAATCCTCCTTCTGCCAGAGACCCTCAGATCTGTCGCACTGCTGCCCAGGCCCCCATAGGCACCCTTGATGCGAACGATGTAGAGCTGGCCACACCCACCCAGTAGGCCATACGCACTCTAGCCATGCCTACCCAGTAGGCCATGCCCACCCTGGTCATACCCACCTGGCCCCCTGAGGGCAACCACAATGCTGATGCGGCCCTCAATGAAATTGAGTTTGACACCCCTGCTCTATTTCTTTACGCTTAAATTCCATTCTATGTCTATTTTTTTTATTCAGATATATCAAGACAGCTCTCATGTAAGCTTTACTTGCATCCCATACCATTTCAATAGAGGTGCCTTTGTGCATATTCATAATAAAAAATTCTTTCATCTGATTTTTACATTGTTCCACATTTTCTACATATCTAAATAAATTTTCATTTTATCTCCATGATCTTCTATCACCGTTACCCTTATCCAATTCCATCCAAACTGGACTATGATCCGATAAAGTTCTTGGACATATCTTGATCTTCTTAATCCTAGAAAATAATCATTAGTAATCAATATAAAATCAATCCTCGAAAAAGATTGATGTCTGTCAGAAAAAAAAGTAAAATCCTTTTCATCCGCGTTTCTTTCTCTCCAAATGTCTCTCAATTCCAAATCATCTTTCAAATCAAAAAAAGATCTAGGCAATCTAGCATGATTAGGAGTATTTTTTAAAAAACCTTTCTTGTCCTTCTGCATGTCCATCACACCATTCCAGTCTCCCATTAAAATACAAGACTTGTAGTCCCATTGAATTATTTTGTTATGAAGCAATTTATAAAATTCTTCTTGTTGTTGGTTAGGAGCATATATTCCAATTAAAAGTATTTTCTTCCCTTGAATCAAAAGTTCAATAATAATATAACTTCCTTGTATATCTGCTTCTATTAATTTGGCTATCAAACCCTTCTTCACATATATTACTGCACCATTTTTCTTCTCTGGAGTGGATGCAATAAATTGTGTACCCAGTCTCAGATTTATCAAATATTTCTGATCAGATACGCGAATATGCGTCTCTTGCAAGCATACAACATCATTTTTAAAATGTTTCAAATACTGAAATATTTTCCTCCTCTTTTGTGGTGAATTCAAGCCATTAACATTCCAGGTCAGGAATTTTGTCACCATCCTTTGCGACTTGAAGCCTTCGGAGCACCGCCTGAAGATCTTCAGAAATCTGCCTCTTCGGCCTTGCTCCTCCCACTGCTTCACTTGATTCTTGAGTTGTAATCATCAAACATTGATCCTGTTGCCGTTGTTGTTGTTGTGCCTTACGTCTAGATGCAGCTCGTGTTATTCTTTGAGGCGAAGTTTCTTCTGCTAAAGCCAAGGTTTGCACAATTTCTGAAGATTGCTGTTTTTCTTGTAACTGTTGCACTCCTTCATCCTTTCCTCCTTTATCTTCTGTAGAGGGTGGTGAACCTGCTTTCAATACATTAGTATAAAAATCTCATGCCTTCAAAACTGTATTAAGACGATATCAATTATTCTGCCAAAAAAGCAAATTCTTTCCTTTTTCTCAAAACTTTTGGGGGAATCTCTTTCAGAATCAACACCTCTTGACCAGCAATTGTAAATCTCTTATTATAAAAAATTTGGATAATCTCATTTCTTATCCTCCTCTTCGTAAAATACACCACCACATCTCTTGGCAATTTCCTCTGCCTGGCAATCCAAGAGTTAACTCTGAAAACTTTATCTATCTCCCAAAAAAATTCTTCGGGTTTAAACCCCAAAATAGGTGCCAAAGCATCCACCAGCATTTCTTGTAAGTTCTCCTGAGAATTCTCTTTCAAACCTCTGATCCTTAAGGCAAACTCCATATCTCTATACTGTAACATCAGAACCTCTTCCTCCATTTTGTACATTTTAAATTCAGCTTCACCCATTTTAGCCTCCAACAACAAATTATTTTGTTTCACTTCTTCCACCCGCTCATTCAGAGTCTCAATACATCCTGCCAGCCCCTGAAGTGCTAAGAGAATGTCCTCCCGCATTTTTTGTTTTTCTCTTCAATAAGCTCAGCCACCTGTTCAGTTATTTTTTCAGTTATTTTTTCAGACTGAGTGGCTAAAGCCACTTTTAAGGCATCTTGCAGGTCATTTAACGTTACAGGTGGAGAAGCTGCAGGGGATGATGTCAGACTGCAGTTCAGATTGCTAAACAGGCGATGTCCCTGCACTTTTAGTAACAGGGATTCTAGGAGGCTTAGAAGCCATTTTAAAGGCACTTAACTCTCCATTCACACTTTCACTTCTCTTCTCCTTTAAGAACTAAAACCACATCTTGTACATTCAGGCAGAGCAAATTTAAAGTCCAATTCCTCCTCAATCTCCCAGCAAACACTTTCACTATAAAAAAAGGTGAGAGAGGAAAAAAGAAAAACCCCTTCACCTCTTATAAAAAAGGAAAAAAAGTTCTTCCCCTCTCTCCTCCCTATTCACTCAGACGCCATTTTCCCTTTCTTTTCCAAATAGTAAGCAGGATGAAAAAAGAATTGTTTTTCGAGGGTTAAAGCCTTGTACTTGCTGTTTATAGAACTCCTGTCTGCTCTGCTGCATCAATGTTTCTAGATGTCAATCAAATCCGGCAGTAGTGGATTCAGCGTCTTGTTCTGCTAACAGCAGAAGAGTCCTCTGCTCCAGAGTCTCCCAGGCTTTGGGGGGGTCCTCACCCTTCAAGCCCCAGAACAAACGCTCTGGGGCTCTAAGGGGGCTCTACCCCTAACTGGGAACTCCCCCTCCCCTCTTCACCTGAGGAGTGGGGTTTTCGCACCACGAAGCAGCTGATTGTTGGCTGCTCAGCGGTTTAAACAGAAACGAAGGGTTGGCGGTCGATTCCGACCGTCCGCGACGCTGGAGAGCCACCTGGAAGCGATCCTCATAAACTAAACTTTTATATAGTTCTAATAAGTCTTGAGTCAGGTTGGCTGATATAAAGGCTGCATGGATTTTTTGAAAATTATCCTCTTGTTAGGGCTCTCCTTATCTTCTGATCAAGTTGTTGTGTCCATTTGATCCAACATCTTGTTAGGCCTGCTGTAGAGATTGGAGGGATAAAATGGTCCTTGGAGGGTATCTGCCTGATAAAGGGCTCCATGTATATACACAGAGGTAGATGATCACTTTCTAGGTATGGCAGGACTTCAAAATTTTCTATATAATGTACTAAGTCCATAGGAGTTAAGATGTAGTCAATGGTGCTAGTTTTGGACCCTGCCATAAATGTAAACTCACCAGGATAGTCACCAGGCCATGAGCCGTTAGATATGAAGAAGTTAAATTTATTTGCCAACTTGGCAAGACAGAGGCCAGCATAATTAGCTCTAATGTCTTTAGAGAGTTGTATGAGGGGGGCGTTGGTTTGTATAGGGACCTCCAATGGTGGGTATTGATGATGTTTCATGAATAATGTATAATCATCTGGTCCCAATCTGACATTCAAGTCTCTCTCTAGTAGGACCCTTGCATTTGGGTGTTCCATGAGTTGTTTATTAACATAGTGTTCCAACTGCAGCCATACAGCAGTGGTTTCAGCTTTTCTTAGTGAAGAAGGGAGATAAACATTAATTATCAAAAGCAGGACTGAGTTCCACTTGAGGAGAAGGGCCATAGCTGAATGGTTTAAAGGGGTAATAAGTGTGCAGTCTGCTCTCAAGTTGGTAGAAATAAATATACCCAGCCCTCCTTTCAGTCTCCCTGGGCCTCTGCCTAGCCTTGCTTCCAGCTTATATGAATAATAGCCATTAAGCAGGAGATCATCCACAGTCCAAGTCTCTTGCACCAATATAATATCCTTACCTTTCAGAAGATCAGAGTGATTAAGACCTCTAAATCGATACCACCGGCTACTTTCCATGACATGATGTTTAAAGTGTTTTTCTTGCACTGGCCTTCATATAGTCAGTTCAAGTTCTCCATAGGGGCACTTGTTGGAGGATAGTTAAAATAATTGTTATTTAATGCATTAGATTGAGTAGTTGTTGTCAATGCTTCTTTTAAACCATCCAGTCTCTGTGTATTATTAGCTTGTTCAGGTTCTGGCAATACATCGTTAAAGCCTATCAACATTTCTTCTGGCACACCCTCAGCAGAATCAGTGACTGTGGGTAACTCAGTTTGTGGATCACTTCTCTGCTTTCTCAATGTCGATTCAGCTGCCCCTGCTTCAAACTTATCAGTATGAAGTCTGTTGCCGCTTGGATTTAAAGCAATAGTTCCCTCATGGAGAGACTGAACCAGGAGTGGGCGCTGGTTCCCTGAGCGGAAGACATGTATTGGAAATATTGAAAACTGCTCAGGAAATGCTTCATTCTAAAAAACATTGAGGGAATTATGGGCTGCTTGAAGGATAACAAAATTCTCATACATTGCCTTCTTGCTGGCAACCACTCTTCATGTAATAAATCAATCTGAGTATACTCGCAGTGGAGCAGGTGACAGAGACTGCCTAACACCTTTTCTATCACTCCAACATCCTCTATTTCTTCTGTTGTCATAGATTTGCAAGGTAACCTGGTTGGTCTGTAAACAGGTTATAATGGTCACCTCTAGAACTATCTGATTGAGTGTTGTTTTCTTTGTGGATATTCTTTCCTCTCTCATTTATAGAAGGGAGAGAGGGGCCTATTCTAGTTTCCATTTCTGCATTAGCTATCTCATGCCTATCATTATGTGTCCTCCTGGGTCCTTTTGCAATGTTTGTTTGACTGATGATAAACTTTGCAAAAGACTCTTTCAAGCAGTGAACCTTATTTGTGACAATTGATAAAAGTTCATAGATTGAATTTACGGTTTGACCTGTGAGCAAACATTGTCTGGATAGGAGATCTGTTTCATTCTCCCTTACTATCCTGTGCGGGGAAAAGCGGGTGCTGAATTTCAAGGAGGGGAGCTATTTTCTGTGATAGAAACAGAAAGTTCTATATGGTGTTTGTAAATCCCATTCCAATGAGTCACATACAGATGAGTTACTTACTGGAGCAGACTGTATATTTGCAGTGAAATCTTCCATTTTCTGCTGCTTCAGTGGCTTGGAAAACTCTGTGCTGCCAAGTGAACACGCTGTCTCTTTCTCCTTTCCCCCATTCTTGGTAATCCTGGCTTGTAGAGTTGTTAAAATGTAGGTAAAACAATAGTAGCCTCTCCAGTATATATCCTTGATAAAAAGTCTTTGATTATTCTAAAAAGCCAAAACAAGAGTTAAAACAGATTTAAAAATAGGTTAAAAATGGGTTAAAATAGGTTAAAAATGGATGAAAGGTAGGTTAAAATGCAGTGTTAAAAAGGGCTAAAAAGTTAAAATATAAATAAAGCTTTTACTTTTGGAGGAGCTCTTTACAGCCTTTTCTGCCTGTCCCTAGAAGGTACAACTTCTGTACTTACAGTGGTACTGTGGTACTCATAGTTAATTGGTTCCTGGAGACACAATGACTACCAAAAACTATGAGTACTAAACAGTTTTTTCCCTTAAGGAATAATGTAGTGACTCACAAGGTAGCTGACACAGACAAGTTCTAGCTTGTTCATTGAGTTCCAAACAAATGATGAGTAGTGGGACAAACTTTTAATGTCAAAATGTGAGGGAATAAAGTGTCAAAATTATATTTGGTCATTCCAAAACAAGGAATTTGAGAATTCATATGCCTTCAACCTATCTCATGGATGAGCTATGGTGGCACAGTGATAAAAATGCAGTACTGCAGGCTATTTCTGCTGACTGCTAGCTGCCAGCAGTTCGGCAGTTTAATTCTTATTGACCTTGCAGACAGAACCATCACATAATATGCATGCAGTGGAGGAGAGCAGAAAACTTTCTATTGCCAATCTAGGCTGATAAAAATCAGGCTTGTTCACCATGGTAGCCATTGACTTAAAATAAAAATAAATGTCAGTCCTTCCTCAGCTCAAGCCTTTAAGTAAGAATGATCCTTGACTCCATTTAGTGAGAATGGTATAGTTTACTAAAGGTCAAGCAGAATGGAGTAAAGCAAAACCAGAACTGAAATTCACGCACCAAAATCCCTAAGTTTAACTCGCCCCCCCCCAGTCACTTCCCACTGCTGGTCTCCTGTTGCTCAATCATATTCAATGACCTATTTTGGGAACGGTCTGTTCAACCGTGGGCTAGCTGGTATGTAGCTGCATGCTGTTCCCAGCTATCTGACCTTGAAGTAATGTCTTCAGAAGGTACGGCAAGTAGTGAACTTCCTCCCTCCCATCCAGCTTCCTACCCTCAAATTTCATGGCAGACTGGCATCAAGCAAATGTCAAGCGCAAGCGTGAGGTGGCAGTTCTGACAATAAAATTGAGTGTTATTAAACTGTCCAGTTGCATACTTTCTGAATTAGTATGTGGCCCTACTAATTATATCTTTTTCATAAGTACAGGAGATATTTCAGTGAAAGTTGCAAATAAGATATAGATGATGTTAAATACAACTGAAGACTATGATAACACAATAAGCTAAAGCTAGAGATAAATGCATTCCATGTTTGTTTGTTTATTTATTATTTCATGTGGCCTAACAGAATGCAGCATTAATGTATGAAAGTCACAAAAGCAGGATATAAAATGTGTATCAAAATGCAAAATACCAGAACTGAGAGTTATTTTAAGAACAAAATTATGAATAAAATTAAATTATTCATGAGCAGTTACTAGAGTGGCTGAGCCTATGGCCTGATATCTAGATTGTTTGGCCATTGGATAGAAGTGCCCTTGAGATGTTGTAGTTTTTGCAGGGACACAGGGAACCTTCCAAGGGGACAGTCCATCACAATAGGATGTAAAATTTGCAGGGCATTCCCACAGTCATAGTTAGCATTATCAACCAGCCCTATTGTATTTCCAATATTGGTATCTGGCATGGTTGGTTCAGATCCAGTTGAGCACTTTCCAGTTTTTCCTTGGAAGATCAAAGCCAGAGGGGCATTGTACTCAGTCAGACACCGAATTAAACAGATCTTGGTTAGAAGCTGCCCATTCCTGGCTCCATGCTGTCTCAATATCAAAGTCTTCTCTAACTAATTGCTGTCCAAATTTCCATGGTGGGTTCCAAAATTTGAGTGTGAGTATTTGATCATGACAGTCCCCATGTGTAGATAAAAATTAGTATGCCTCATATTTCTGCCACTCCCTATTATGCTGTATAATGCAGTTTTCAGCTTGCCAGATGTTCATCTAAAACTATAAATAGTGAGATTAGTATCATGGGAGATATGTGCAACAGTGGTGGGTATCTATATAGTGGATATTTATTTATTTTTTATTTTAATTCCATTTATATCCCGCCCTTCTCCGAAGACTCAGGGCGGCTTACAAACTTAGCAGTAGCCTTCATTCTATGTATATGCCTGCTTATTAGGGCTTTCACACACACACCCCAAGCGGCATTATTACAAAGTCAGCTTAATTGCCCCCAACAATCTGGGTCCTCATTTTACCTACCTCGGAAGGATGGAAGGCTGAGTCAACCTTGAGCCTGGTGGGACTCGAACCTGCACTAATTGCAGGCAGCTGGTGTTACTTAAGGAGGCATTAGCCCACTGCTCCACCAAGGCTATATGGATATTTTGTATTCATGTAGATTTTTGCTTTGTTTCTTCTTGGGTAAGACACCTTTGGGACCTTTGAGTGAGAATTTTGTGCAGTATGTGAAAAGCTATGCTATGCCAACAACAACAACAACAACAACCCCCAGTGAGGCACTACCTTGACGTGGTTGTAGGGCTTGTGTACTCTGAGGAAGATGAGAGCTATGCCAGAGGTTCAACTATACTGGACAGGTCTCATCAGAGGAGTCAGACAAAGAGTGTCTCTCCCATAAAAAATATGGTGAGATGTAAATTTCAGAATGCCATACTGGCTCGGATGTCACCCGGGTTAACAAGGTCCACGCTAGATATTGGAGTTCCTGGATATCTGGTGAAAAATGGGATACAGGACTGTTGGCTGAGCAACCAGGGCCAGCAGCTGCAGAACTACTGGAAGAAAAGGTGTTTACCTATCACAAATACACAGTGATTGAAAACAAAGAAATAATGATCTGTTATTACAGATCAAGTCCAATAAGAAGAGAATATCTAAAATGAATATACACAATTCACAGAAACAGAATTGGACGAACTTCAAAGGTTTACCCAGGGCAAAGAAATCAAAGCCTTGCCAGAAGTAATTCAGAATGTAGAGGCAAGCCAGGGGGAGTTGGCAGTGAAGGAATCCAGCAGAGATATACAACTGTTCTAATTTGGAAACCAGGCACCTCTTCCTCAGGAAGAACAAAGCCCTCTAACTAAAGAAATAAAAGAATTGAAACAAAGAATAACTGAGCATCTAGAACAGCACAAAAAACACCAGAATAAGGCTGCCTGCATTGAAGCTTGTTCCAAAGAAACAGCACAAGCATTAAAAGATGCAAATACTGCAATATCAAGTATAAGCACCAATTCACTACAAGAAACAAACCAACTAATGTACAGCACAGCTGCAGTTATAACTGAATATCTGGGATGCAAAATCAACATAGAAGAAAAACAAACAGATCAATGGCACAATGGAAGACACAGTTGCAGGTCAATGGTGAAAGACTGGGAGAGGTTAATATCAAGAAAGGAATATTTCAAGGAGATTCATTATCACCACTACTATTTGTTATTGCACTGTTTCCTCTGTCAACAATACTGAATAACTCAGGACATGGCTATCAAACATCAAAAACAACTGCCAGACTATCCCACCTCCTTTACATGGATGATCTGAGGCTGTATGGAAAAACATCATCTGAAATAGAATCGCTGCTGAACACTGTCCGTATATATAGCCAAGATATTGCAATGGAGTTTGGCTTGGACAAATGTGTCAAACAAGGAAAAATAGTGAAAACTAAAGGAATAAAGTTTGGTAAAAATCCTTCCGTTCAATAGGTGGGATAGCACATCCTTCATTAAGGGTAGGGGATTGTGTTTAGGGCCCTGTAATCCACACATAAGCTCATAGTGCCTTCCTTCTTCTTCCTGAACATGACCGGAGTGGTCACTTTGGGTTTGGCAGGCTCAATAAATCCCCTTTCTAAGTTTTTATTTATGAATCTTTCCATCTCCGCCATCTCTTTAGGGCTCATGGAGTACAGCCTTGGCTTCGGGTTTGAATTCTATAGCACAGTCTGTGGGTCGGTCAGGGGGGAGCACATCTGCTTGTTCCTCACTGAAAACCTCAGCAAAGTATTCTTCCGGTATTTCTGGTAACCTCTTCTCTTCCCCCACTGATGCTGTCTCCGCTCCTTGGGTTTGGGGGGGGGGTGTCCTTTGGGGTTTTAAGTTTGTATGCTCTCCCACTGGGAAGTTGAGTTCTGCTGTCCTCCAATTTACCCAGGGGTTCCATTTCTTTAACCATTCCAGCCCTAAAATCATTGGGCATTCCATGCCTGGGGTTACTACATGGATCCCCAGGGACAGGTGAACTGGTAAGGTGGCTAAGGTAGCTGGTACCCCCCCCGGTATGGACCCATCTAACTGGCCAAAGGAGATTGGTTGCTTTAGTCTCCTCACCGGAATGCCCAAATTCCCCACTAGCGTCAGGCTAATGAGGCAACGGGTGCAGCCAGAGTCTATTAGGGCTTTTACTTTGACGGCTTGGGCATGGAGGAAGCTAAGACAGTCACTGTCTTAAGAATGGGTGGAACCAGGCTTTCGCCCTCTGAGCAGGCAAGCATCATACAGGTTGTGTTTAGCCCATCTTTGAAATGGCCAGTTCAGCTTGTTGCCAATGGCCTGGAATTCTTGTGTATATTCAGCCACTGGCCGTCTGCCCTGCCTCACTGTTTTGATTCTCTCACAGGCCTTACAATCAGCCAAAGGTTCCTCAAATCGCCTCCTCAAGGATGACATGAACCGGTTGAAGTCATTGAGTTCTGGGGCATTGGAGTCATGCAGGTTCACCACCCAGTCTGCAGCTGGTCCGTCCAGGGCGGATTGCACGATGCAGATGCGGGCTTTGTCATTGGGGATGTCATGTCCATATTCTTCTATATAACTGAGGACTTGAGTTAGGAAAAACCCCAAGTGTGGTGGCTCCCCCTTGAATTTCGCTTCCAGAGGCGGGAGTCTTTGGATTGGTGCCTACGCTGTTGGCGGTATTGCCCCCATCCTGATCCCCATCTGTGAGTCGGCAGGGGGTGAATGCTGCTGAGCTGGTAGCTCTGGGTTCAGCAGATGCCCCTGGTGCTACAGGTTCCAGATCCCCCAATGTCTCTCCAACTGCAGCTCCTTGAAAGAAGGAAAACTCAAGAACAAAAAGCTGAAAAATATTTTATACAAAAATATAACTTGGAGGAAAAAACAATAATGGAAATCATGGAAAACCTAAAGCAATTTGTAATAGCAACAGCAAAGAAACTTGAGAGATATGATGGACGAATAAAACAATATTGTGAAAACGTCCAGTTCAGAAGAAACCAGCACCTCTTCTATCAGTCACTTGATGAAAATAAAGTCCACACTACTGTTCTACCATGTAAAGAAAAAACTTAAACTTTTAGAAAGAACTATGGGAAAACCCAGTGGAACATAATAAAACTGCATCCTGGATCAAAGATATCCAAAAACAAACAACACAAAACAAAATGGAAAATATTGTAATAACCACCGATATGGTTGCAAAACAAGTAAAGAAGGTCAAGAACTGGAGTGCACCTGGCCTGGGCGAGCTGCATGGATACTGGTTGAAACACCTCACCAGCCTCCATCACCGCATGGCCACTCAGTTTGATGAAATGCTTCAAAATGCCACAAGTGAAGAATGGTTAACAGCTGGTCGAACATACTTGATAATGAAAGATCCTGAAAAGAGCACAGAACCAAGCAACTACTGCCCAATTACTTGTCTGCCAACAACGTTCAAACTTTTTACAAGAATACTGGCAAAATCAGTATTCAATCTGATGCAAAACAATTTGTATCTGGCAGAACAAAAAGGAAATTATAAAAAATCAAGAGGTACAAAAGATCAGCTGCTCATTGACAAAATGGTACTTAAAAATGCAAAATGACAAAGAACAAATTTAAATATGGCATGGATTGATTACAAGAAAGCATTTGACTCATTACCCCACAGTTGGATTAATGCATGTTTGGAAAACTTTGGAATCAGCAAAAACATCTGTACATTTTTGAAAGCAAATATGCAAAAATGGAAAACAGTTCTAACAGCAAATGGGGAGAACATTGGTGAAATCAACATCAGATGAGGAATCTTCCAAGGGGACTCACTTTCACCACTACTGTTCAACATTGCATTAATTCCATTGACAATAATATTACGAAACACACAACTGGGATGCCACATCTCAAGCCAGCATGGCAAGATAAATCATCTAATATACATGGATGACTTAAAACTGTATGCGAAAAGCCACACTCAACACAGTTCAACTGTTTATCAGCAACATCAGAATGGACTTTGGACTTGGAAAATGTGCTATATTATCCATGCAATGAGGAAAAATGGGAAAAATAGAAGGAATAGAACTGGGAAACGGAAGTATTATGAAAGCTCTAGCAAAGGATAACGGTTACAAATACTTAGGCATATTGGAAGCAGATAACATCTTGAATGGAAAAGTCAAAGAGTTAACACAAAAGGAATACATTAGGAGAGTCTGCAAAATACTAAAATCAAAAGTGAATGCTGGAAATATAATTAAAGCCATTAATACATGGGAAGTCCCAGTGATATGCTACCCAGCTGGAATTATCAACTGGACTGAATTGGAACACCTAGACCGGAAAACACGTAAACTTTTGAATATGCACCACGCTCTACATCCACGAAGTGACATCAACAGGTTGTACCTGCCAAAAAGAATAGGGGGCAGAGGGCTACTGCAAATACACCAAACTGTAGAAGAAGAAAAACGAAGTTTGAATAACTATGTAAATCAAAGTACAGAAAAATTGTTGCAGGCTTTAAAAACAGAGAGCATAATAAAAATAACAGAAACAAAGGCAGAATATAAGGAAAAACGGCTGGATGACAGATTAAATAGATGGAAAACCAAAGCTTTGCATGGACAGCATTTGAAAAATATTGAAAGAAAATTTGGGTGGTGAATATTATTTGGGATGTTAAAGGCTAAATTTGAATAATATAATTAAAATTAGGTAAACTTTAATAACAGGACATAGATATATCTCAATGCAATTGAATTGACAAATTTTTCAACTGACCATGCTACTTCTAGAAATTTATTAGTTTAAACTGGTTGTATGAAATGTTAAGGGAAATTGAGAAGGATGTTTTGATAATGTAACCTGAATTATGTACTGAAAACTTTGTTACTGAATCTCTGATTACCCAGTCACCATGATGCTTTCTAAATATGTAGATTTTAACTGAAAAAACCAATAAAACTTGTTTTAAAAAATATTGAAGGAAAATGTGATAACAACTTGAAATGGGCATGTCTTAAGATGGGAATCATCAAGAAAGAAACAGAAGACTTAATATTGGCTGCTCAAGAATAAGCACTACAAACTAATGCCATGGAAGCGAAGATACAAAAATCTACTGACAATCCAAATTGCCGACTTTGCAACAACAAAGTTGAAACTGTTTCTCATTTAATATGTGAGTGCAGCAAAATTGCGCAAACTGATTACAAGCTAGACGTGACCGAGTTGCTAAACTAATCCACTGGGCATTGTGTAAAAAATATGACTTGCCTGTGTCCGAAAAGTTGTGGGAACATAAGGTGGAAAACGTTGTCGAGAATGAGAGGGTGAAGATCTTATGGGACTTCTGAATACAGACAAATCGCCATTTGGAACACAACATGCCAGATATCGCAGTCATAGAGAACTGAAGCGTACAGTTGACTGATATTGCTGTACCAGGAGATGCCAAAGTCGAAGAAAAAGAACTGGAAAAAATTACGAAATACCGTGACCTGGCTATTGAAACTGTGCGATTATGGATGAAATGTGTAATAGTGATACCCATTGTCATCGGGGCACTGGGAACTATGTCCAAAAACTTTGCAAAATACAACAGGAAATTGCACCTTTCTGCAATAACTCCAGCAAAGCTACAAAAAACTGCACTACTCGGAACATCTTACATTTTAAGGAGATACCTGGTTGACACCTAGGATGCTGGCAGCAACCCTTGTCAACCATTAGTGCCAGTCAATTTGAGTGTTCAGTTGGTTGAGTTTCATATTTTATGAATAAAAGTATAATGATGATGATGCCTTACATAGACATTTATAATAATAATAATAATAATAATAATAATAATAATAATAATAATAATAATAACAACAACAACAACAACAACAACAACAACAACAACAACAACAATAATAATAAGTTGGAAGGGACCTTGGAGGTCATCTAGTCCAACCCCCTGCTCAGGCAGGAAACCATACACCATTTTAGAAAAAGGGCTGTCCAGTATTTTCTTAAAAACTTC
This sequence comes from Vipera ursinii, assembly GCF_947247035.1. Classification (NCBI taxonomy): domain Eukaryota; kingdom Metazoa; phylum Chordata; class Lepidosauria; order Squamata; family Viperidae; genus Vipera; species Vipera ursinii. The sequence continues at coordinate 25,382,839 of NC_139521.1, read as the reverse complement.
CAGTGTTGGAGCATTCACAACTTCTGGAGGCAGGTTGTTCCACTGATTAATTGTTCTAACTGTCAGGAAAATTCTCCTTAGTTTTAGGTTGCTTCTATCTTTGGTTAGTTTCCATCCGTTGCTTCTTGTCTTGCCTTCAGGTGCTTTGGAGAATAGCTTGAGTCCCTCTTTATGGCAACCCCTGAGATATTGGAACATTGCTATCATGTCAATAGAAAGATTCAAGATTCAAGCCAGCAGTTTCAAAGTATATTTTTCTCTGTTCAACAGAATTTTCTCCATTACTTTCTTAGCTATTGCTGTAGCTCTGCTTTGCGCTGTTTTGCTTTTGTTTTTAGTTACAATTTAGAGGATAAGATGCCCCCAAGCCTATTGTATACAAGTCACTATCAACACAGTCCCAGATTAGAGAACTGTTTTATAATTTCTATTAAAAATATATATTTATTCTCCCTTTCAATCAGATGCTATTCAAGGAAGCATTTACTCTTCAGAACATTGTAGGATGGCCTACTATTTTATCTGTCTATATGTATTTTCTTGTTAGATGTTTTTTCTTCTTAAGTAAATACTTCACATTTTGGCCCTTAGAAACACTAAAAATTACTCCTTTCAGAGTGGTTTTTTTAATGGAAGAATTGTGGAGCACAACTGACCACAGTAAGGACCTAGCTTTTTAAAAAGAGTTCATGTTCTATTGTAGAACTTTGTAAAAATTATTATTAATAATAATCCTGAATTACAAGGACTAACTACAATAGTAACTAATTACAGACAGTAGTAAGCCTTTGTAATTTAAACGTAACAATACAATGATGAAAGGAATTTTTATACCAACTCTTTTGAAATAAATTTACTTTATGTATTCATAATGTAAGATACAAAAGTACAAAAAATAGTAGGAAAGATAGGGGAGGGAAAAGGGAAGGGAAAAGAGGAAAAAAGGGGAATAAAAGAAAAGGTGTTGACTTCCGACTCCCTTTGGTGTAGTATGTTTATGTTTATGTTTATGTTTATTGGACTTATATACCGCCCTTCTCCTGTAGGACTCAGGGCGGTTCACAAGGTATTTAAAATAACAATACAAATTACAAAAGTTAAGAACAATTAAAATAATTAAATTTAGTCCTTGAATAAAGTATAAAACCCCTGTTAAACTCCAATTAAAACCCAATTAAAATAAAATTAAAATTAAAATTCTCAGTCCTGGCCGGAAAGCTCAAAGAGCCAGGTCTTCAGGTCGGAATGAACGAAGGTCAGGGGCAGCTCTGAGCTCTACAGGCAGATGGTTCCAAAGGGCAGGCACACCCACAGAGAAGGCCCTCCCCCTGGGTGTTACCCGCCGGCAATCTTTTGCTGGCGGCACCCTGAGAAGGCCCTCCCTGTGGGAGCGCACAGGACAAAGGGAGCTTGATGCGGGCAGCAGGTGTTCCCTCAGATATCCCGGACCCAAGCCATTTAGGGCTTTATAGGTCATCACCAGCACCTTGAATCTCACCCGGAGGGCAACCGGAAGCCAATGCAGCTCGCGGAGCAGAGGTGTTACATGGGAGTATCGGGAAACCCCCATCACAACTCACGCGGCTGCATTCTGCACCAGCTGAAGCCTCCGAGTGGTCCTCAAGGGCAGCCCCATGTAGAGAGTGTTGCAGTAGTAGAATAACATAATAACATAAATCATAATAACATAGTAGAATAACATAATAACATAAATCTCAACTTTTTACAGTTGCAAGAAAAAGTATGTGAACCCTTTGGGATTACGTGGAGTTTTGCATGAATTGGCCATAAAATGCGCTCTAAACGTCATGTAAGTCACAACAATAGAAAAACACAGTCTGCTTAAAATAATACTACACAAACATTAGCTGTTGTCATGTTTTAATTGAACATAAGATGGAAACATTCACAGTGCAGGGTGGAAAAAGTATGTGAACCTTTGGACTTAATAACTGGTTGACCCTCCTTTGGCAGCAATAACCTCAACCAAACGTTTCCTGTAGTTGCAGATCAGACCTGCACAATGATCTAGAGCAATTTTGGACCATTCCTCTGCACAAAACTGTTTCAGTGTAGCAATATTCTTGAGATGTCTGGTGTGAATTGCTCTCTTAAGGTTATGCCACAGCATTTCAATCGGGTTGAGGTCAGGACTCTGACTGGGCCACTCCAGAAGGCGTATTCTGTTCTGTTGAAGCCATTGTTTTGTTGAATTACTTGTATGCTTTGGGCCATTGGTCTGTTGCATCACCCATCCTCTGCGGAGCTTCAGTTGGCGGACAGATGGTCGTACGTTTTCCTGCAAAATGTCCTGATAAACTCTGGAATTCTTTTTCCCATCAATGACAACAATCCGTCCAGGCCCTGAGGCAGCAAATCAGCCTCAAACCATGATGCTCCCTCCGCCATGTTTTACAGTGGGGATGAGGTTTTGATGTTGGTGTGCTGTGCCTTTTTTTCTCCACACATAGTGTTGTGTGTTTTTCCCAAACAACTCAATTTTGGTTTCATCTGTCCACAGTATATTTTGCCAGTAGTGCTGTGGAACATCCAGGTGCTCTTTTGCAAACTTCAAACATGCTGCAATATTTTTTTTTTTGGACAGCAATGGCTTCCTCCGTGGTGTCCTCCCATGCACTCCATTCTTGTTTAATGTTTTCCTTATTGTAGATGTGTCAACAAAAATGTTAGCATGTGCCAGAGATTTCTGTAGGTCTTTAGCTGACACTCTAGGATTCTTCTTTACCTCATTAAGCATTATGCACTGTGCTCTTGCAGTCATTTTTACAGGACGACCACGCCTAGGGAGAGTAGCAACAGTACTAAACTTTCTCCATTTGTAGACAGTCTGTCTTACCGTGGACACATGAACATCAAGGCTTTTGGAGATACTTTTGTAACCCTTTCCAGCTTCATGCAAGTCAACAATTCTTGATCGTAGGTCTTCTGAGAGCTCTTTTCTGCAAGGCATGGTTCACATCAGACAATGCTTCTTGAGGCCAGTAAACCCAAAACATGTGTGTGTTTTTAAAGGGCAGGACAGCTGTCAGCAACACATCCAATATCATCACACTGATTGGAGTCAAGGTTGGCTCACTCCTGGCTTCAATTAGCTGTTGGAGAAGTCATTAGGCTAGGGGTTCACATACTTTTTCCACCCTGCACTGTGAATGTTTCCATCTTATGTTCAATTAAAACATGACAACAGCTAATGTTTGTGTATTATTATTTTAAGCAGACTGTGTTTTTCTATTGTTGTGACTTACATGACGTTTAGAGTGCATTTTATGGCCAATTCATGCAAAACTCCATGTTATCCCAAAGGGTTCACATACTTTTTCTTGCAACTGTACTTTTACATAAGAGTATAAACCAGCCATTTCTATAATAATAAAACTAATTGTTAAACCCAAAACCAAAATTTCATTTTTTTCCAACCCAAGCACAAAGTCCAGAAATGGCTTCCAAGTAGAAACAAAAGTAGTTGTATTTTTGTCTTTAAGCAAAGTAGTCAATTAGCCATCCCTGCTAACTCCATTAACTTCTGCAGCCATTCATCTGTTGTGGGAATCAATGTGTCCTTCATTTTTATGCACAAATTAATCTTGCTGCCATAAACATATGTAGCATCAAAGTTCCACATTTTTTCCAAGTCTTTTTCCATTAAACCCCAAAGAAATATTTCTGGTTTTATCTTTATATTCACTTTGAGAACCTTCTGTTTTAAGATATGAATCCTACTCCAAAATTTCTTTGCTTTGTCGCATGTCCACCATAAGTGATAAAAGGCCTTCCAGTACCAATATAAACAACAAGGGAGATAAGGGGCATCCTTGCCTTGTCCCTTTTTGAATTCTGCATGAATTGGTTAAATTCCTCCCCTAGTCTTTTATTTATTAAATACTTCTTGTCTTGTTTCTTAATATGTGTTTCTTGAAGACAAATTATATCAACATTCTTAAATAATGAATATTTTTTATGCTTAGATGGGGCATTTGTCCCATTAATATTCCATTTTATAAACTTAATCTCCATCCTTGGATAAAGTAGTAAGTTCCAGTATGGACATGTCAGCCACAAATTCTTCTTCAGTATCAACGTTTCGAGGTTGATCTACTTCTAGTTGCTTGTCTGTATCCATTCCTTCAGCTGGGTCTAAAATTAGTTTATGCTTGATCAAGAAGTCCATGGCTTTTTCTATAGAATTCAGTCTGAATCTTTGCTCTTGATAAGTAAATATAACTCCTTCAAGTTTATCCCAGTGGAAGGGAATTTTTCTCTTCTTCAGGATATCAATAAGGAAGGAATAAGCTTTCCATTTTCTCAAAAATGACAGGAATTTCCTTCAAAACAATTATATCCACATTTTCCATTCTCAGTTTAGATTTGAAGTGGCAATCCAAAACACGATCGCTTGTAGTTCTTACAAAATGGACTAAGATGTCCCTTCGTGATTTTCTTGTAGTAGCAAATCTGGAATTTACTCTATAAATTTTGCCTATTTGAAAGTCCAGGGTGTTTTCTTCCCAATTAATTAACCAGACTAAAGCTTTAATCATCCTTGCTCTAATATCCTCTCCAGACTGTTCAGGAATGCTCGAAATCTTAATTGGAGTTGTTTAAGCTGTAATTCTATGAGTGCCTTCTCATTCAAATCAGCTTGGTACAAGACCTCTTTCTTATCCAATTTAGGCTCCATAAGATCCACTCTATCCTTCAACTGTTTAATATCTCTAATCAAGTGTTGTTTCTCCTCATGAAGTTTCTTTGAAAGTATATCAAGTTTTGATTCATGCTTTGTTCCCATTGCCTGAATTAATTCATGTGATTTAGCTATATATTAATCCAAAAAAGATCTTAAAGATTCTGCATCTCCTGATGTTCTTCTCCCATTCTTCTCCACTGTCCAATTGGCCATTTGTAAAATATAGTGTAAATTTTAATCCAATAGATTAATATATAAAATTATGTAACTGGGGAGTTAATAAGAATTGGTAATACTACAGTCTTTTGGGTGCCTCATATGGTCAAACAACATCATTACAATATAAATTAAGAAGAAAAAGTCTGTGCCTCTTTAACAGCCCACACGGCTAATCCAATCAGAAACAAGTAAAATAATAAACTATTTCTTCTCCTCCTCACAACAGTATCAAAACACCATTTAGACAGCCTTTGTTTTGAAAGCAAAGAAGTTCAGCAGAGTCAGTTAAGGATGATAAAATCTAGAAGATTTAAGTCCAGAAGTTTCAAAAGTAGTTTCCACAGTACTTTCCAGCTTCTTTATTTTGGCTTGGACACATCAACTCCTCCCCTCTTCACCATCTTAAAGTCACGAACCTTCAAAAATGATGACATTTCAACAAAAAGCAAAAAGTGAGCTGTAGCCAGAGGCAGCCTCTCTTAAAGCAAAAGGTAAAATACAAAAAGCTAATGTCTAAGACACAGAGGTAGACTTTATTGTCCATTTTTAAACGGCTGGTTCTTCCATGGTGAACTTGCATTTTGGTTGCCCCATCCCAGCCAGAGACTCACCCAATTCTTTCTTTCTTTCTTTCTTTCTTTCTTTCTTTCTTTCTTTCTTTCTTTCTTTCTTTCTTTCTTTCTTTCTTTCTTTCTTTCTTTCTTCCTCTTCCTCTTCCTCTTCCTCTTCCTCTTCCTCTTCCTCTTCCTCTTCCTCTTCTTCTTCTTCTTCTTCTTCTTCTTCTTCTTCTTCTTCTTCTTCTTCTTCCTCTTCCTCTTCCTCTTCCTCTTCCTCTATGAGAGTGTCCAGCCATCCAGGGGAGCATGAGGGTTAATTTCCAGAAGTTTCCCTTCCCCAGGGAAGTTTTTTATGACTTAGAAAACAGCTCTAAATACAAATCCATGGAGACCAGAAAAGGAATGCTACTAGTAAGCCACCATATCTGCTGTAAGTCAGGAAGGAATTTTTAGATTTACATTTGAATGTATGAATGTAAAAATTGGAACACTGTGCAATCTATTGATTCTAGCAGTTTAAATACAGATAGTCTTTGACTTACAACAGTTCATTCAGTGACCATTCAAAGTTACAATGGCACTGAAACAAGTGATTTATGACTGCTTTTCACCCTTGTGACTGTTGCAGCATCCCTGTGGTTACATGATCAAAATTCAGACATTTGGCAACTGACTCAAATTTATGAGATGATGTGGTCATCTTTTGCCACTTTCTGACAAGCAAAGGGGAAGGCAGATTTACTTAACAACCCTGTTACTAACTTAACATCTGCAGTGTCATAAACTGTGGTAAAATTCACTTAACTGTATTTGCTTAGCAACAGAAATTTTGGGCTCAATTGTGATCGTAAGTTGAGGACTACCTCTAACTATATCCTGTGTACAATAAAACAGGAATATATTTCCTCCCAATCATTTTTAAAAAATATCTCAAAAAATAATAATACATAAAGCATGATATAATAAAATAGACAATATCAGAAAGGCTGTACTATCAATCTTAAATATAACATGAGTGAAGGATGCTCAGCTATTCCATTCTGAAAGAATGGGCATGTTTGGTCAAATCCAGTTGCAAAAGACAGTGTTGAAGATATAGCAGAGCCAAAATACTTTTCACCTTTTAGATTAATGCTAGCATTTCTAACTAGCCCTGGAAATCTATTGGTGGCCAGTGAAGCAAATAAAGCATCAGTGTTATGCTGCTAAATATCTTCATCCCTGTTAGGCGATAACCTGCTGAATTTTATATAAACTGTACTTTTCAAGCCATCTTCAAAAATAGCTCCATGTAGAATGTGTTACAATAGTCTGTTTGTTTGTTTTATATGCCACCCCGCTCATTAATAAGGTGACTTTGGGTAGCATATAAGGATACAAGTTACTGTGGTAACAACATTGACTTCACTGTCATCAACCATCATCTACTGCTTGAACAGGAGCTGGGAATCCAAGATAACTCCTAAATAATAGACCTGCTCCTTCAGGGAGACGGCGACCCTGTCCAGAATTAACCTTGGAATTGGAGTAAAGGTGGCTTTCCTGCTATGAACAACATGTCCATCGGGCTAGAATTCATTTAAACCTTTTTTATGTCATCTAATAATTCATCTGTTTCTAATGGCAAATAAGGACATCCACAATATTTCCTGCTTTGAGTGATAATATATATTACTATCACTGGAACATTAATGATATTCATTTCAAACTGAATAACTTCCTCCAGTAGTTTTATAAAGATGTACAATATTCTTCAGTGTCCCTCCTCAGTAATCACTGATGAGAATTGCCTGTTTCAGAACTACTGTGAAGTGGTGCTTCCAATTATCATAGTTGGCCCAGAAGGATACCATCATACCGTGTTTCCCTGAAATTAAGACCTACCCCCAAAATAAGCCCTAGTTAAGATCCACCCACTCTGTCCCAAGTTGCTGCTAGAATGGGGCAGGAACATGTGCATTGCACTGCTGCCGCCACAATGAGGTGAGGTGGATGAGGGGATAGGGCTTCCCAAAGTGCCCCACATCCTCTTGCTTCAGGACCCCGCTAGCCAGGCCATTCCTCACTTGGCAACTTTCCCTTTCCCTTTCACTCCCCTCCTGAGCCAGACTGCCATGCTATGGAGGATGGACAGGGTAGGCTCGGTCACCTTACCCAGTCCCCCTTCTCCGTTTTGGAGCCAGGGTGGAGTGATAGTGAAAGACTCTGCCTTTGTGCGCCGCTGGAGGGACTTTCTTCGCACTTTGACCTGCAGATTACCTGCCTGGCGGCAGCCACAAACTCCTTCACCAGCTCTCCTGTGATTTGCACAGTGACCTAGTGGTGCAAGCCTCCCCTGCCATCTCCCTCCACCAGCCCTCTGTCACTGCCACAAGAGAGAACAGAGAACGGGGAGGGGGTAGCTCCACGCAGTGATCCAGAGCACAGAAGAGCACTTTCTTGCTGCCCTGTATCACTCTGCATTTCCCTTCTCCATTCTAGAAATGGCAGCCCCATTTTCTGCCGCTTTTCCTTCCAGCACTGTGTTCCTCCTTTGTATGGAAGGATGCTGAGCTCTGGGAAAACTACATCAGCTGGAGTTGAGCAAGGAAGGCCAAGCTTCCCTTCCCTGATGGTTCTGCAAAGCCCTTGACGTTTTGCATGTAGGAGCAGATCCGCTTCTCGAAGGGTTGGCCTCAGCACCTGACAAATGCAGTACTTTAGAGAACTTCAAGGCATTGTTTACCTTAAAGAATCTTTTAATAGGGTAGCATAGCTTCGGCACGTACATGTTGGAAACCAAGATCTGAATTCTCCTCCCATGAACACATTGTATCAAAGCATAATTCCCTCCCTTAATTAAATGTCATAAATCACATTCTCCAATTAGTTTAAAATGCAAACTTTCCCTCCTTTCATCAACCCACCAATTCTTATCTTCTCTTATTACAAACAGTCTTGAGATACATTCTCCCTACTCCCCCCCCCCAGCGTCCACTAATTCTAACTCTAAGAGTAACATATAGGTTAAAGAAAAAGGCTACATCTCCCTATGTTGTTAAGCAAGAACATCCGGTGTTAGCAGCATTGACACTTTGCTTTTCTGCCTTAAAATCCAGAGCAGACACATTTTCCTCCTGATCAGCTAAGGATATGTAGATACTGGTATGATTTTTCTAAGAAGCTGAGTGTACCAGTATGTCTGAGTCCAGCCCAGGCCGGCCCTGTGGGAAGTGGATCTGCTCCTCCATGCAAAACCTCAAGGACTCCATGCAAAACCTCTCTGCAGAGCTGGAGAGCTTGGTGCACTACTACCCAGCTCCTCTCTTTTCCGAAAGCATTTCTTCACTAACCTGCTTTCCAGCTCTGTCATGTTTCTCCACTGCTGCAGGGAAACAAAAGAAGTTTGTGGGACTATGATAAAAAAAAGTTCAGTGAGACCTTCCAACTTTGCAAGATATTTTTTTTCACAAGAATTTGGAAGGTCTGCTTGAACTTTTTTTACCGGTAGTCCCACAAATTTCTTTTGTTTCCCTGCAGCGGCAGAGAAATGTGACAGACCTGGAAAGCAGTTTAGTGAAGAAATGCTTTTGGGAAGAGAGAGGAACTGGGCGGTGGTTCTTCTTACAGCAGAAAGTGCTGGGGCTGTAATCATAAAAGCTTGCAGGAGAGATGAGAGCTATGGGTGTTGCTGCTCAGAAACCGAAATGGGGCATCTGCTTGGAAGTATGACTTTGGGGAGGGGGGCCGTCATGGGAGGGAGGAAGGGAGGGAGATACCCCGCAGAAACACACCTTTGGAAAATCAGGAGCAGCAGCAGAATTGCATGAATGTTCATCCGGAGCTTTTTTTTCAGTCTTTTGCTGAATGGGGAGGATCCGCATTCTGCATCAAGTAAACTTTAAAGAAAGTTAAACATTTGGCAGTGAAAATCCAGCAGCAATGTACTTTACATGGGGCTAACCTTGAAAACCATCCAAACATTACAGATAGTCCAGATCAGAGCAGTATTCTGAGTTTGCCATATTATATCGTGTGCTGACCCACTCACTCACATACACACAAAGTGTGGTTTTAGAGAGTTTATTATTGTTCCCCAGCAATTCCCTTCACCCAGCCTCAGAACTGTCCCAAATAAATCCAGGCCAAGGTTAATCCACCAAGCAATGGCCAGTAGTCCATAAAACAAATGGAAAATTGCTCCAACAAATAAGTCCACCAACCAGATTTAACTCCACCAGGCCAAACTGAAATACACCCATATTCAGTGTCTCCAAGGCACAAAGTCAAGATGGAAGTACAAAGTATAAATATATTTCTGATGCAGCCCATCAAGATGGGTAGGGTTTTCTCCCAAGTAATCTGGCAGGTCGCTGCTCCTGTCTTTTTTTTTTTTTTGCCCTGTGTGCTCTTGGATCTACCACAGAAGGCAGCTCCTCCTCCTCCTCTTCACTGACCATTTGCCCCACAAACTGTTTTCAGCCAAAGCCTCCTGTAAATCTCTTTTGGCTCACCATGCTGAGTAATTAATCCAGTCCCTGACATGCCAGGAATGAGCTCATCCTCCCTTGAGCCAGCCTCTGAGGAAGAGTCAGAAGACTTGTCCAAAGGAGACATCATACTATACCCCTATGGCATGTCCTGTTTTCCCAGAGCCCTCCAGGCCAGGTTTCTGTGGATACCGACAGTGGAATGAATAAACCAATCGAGGGGATTGTATAGCATCAGCATCTTCCCACATGTCTTCAGGGCCATAGCCCTTCCAGTCCACTAAGTATTGTAGATGTCCCAGTGAATACGGGAATCCATAATGCGCACCACTTCATATTCTGGCTCTCCCTGCATTGACACCGGCTCCCGTGGAGAATCCAGTGGTTGGTGAGAGCTGGCTGGCACAGCAGGCACAAGCAAGGATGGGTGGAATACCAGGTGGATGCGGATTCAGGCAGGCAGGGTCAGACAGTACGCCACTGGGTCGATAATCATTTCCACTGGGAACAGGCCCAGTCAAGTTTGCGGGATGGTCTTATCATAGGTAGGTGCCGTGTGGAGAACCAGACACAGTCACTGACCACCAAGGGAAGCACATCTCACCGGTGTCGATCTGCAAACTTTTTATAGTCCTCCTTGGCCTACTCCAATTATTCCTGCAAAACTCTGTGCATGGTGGTGAGTTCTTGCAGGAAATCCATGGCCGCAGGCATGGGAATCCGCCGTGGTCAGTAGGAACAAACGCGGATGAAACCCATAGGTCACCAAGAACAGAGACAAGCATGTTGAAGCATGCTGGGCATTGTTGTATGCAAACTCCGCCAGCACCAACAGATCCCTCACGTTGTCTTGTTGAAAATTCATGTAGCAATGTAAATGCTGTTCCAGCATGGCATCCATTCATTCCATGCTTCCGTCTGTCTGTGGATGATGAGAGGACGAGAGACACACCTGCACCTGGAGAAGTTCCAAGTGCACCTGCCAAAACCAGGCCATGAACTGGGTGCTTTGGTCTGATACTATGCACTCAGCCAGAAAATGTGACACACAAACAGACACACCATCTCCTGCATTGTAGGCAACCCCACACATAGCACAAAATGGGCCAACAGCATGAGCATGTCCACCAACACCATCATGGCTCCCTGCGATTTTGGGAAGTCTGTGATAAAGTTCATGGATACACTTCTCTAAGCCCTCTCCAGTGTGGGCAATGGCTGCAACAGACGCAGTGGGGGTCCTGATGTATTTTTGGCTTACCAGCACTCCAGGCACGATATGACATAGGCCTGCACATTGTGGCGAATCTGTGGCCATCAGATGCAAAGTCTTGAACATGCCAAAATACCCTGCTGCAGAGTTATCATCACACTGGCTCAAGATCAGGCTTCAGAAGGGTGCCTCCAGCAAATATATCCTTCCCTGAAACTTTAGCAAGTCCTGCGAGTGCAACCAAGGGCCCGATGGACCTTTGACTGAGTCTAACTCTACTTTTCTGGCCTGGGCAAATGAGTTTTGATGCTGCACTAGTCTGATCTGCTTCTTCAGATTGATGGGCTCTTGGATCTCCACCAAGCTTTCCACTGGGGTCACTTACTGGAGCGGCACCTTATCTTCACCCTTGCATACTCCAGTTTGTGCAACAAGGCACTCTGGTTCTGGCCGCCTAGACTATAAGTTACTCGAAAATCAAAGTGGGTGAAGAGGAGAGACCATCGGATCTGCCACTGGTTGAGCTTCCTGGCCTTTTGCAGGTTCTCCAGATGGAAGTATGGATGGACCATTGGAATCTGGAGCACCTGCAAAAGGCCAGGAAGCTCAACCAGCTTCTAAGTGGTGCCGCCACACCTCAAACGCCAGCAACTCCATATCTCAGATCATGTAGTTTCACTCAGGGTTGAGCTTGCACGAGTAGTAAGTGCAAGGAAGAGTTGCTTTGAGTTCAAGGGGACCTGTAGCAACACCATCTCCACCCTGATGTCCAATGCATCCGTCTCCACCACGAACAGTCACAATGGATCAGGATGGTGAAGAATGGGGTTTGTAGAAAAAACCTTCAGAAACTCGAAGTCATACTGTTCGACCAGCCCCCATGTGAACCACACCCCTTACCACAGCAACTGAGTCAAAAGAGTGGTCATCGCAGCAAACCAGGAAATAAACGTCCGATAATAATTCGCAAACTCAGCGTGGAGGCTGCCAAGACTGCAGGACCTTGATCTTTTCTGGGTCCATGGCAATGCCCTCAGGTGAAATCTGGTAGCTCAAAAAGACAATGGTGGTTTGTGGGAACTGGCATTTCTCGTGCTTCATGAACAGATGTTTCTCTCAAGCACATCTGCAGAGGCTCAGTAGATGTGGCTACAGGACCTGACCAAAGTGGTTGGCCGTCAGTGGTTTCCACCAAAATAAGTAGGATTACCTCATGCTGCAGCAGCTTCCACTTCATGGCAAAAGTGGTATCCATGAAGTTCGTGGTTGCCTGAGTCCACCATGGTGTGTGTGAGAACTTCCTCACTTCCGGTCATAGTCAATATCACGGCCACTACCAAGTGTCGGGTTGGTATAATCCTTGGTATTAACACCTGGCCTGCTCTGGCGAGCCATTTAGGTCAAGCGGGGGAAGTTTCCCGCCTTTGCCAGAGTTTTCTTTTTGAGTGACCAGGGCCTCTGCAGTACAGGCACAAGCCTTCTCTGTGCCTCCAATTCTTTTCTGCCTCTGTGAGGCACAAGATCCTTGGTGGAGCAGTGGGCTAATGCCTCCTTAAGTAACACCAGCTGCCTGCAATTAGTGCAGGTTCGCATCCCACCAGGCTCAAGGTTGACTCAGCCTTCCATCCTTCTGAGGTAGGTAAAATGAGGACCCAGATTGTTGGGGGCAATTTATTTATTTATTTATTTAATAATATTTCTATACCGCCCTTCTCCCGAAGGACTCAGGGCGGTGAACAGGGCAAGAATAAAAATACAAATTACAAAAGTTAAAACTAAATTAAATAAATGCCCACATACTAAAATACATATTTAAAACCTAATAAATAACAATAGCAAACCCACCCCCCGATCCCCTCATCAGGCCAGGCCAGCTTGTTCAAAAAAGTATGTTTTTAGCTCGCGGCGAAAGGAGCGAAGGTCAGGCGCCGTCTGGAGCTCAACCGGGAGCTGGTTCCATAGCTCCGGGGCGCCCACAGAGAAGGATCTCCCCCTGGGGGCCACCAGTCGACATTCTCTGACCGGTGGCACCCTGAGGAGGCCCTCTCTGTGGGAACGCACAGGGCGGAGGGAAGTCGATGCCGGCAGCAGGTGTTCCCTCAGGTACTCCGGACCCCTGCCATGTAGGGCTTTGAATACCATTACTAGTACCTTGAATCTCACCCGGAAGGCAACTGGTAACCAATGCAGCTCACGGAGCAGAGGTGTAACGTGGGAGTATCAGGAGACTCCCAACACAACTCTCGCGGCTGCATTCTGTACCAGTTGGAGCTTCCGGGTGGTCCTCAAGGGCAGCCCCATGTAGAGAGCGTTGCAGTAGTCAAGTCAAGAGGTCACGAGCGCATGAGTGACCGTGCATAGATCATCCCGGCTTAGATAGGGCTGCAACTGGCGCACCAGGCGAACCTGGGCGAAAGCCCCCCTAGTCACAGCTCCTATATGGTCTTCCAGGGTGAGCCATGAATCTAGGAGGACTCCCAAGTTGCGAGCCCTATCTACGGGGGGTAATAATTCACCCCCCATAGTGAGAGGTGGAATGTCCGAATAAACCCGGGATGAAGGTATGCAAAGCCACTCGGTCTTGTCGGGGTTGAGTTGAAGTCTGTTCCTCCCCATCCAGACCCGAACCGCCTCCAGGCAACGGGACATCACGTTGGCATCACTGGGGTGGTTTGGGGTCGAAAGGAAAAGCTGGGTATCATCAGCATACTGATGATACCCAACTCCAAAACCACGAATGATCTCACCCAGCGGTTTCATATAGATGTTGAACAGGAGAGGCGAGAGGACCGACCCCTGAGGAACTCCACAAATGAGACCTCGCGGTCGACCTCTGCCCTCCTGCCAACACCGACTGCGAACGTCCCTGGAGATAGGAGGAGAACCACTGTAAAACCGTGCCTCCCACTCCCAATCCCCTGAGACGCCGCAGCAAGATACCATGGTCGATGGTATTGAAAGCCGCTGAGAGGTCTAACAGGACCAGAACAGAGGAATGCCCCCTGTCCCGAGCCCTCCAGAGATCATTCACCAGCGCGACCAATGCCGTCTCCGTGCTGTACCCGGGCCTGAAACCCGATTGGTACGGGTCTAGATAATCCGCTTCATCCAGGACCAGAGGGAGCTGATGTGTCACCACACTCTCAACAACCTTCGCAAGAAAGCGAAGGTTGGAGACAGGACGAAAGTTGTTCAATACAGCTGGGTCCAAGGCAGGCTTCTTGAGGAGAGGCCTCACCACCGCCTCTTTCAAGACGGCGGGGAAGCTACCCTCACTCAGAGAAGCCGATATAACTGCCTGGAACCAGCTGTGTGTCCTCTCCCGGGCTGCATAGACCAGCCAGGAAGGGCACGGGTCCAATAAACATGTGGTGGTGCTCAGCCTCCCCATGATCCTGTCCACTTCCTCCGGAGTCACAGAATCAAACTCCTCCCAGGTGATATCGACAAGACTGCCCGCGTCCTGCTCGACAGACTCTGCCCAGTCAGAGTCCAGACCGGTCCGAATCCGAGCGATTTTGTCCGACAGATGCTGGTTAAACTCCTCGGCACGACCCTGCAAGGGTTCCTCCCTCACCTCCTGATTCAGGAGGGAGCGAGTCACCCTAAACAGGGCAGCCGGGCAATTATCTGCGGACGCGATAAGGGTGGCGAAGTGGTTAGACCTCGCCTCCCTTATCGCAGCGAGATAAGACCTAGTGTAGGTTCTTAGTCGCAATCGGTCGGGTTCGGATCGGCTGGATCTCCAACCGCTCTCTAGGCCCCGTCTCCGACGCTTCATCTCCCGGAGCTCCGCGGAGAACCATGGAGCTCGACGGGATCTGCACCGGGTCAGGGGCCGCAGGGGTACAACTCGGTCAAGAGCCTCAGTGGCTGCCCTTTCCCAGGCTTCCACTAAGGCGTCTGCCGAGCTGTGAGCAAGGGAGGCAGGTGGGGACCCCAGCGCCGCCTGGAACTTCTGGGGATCCATTAAGCGTCTGGGGCGGTACCATTTAATTGGTTCCACACTCCCACGGCGGGGGGTGGCAAAATGGAAGACCAGCCGCAGGAGATGATGATCGGTCCATGACAGGGGCATAACAATTGGGGAGCCCCCACCAAGATCATCTAACCACCGTCCAGATAAGAAAACTAAGTCAAGAGTGTGGCCTCCCTCATGAGTCGGTCCCGAAATTACTTGCGTCAGGTCCATGGCCGTCATGGAAGCCATGAACTCCCGAGCCAACTCAGATGATCCTCCCAGCGATGGTAGATTGAAGTCCCCCAAAACTATAAGTTTCGGGAACTCAATCACCAACCCAGAGAGGACATCGAGAAGCTCAGGCAGGGCTGCTGCTATGTGACTAGGCGAAAGGTACACCAGCAGCAAGCCCAACTGCGCACCAGGGTCGCATCTCAAAAAGAGAGACTCACACCCGACTATCTGGGGAACGGTGGCCTCCCGCGGACATAAGGTCTCCCTCATAACAACAGCCACACCCCCACCCCTACCCTGAGCCCGAGGCCGGTGTAGCACCCGGAAACCTGGTGGGCAAAGGTCAACCAGAGGAATCCCTCCCTCTGGGCCCAACCAAGTCTCCGTGATGCAAGCCAGGTCCGCCTGCTCACCCTCGACCAAATCACGGACGAGAGGAGCTTTATTAGCGACAGACCTGGCATTCAAGTACACCAGCCGGAGCTCAGGAGGCTGCACATCCTCACTCCCAGAGCCCTGGGGCGGAGCCAGAGGGTCGGAGTGCCCCACTGCTTTTAAGCAGCGGAGAGGCCTTCCCTGAGGAAGCTGACTTTGTAATAATGCCGCTTGGGGTGTGTGTGAAAGCCCTAATAAGCAGGCATATACATAGAATGAAGGCTACTGCTAAGCTTGTAAGCCGCCCTGAGTCTTCGGAGAAGGGCGGGATATAAATGGAATTAAAATAAAAAATAAATAAATATGGGCCCCTTCCACTTGCATGGGTTCCTCAGTGGGTTGAGGGTCCTTGTGAAACCCTCTGGGTTTTGGGGCAGCTGCCCCATGTCACCATGCATTGCTCCTCATTAACCATCTATGCACAAGTACAGGTGCATTAAGGCTTGCAGGGTACCAGGGCAGTCTGTCCAGGCCAACTCATCCAAAATCTCAGAGGACAAGCCTTCCTGGAATTGGTCCATTAGGGCCTCTTCATTCCTTCTCAAATCTTGACTGATTAGCTGGAAGTCAGAGATGTATTCACCTACCGGGCGATGCCCCTATTTCAATTCCCACAGCTGCGGGTTAGCTGTTTGCACTTTGACAGGGTCTTTGAACATGACCTTCATTTAGAGGCAAAAATCTAGCGCAGTCATCCAACAACTGACTGGGCTGCGTGAGAAGTGGGGTCGCCCACTGGGCTGCTGGTCCTGTCAAGAGACTAATGATGAACACCCACTTTCTCCCCGTCAGTTTGAAAATCATCTGGTCTCAGGCTCATGAACAACTGACATTGTCCAAAAAAGCTGGGAATTGGGCAGAGTTCCCATCAAATTAATCAGGGATAGCAACTGGGCACTTAGAGCGGGGTCTTTAAGGTCCGGGGGGCTGCAGTTGTGCCAACTCATTGGAAAGGAGAGTTACTTGCTGGATGAGCTGGGCGTTGTCAGCTTGTAGTTGCTCCATAACATCCAAAAAACAAGGCTTTTCTTCTGGGGAAAATGGGACTGGGGACAAATTGTGCTGACCCACTCACTCACATATGCACAAACTGTGGTTTTGGAGAGTTTTTTTACTGTTCCCCAGCAATTCCCTTCACCCAGTCTCAGAACTGTCCCAAATAAATCCAGACCAAGGTTAATCCACCAAGCAATGACCAATAGTCCATAAAACAAATGGAAAGTATCCATTTGTATCCAAAGGTTAGAGTCTCCAAGGCACAAAGTCAAGATGGAAGTACAAGAAATACACAGCCATAAACCAAACACATTCCCAGCACCATCTCTCTCTGCTTGCTGTGATAAATAGCTTTCCGGTGCAGCCCATCTAGATGGGTGGGGTTCGAGTAATCTGGCAGATCTCCGCTGCTCCTGTCTCTTTTTTTGCCCTGCGTTCTCTCAGATCTACCACAGAAGGCAGCTCCTCCTCCTCCTCCTCCTCTTCACTGCAACTGTCTTCAGCCAAAGCTTCCTATAAATGTCTTTTGGCTAGCCATTCTAAGTCATTAATTAGCCCAGTCCCTGATGTGCCAGGAATGAGCTCATCCTCCCTCAAGCCAGCCTCTGAAGAAGAGTCAGAGGAGTTGTCCAAGGGAGACATCACACCTTGTTGTATGGGCTGCACTAATTCCCAAGTGCAATTCAGGTCATTGGTTATCATCTTGAAAGCCCTACTTTACCTACAGGACTACTTTTCCCCAAGGGCATCTGCCTATCCCACCAGAGCATATAGTGTGGGCATGCTCCAGATCCCTCCCCATAACATTCCTGTCATGTGGTTGTTGGAAGTGTCACTTCTCCATTGTAGTCCTGCTTTGTAGAACATCTTCCCCTCAGAGATCTGACAAGCCCTCTCCTTTATGAGAACATTAGACATGGTTCTTCCTCCAAGTATCAGGGTAGGGTGAGATCTGAAAAAGATAAGAATATAATGATATTCTCATCTTATAATGAATATAGTGATAATATAATTGCACCTGGGAAATATAGCAATGGCATCATTTTTTTCTAGTTTGGGCTGTATTGTTTCTTTTGTTTTTTTATTGCAGTATATTTTTTTACTTTTCAATTGTAAGCTGCCCAACATTTGCTTTAAGATGGGCAACTACGTACAAATGTTTTAAATAAATAAAATCCTGTTTTGCTGCTGGTATTGTTACCGTATACTCTCAAATGCGGATATACCATCTGTTTAATCACATTCACTCTTTGTTTTCTGTCACTATCACTCTTAAGTATTGAGTTCCTAAGTCAGCTAAAGAACTGCTCAAATTCTGCAGCAGATCAGACCTGCACATTCATCTATCACCAAATCTAACCATTATATATGACATAGCATTAGCAACAATATTTATAGCCAAAGGATTCAGCAATCTAGCCACCTGAATTCAGGAAATAGCCAGATTGACCAGAACAGGAAAATAGTACTGATTTTCAATTCTCTTTTTCCTGTAATGGTCTGCCCAATGCCTCCCACTGCAATTTCTTCAGCTTGCAGTTGTGGATGTGTGCTCCTCAACATCCCAACTGCATTGGGTGTCTCTACCCCATTTCCCCAATTGATCAGCTATTGACCAGCTATTCACACTATATATTCCAGTGGGATAACAATACATTCACCCATTCAGATCTCCCCCATTAGGGCCCTATTGAATGGGGTCTTTTCCTGTATTTTCACTGGTTGAACACTATTTCTCAGTTCCTGCCTTTCATCATAGCTCTTCCCTTTCAATTATGCAATGATATGTTTATCATATTTTTTTCTATTTGATTTCAAGTGCCAACCATACTACCTTGAGACTGCAGTGTGATTGACCTGGCTGGGAGTATTTCTCACATGCCACTCAGCTTCTGACTGGCCTCATGGATTTTTAAGTACTCTCTTCTTATAGAAATTAAGAAATATGACATTGGCATAAATATTCAAGCATCTTTACCTAGGCAAAGGAGGTTGAAGCATTCTTTAAGCCCTGGGAAACAAGACAATATTCACAAACTAAGGCTTGCGACCAAAGTCAAAAATAACAAAAAAAGCTTCTTTCAACATATAAGAAACAAGAAAAAAGTTAAGGAAATGATTGGTCCATTAGTGGGGGAAAGTGGCAAGAAGGTGACAAGCAACAGGGAGAAAGCAGAACTATTTAACTTGTTTTTTGCATCTGTCTTTACACAAAGGGAAAAAACAGTCCAACCTACCAAAACCAGTGCCATAAAAAACAGAATAGAAACGCAAGTTAAGATAGGCAAGAAAATGGTAAGTGAGCACCTGTCCAGCCTAGACGAGTTCAAATCACCAGGACCAGATGGATTACACCCCAAGGTTCTCAAGGAACTGGCAGATGTGATCTCAGAACCACTGAACTATATTTTTCAAAGATCCTGGAGCACTGGGGAACTACCAGAGGACTGGAAGAGAGCTGATGTAGTTCCCATCTTCAAAAAAGGGAAAAAAATAGATCCAGGAAACCACAGACCTATCAGCCTGACCTCAATACCTGGGAAGAATCTGGAAAAGATAATCAAACAACAAATCAGCGAACACCTTGATGCGAACAAAGTTATCACTAAAAGCCAACATGGGTTTGTCAAAAACAGATCGTGCCAGACAAACCTTATTGCATTCTTTGACCAAGTGACAAAACTAGTGGACCAGAGGAATGCTGTAGATATAATTTACTTGGATTTCAGTAAGGCATTTGATAAAGTAGATCACAACCTACTACTTGATAAGATAGAAAAATGTGGGTTAGATAGCATCACCACCAGATGGATTCGTAGCTGGCTGACAGGCCGTACTCAGCGTGTGGTCCTCAATGGAACTGCATCTACATGGAAGGAAGTGTGTAGTGGGGTGCCCCAGGGCTCTGTTCTGGGCCCAGTGCTCTTCAACATCTTCATCAACGATTTGGATGAAGGGATAGATGGGGAACTCATCAAATTTGCAGATGACACCAAGCTAGCAGGAATAGCCAATACTCCAGAAGATAGGCTTAAGATACAGGAGGATCTGGACAGACTCGAACACTGGGCTCTATCTAACAAAATGAAATTCAATGGTGAAAAAAGTAAGGTTCTACATTTAGGAAAGAAACACCAAATGCACAGGTACAGTATAGGTGATACTTTGCTCAGTAGTAGCAACTGTGAGAGGGATCTCGGAGTCCTAGTGGACAATCACTTAAATATGAGCCAGCAGTGTGCTGCAGCTGCCAAAAAAGCCAACACAGTGCTAGGCTGCATTAACAGAGGGATAGAATCAAGATCACGTGAAGTACTAATGCCACTTTACAATGCTGGTAAGGCCACACCTGGAATACTGCATCCAGTTTTGGTCACCACAATGTAAAAAAGATGTCGAGACTCTAGAAAGACTACAGAGAAGAGCAACAAAGATGATTGGGGGACTGGAGGCTAAAACATATAGGGAACGGTTGCTGGAATTGGGTATGTGTAGTTTAATGAAGAGAAGGGTGAGGGATGACATGATAGCAGTGTTCCAATATCTCAGGGGCTGCCACAAAGAAGAGGGAGCCAAGCTATTCTCCAAAGCACCTGAAAGCAGGACAAGAAGCAATGGATGGAAACTAGTCAAGGAGAGAAGCAACCTAGAACTAAGGAGAAATTTCCTGACAGTTAGAACAATTAATCAGTGGAACAACCTGCCTCCAGAAGTGGTGAATGCTCCAACACTGGAAGTTTTTAAGAAGAGACTGGACAGCCATTTGTCTGAAATAGTATAGGGTTTCCTGCCTTAGCAGGGGGTTGGACTAGATGACCTCCAAGGTCCCTTCCAACTTATTGTTGTTGTTGTTGTTGTTGTTGTTGTTATTATTATTATTATTATTATTATTATTATTATTATTATTATTATTATTATTATTATTATTATTATTATAAATGTCTATGTAAGGCAAACATCTCCCTAATTCACAGAACCATAAGAAAGAGAAGGAAGTGCAACACAATCACAAGTTCAAGTTTATGTTGTTATAGCCTATCTCAATTAGGTATTCTTTTGGTCTTTTGTGGAATTGTTTTCCTGATCAGCTTCATGTGATTTTTAGCTTGTTATCTCCTGAGGCTGGCATTCGACAGGTTCAACTGGAGCAGCCTCTTCAGAATCATCTTCATAATCTGAGTCCTGTATCTGAGCAATGACAGTTTTTATATTTAAGGGTCATACTAGCATTTTGAATTTGTTCATTTGTCTCAAAGTAACATACATGTTGTTCTTGGAGTAAAACAGTGTAACTCTTTGTCCAAGTATGATCTGTCAAGATGTGGCAAAATAAGGTTATTGTTGGGTGCAGGTGAGTTCTGGAGTATACATGTTGTGCATGGCAGTGAATATTGTATCTGAATATTGATGCTAAAATGTAATTTCACTTTTAAAATATTTTATTTTTAGAGTATTAATCCACCTCTCCCACCACCACCGCCACCTGTTTTATCTGCTACAATAATTGCCCCTAATTCTATGTGCCTGCCTTTGGGGTCAGCTCAGAAGTCAACATCTACATTGACTGAGCAAATATTACATTTGAGACCACAAACAAGACCAAGTGTGTAAGTAAAACTAAAACTTATTGGCAATTAATGGAAAGGATGATTAAAAATGCCAAAATAATGAGTTGAAGAGTTTTTTATAACAATTTTGAAATTGTTTGACCTCATTTGGTGCCTTTAATTAGGAAAAAGGCACTTGTTTGTTTTTGGTATATTGCAATTTTTATTACATTCTCAGACATTACTGATAACATTTATGTTTCCTTCACTTTAAGTTAAATTGGTGATTTCATGAATATCTCAGTATACTTTTCTTAATAAAAATATGGGAGTGGTTTCCCATTATTTTTTCCCCAATTCCTAGACATATTTTGTTGTGACCTCTTTCTAAGCACTAATCAGCTCCAACTTTTTAAATGTTTAAGATTGGCTTTTTAAGTTCAGGCAAGGTCACTTAAGTGCTGCTATCTAATCAGTCAACAACAGTTTCCCATAGTTTTGTAAATTGTATTCTGTAAAAAGAGAAGAGTTAAAGAAATCTATCTACTATTGTGAAATATAGTATTATACGCAACAGCAGTTTACTTGTTAGGATTAGAAATGATACTAAACATTTCGGCATATTCTTAGTAAACTTATATAAAATTTCAATGAAGTGCGGATTTTTTAATGTAATAAATTTTGGTTTGGTTACCAAACCCAAAATTTGCAAATTATTCTACATGCATTCTTGCCCATGCATTAATAAATAGTTTTGTTTAAGACCATTCATACATAAGTGCCTCTCTTTAAAAAACCCAAAAAAGTAGTTTGATGGGTACTGAAATAAAGACAGCACTTCTTTTTGCTTGCAACTTAGTTAACCAGCAGGAAGTAGCTGCTCAGGCAAGTTTTGAGATATGCAATTACAAAAAGGTATAACAGTTGTTACTGACTGTCACTAGTTATTGGACATTTGAAATACATAATAAAATCTTGGGAAGTGCCTTGGGAGGTGATAAGCAGTTTTGGACAGAATATTTTAGATATTTCTTTTTTTTATTAAATAGTTTTACAAAAACAAAATTTTACAATATATCCCCAAATCCCTCCCACCCCAAACCCGCCCACTTTCCCCCCCCCACTTCCCAGAGCTAAATACAGGATTATAGTTACAATAATCATATTCTAAATAAAAATTATGCATAATATACAATTAACCAAATTCATAATGTGCTTTAACTCCCCTTTAACATAACTACAAACAAAGTACCAATAACAATATCCCACTAAAATCTACTCATAAGCTAAATGGAACTTTTTAGTCCCATATTTGTTCTGAATATAATTTATC
Organism: Vipera ursinii; assembly: GCF_947247035.1. Taxonomy (NCBI): domain Eukaryota; kingdom Metazoa; phylum Chordata; class Lepidosauria; order Squamata; family Viperidae; genus Vipera; species Vipera ursinii. The sequence goes on along the minus strand of NC_139521.1, from coordinate 25,360,170 downwards.
CATCTCCTCCAAACTGAAATATATCTTTCCTGTGAATGATCTTTCAAATAAGCAGAAATCTTAGACATTTCTGCAAGATTCGAAACTTTAAACACCCATTCTTCTATAGTGGGCAAACTATCCTTCTTCCAATATTGTCCCACCAATAACCGTGCTGCTGTTATCATGTTCAACATCAAAGAATATTTTAGATATTTCTTGTTGATTATAGTAATTTATGTGATTGAAATATCTCTGACTATGCAGAAGAGCAACTTTTCATGCTGAATAAATCAACACATTTTATTTTGAAGCAAAAATGGTTGTATAAAATATGCAAATTGCAACATTTGAAATTAAAATACTGTATTTTTCGGACCATAAGACGCACCTGACCATAAGACACACCCAGTTTTTAGAGCAGGAAAACAAGAAAAAACATTTTCTGAACCAAATAGTACTGGTATACTAAAACAGGGCTTTTCAACCTTTTCATCCATTGTACCACTTTTAGGACAAGGCAATGTCCGAGTACCACCAGTCACCCAGCAAGGTGTCAAAAACTTGACCCCCCCCAAAAAAGGAAAAAAATGATAAAGTACAGGTAGTCCTCGACTTACGATTCACTTAGTGACTGTTCAAAGTTACGACGGCACTGAAAAAAAGTGACTTATTATCATTTTTCACACTTACGACTGTTGCAGCATCCCCAGGGTCATGTGATTTACATTTGGATGCTTGGCAATCGATTCATATTTATGATGGTCACATTGTTCCAGGGTCATGTGATCACCTTTTGCAACCTTCTGACAAGCAAAGATTCACTTAACAATTATGTTACTAATTTAATTTCTCTCTCTCCTTCTCTTTCTCTCCCTCTCTCCCCCTCCCTATCTTTCTCTCTCCTCTCTCTCCCTCTTTCTCTCTCTCCCTTTCTCTCCCTCTCCTTCTTTCTCTCCCTATTTTTCTCTCCATTTCCCTCCCTTTCTTTTTCCTCTCTCTCCCTCTTTCTCTCCCTCTCTATTTTTCTCTTTCCCTATATTTCTCCCTCTTTCTCTCTCTCCATTTCCCTCCCTCTTTCTTTCTCCTTCTCTCTCTTTCCCTTTCTTTCTCTCCCTCTCCCTCTTTCTCTCTCTCCCTCTATTTTTCTCCCTCCCTATTTCTTTCTCCTTCTCTCTCTCCCTCTCTCTCTCTCTCTCTCCCTCCCTCTCCCATTGTCCCTTCTTTCTTTCCTTCCTTCCTTTCTTCCTTCCCTCCCTCTTTGTTCTTCCCTCTCCGTGTTAGAGCAGTACCTGCAGAGGCGGCCCTGTGGCCCGGCTTTCTCTTGCAGAAAGCAAGCTGAAACGGAGCGAGGGATATTGCCAGGAACGCGAATCAGTCGATCTCACGCTCCTGCAATCTCCCTTGCTCGGTTTCAACTTCCCTTGCTACAAGAGAAAGCAGGCTGAAACGGAGCGAGGGAGATTGCAGCAGCGCAAAATCGCATTCCTGGCAATCTCCCTCGCTCCATTTCAGCCTGCTTTCTCTTGTAGCAAGGGAAGCTGAAAGCGAGTGAAGGAGATTGCAGGAGTGCGAGATCGGCGTTTCTCAGCACGTGCCAATTCGTGCTTCTGGCAATCTCCCTTGCTTTCCACTTGCAGAGGTTGGGGCTGGCCATATGGATCACCTTCAGACCCTAAGACACACCCTCGTTTTCCCCACACACACTTTTTTGGGGGGAAAAGTGCGTCTTATGGTCCGAAAAATATGGTAAATACATAAACAGGTATTTTGACATTCTGTTCCTGATCCTGCAGTTCATTAAGAATGATTCCTTTTCCAGGTATATTGCTATTTATCCATACACTCCTAGAAAAGAAGATGAACTGGAATTGAGAAAAGGTGAAATGTTTTTGGTGTTTGAGCGTTGTCAGGATGGCTGGTTTAAAGGAACTTCCATGCATACCAGCAAAATTGGTGTATTCCCTGGAAATTATGTGGCACCAGTTACAAGGTATGATGTTCAATAAGTTATTCTTTAACAAATTTCAGAAATTACATGTTTTGAAAATTTATATATAATGGGACTGAATAATCTATTTAACAAGAGGTGCATAATGTTTACATTATTTTTAATAGACCAATGACAAGTGCCTCCCAAGCAAAAATACCTGTATCTACTGCTGGTCAGACAGGGCGAGTAGTGACCATGGTCAGTGCTTCCACTGCTGGAGGAACAGTGCAAAACCTTCAGGGAAATGGTGTGACAGTGACTTCTGATACAATACCAACAGCTGTACTCTCTGCTGCACACATACAGAAGAGTCCACAATCCAAGATCATCATGCATATGTCCAGCCAAATGACGATGAATCAAGCTCGCAATGCAGTTAGAACAGGTAAAATAGTTTGTTTCTTGACATAGGCAATATGCATATGAAGAATGCCTTGCAGCTTATTAAATCTTAAAATTTATATAGGTAGAAGGGGGCAGCAAATATAGTGTATAGGTAGTCCATTTGAAGTTACAATCACACTAAAAAAAGTGACTTATGACCATTTTTTCACACTTATGACCGTTGTAGCATCTCCAAGGTCATGTGATTTACATTCAGATGTTTGACAAATGATTCACATTTATGGCAGTTGCAGTGCCATATGATCCTTTTTTGTGAATTTCTTACAAGCAAAGTCAATGGGGAAATCAGATTCACTTACTGTGTTTCCCCCAAAATAAGATCCAACTAGAAAAGGGGTGACATGATAGCAGTGTTCCAATATCTCAGGGGCTGCCACAAAGAAGAGGGAGCCAAGCTATTCTCCAAAGCACCTGAAAGCAGGACAAGAAGCAATGGATGGAAACTAGTCAAGGAGAGAAGCAACCTAGAACTAAGGAGAAACTTCCTGACAGTTTGAACAATTAATCAGTGGAACAACCTGCCTCCAGAAGTGGTGAATGCTCCAACACTGGAAGTTTTTAAGAAGAGACTGGACAGCCATTTGTCTGAAATGGTATAGGGTTTCTTGCCTTAGCAGGGGGTTGGACTAGATGACCTCCAAGGTCCCTTCCAACTACTTCTTCTTCTTCTTCTTCTTCTTCTTCTTCTTCTTCTTCTTCTTCTTCTTCTTCTTCTTATTATTATTATTATTATTATTATTATTATTATTATTATTATTATTATTATTATTATTATTATTATTATTATTATTATTAAATAAGCCCTAACACGATTTTAAGGACACTCATAATATAAGCCTCACCCCCCCCCCCAAATAAGCCCCAGTTCAGATCATCAGCCAGACAGATGCATTTAGTACCTTATTTCCCCCAAAATAAGACCTAACTGGTAAATAAGCCCTAATCTGTCTTTTGGAGCAAAAATTAATATAAGACCCAGTTTTATTTTCGGGAAAATACGGGTAACAACCATATTACTAATTTAACAACTGCAGTGATTCACTTAACAAATGTGGCAAGAAAAGTTGCAAAATGGGGCAAAACCTACTTAACAAATTTCTCACTTAACAATATGAATTTTGGACTCAGTTGTGTCGTACGTTGAGGACTACCTGTATCTAGTATTTGTGGAGATAATGTACAGATTCACTTGGTGACCTTGCTTGGTTATATTTTAAGGGTAACATTGTTTTTTCCCCAAATATTGTATGTTGTCTTAGAAGAGTGGAATATGAATATATGATTAATATAATGTAGTAGGTTTTTAGGTGGTCTATGATATACATGTCACAATCTGAAAATATATTCTTTTTAATTATCTGAACTATTTCCCCTTGTCATTGCAGTTGCAATTCATAGCCAAGAAAGACCGACAGCCACTGTAACACCAATTCAGACTCAAAATTCAGCATGCCTTATTCCTGCTGCTGTAATTATTCCACAGCATTCTGTTACCTCCCAGCAGCTACAACCTCAATTTTCAAATGCTGCTGCTTATATCACAGCTGTAAATATCAACCAAGCAAATGTCCCATTGGCTTGCACAACTTCTTCATTAAACTCTCCTAGCACTTCTGTACCAGTAGATGGAGATTCCAGTGGAAAAATTGTGACTGTTCATACAGGAGCTCCAACTTCCCCAGAGAATACATTGACTGCTGGAGGTACTTCTGCTATGAGTAAAACTGAGAGAGATGGAAAGGTAGGCATAATATTTTTGTTCTTTATGATCTCTGTGTTGACCTTGAAACCTCAAACAGGTCTAAATTTAGTTAATGTGTGAACAGGAAACCATGAGAAGTTACCTCATGGTAATTTTTCCATATTTTTACCATGGACATCTACGAGTCAAGCTCAATGCAGGTACTGTTTATGTCCTCTGCAGAATCCTTCAATCTTCTCACAGGAGAGTTCATTACTTCTCTATTAATCTTAGATAGAAAAAGTAATTGCTATTATTTTCAACTATTTTTGATTAGGTGTAATATTACCATTTAAAACCATGTTTTTGGTATAGCATAGTGGCAGATTCAACATTTATTATTACTAAACCTATATAATAATCAGATGTCTGTTCCCTAATCAGTTGTGATTTCTAAATTTGATAAAATATAATATGTTAAATTTTGTAATAATCAGAGAAACATATAGATCACAGTGGCTTCTTTTAATATTCACATTTTATTTTCAAAGTATTGCAGATTGATCATGATTGGAATATATATTGCAGGGTTTTGTGGTTGACCACAAGTTGTAAACAAAGAAGATATTGCATGCTTTAATATTTTTCTCCATTTCTGTATGCAATATATGTCTTAACAGATAGCATTTTTGTTCCATAAATATGGAACATTTTTGTTCCATAAAAATAAAATGTGAATATTAAATATTTTTGTAACATAAATGCCACTAATTTTGTTGTGTGTTTTAAACATTATAGATCTTCTATATGTATGATAAATGCATTAGCAATGCTTTTTCAATCATAAAGTGACACTCAAATATAAAATCTGTTGAGAAAATCAGAAAAGTCCAAGATAATGTTTTTAATAATTTCACTGAAGTTTAAAAATAGAAAGAAAAACTAATACAAACTAAGAAAAATACCAAAAAAAGAAAAGAATGTAGAGAAAAATATGTAAAAGGAAAAATGTATAAATAAATGACCTCTCTTCATCAAGAAATGTACAAACAATTTTAGTAACTTGTTACTTTCTCTAACATTTCAATCTAAGAAAATTTCTTCATCATATATCACATATAATAATAATAATAATAATAATAATAATAATAATAATAATAATAATTTTATTTGTATACTGCCCTTCTCCCGAAGGACTCAGGGCGGTGAACAGGGCAAACATATAAAAATACAAAGATACAAAAGTTAAAAAAGAATTAAACACAATGCCCAAGCTAAAACAATAAATAGATATATTAAAAACAACAATAAAATCCCAACCCATCAGGCCAGGCCGGCTTGTTCGAACAAGTGAGTCTTCAGATCACGTCGGAAGGAGTGAAGGTCGGGCGCCATCCAGAGCTCAACCGGCAACCGATTCCATAAATCCGGGGTGCCCACAGAGAAGGACCTCCCCCTGGGGGCCACCAGACGACATTCTCTGACCGGTGGCACCCTGAGGAGGCCCTCTCTGTGGGAACGCACTGGGTGGAGGGAAGTTGATGCCGGCAGCAGGTGATCCCTGAGGTACTCCGGACCCATGCCATGTAGGGCCTTGAAAACCATTTTCAGTACCTTGAATCTCACTCGGAAGACAACTGGGAGCCAATGCAGCTCACGGAGCAGAGGTGTAACATGGGAGTATCGGGAGACTCCCAACACAACTCTCGTGGCTGCATTCTGTACCAGTTGGAGCCTCCGAGTGGTCCTCAAGGGCAGCCCCATGTAGAGAGCGTTGCAGTAGTCTAAACGAGAGGTCACGAGTGCATGAGTGACCGTACGCAGGGCATCCCGGTCTAGATAGGGCCGCAACTGGCGCACCAGGCGAACCTGGGCGAAGGCCCCCCTAGTCACAGCCACTATGTGATCTTCCAAAGTAAGCCATGAATCTAGGAGGACTCCCAAGTTGCGAGCCCTATCTACAGGGGGTAATAGCTCACCCCCCATAGAAAGAGATGGAATATTCTGAATATCCTGAGATGCCGGTATGTGCAGCCACTCAGTCTTGTCGGGGTTGAGTTGAAGTCTGTTCCTCCCCATCCACACCCGAACCGCTTCCAGGCAACGGGACATCACGTCGAGCGCATCACTGGGGTGGTTTGGGGTCGAAATAAAAAGCTGGGTATCATCAGTGTACTGATGATACCCAACTCCAAAACCACGGATGATCTCACCCAGCGGTTTCATGTAGATGTTGAACAGGAGAGGCGAGAGGACCAACCCCTGAGGAACTCCACAAGTGAGAGGCCTCGAGGTCGACCTCTGCCCCCCTGCCAACACTGACCGCGAACGTCCCAGGAGATAGGAGGAGAAGTACTGAAAAACTGTGCCTCCCACTCCCAATCCCCTGAGACGCCGCAGCAGGATACTATGGTCGATGGTATCGAACGCCGCTGAGAGGTCTAATAGGACTAGGACAGAGGAATATCCCCTGTCCTGGGCCCTCCAGAGATCATTCACCAGAGCGACCAATGCCATCTCCGTGCTGTACCCGGGCCTGAAACCCGATTGGTATGGGTCTAGATAATCCGTTTCATCCAGGACCAGAGGGAGCTGATGCGCCACCACACTCTCAACAACCTTCGCAAGAAAGCGAAGGTTGGAGACTGGACGAAAGTTATTTAACACAGCTGGGTCCAAGGCAGGCTTCTTGAGGAGAGGTCTCACCACCGCCTCCTTCAAGACGGCGGGGAAACTGCCCTCACTCAAAGAGGCAGATATAACCACCTGGAACCAGCCTCGTGTCCCCTCCCGAGCCGCATAAACCAGCCAGGAAGGGCACGGGTCCAATAAACATGTGTTGGAGCTCAACCTCCCCATAATAGCAAATAATAAACTCATCATTCAATCTTAATCAGAAAAAAGCAACTAAAAGCTATCATAAATAACTATATGTATTTTAATCTTAAACAAGTGAATCAAGTTCATATTCTTGTCATTTACTTTATACGGTAACATTTTGTCTAAAAATACAAAAAATAATAAACTTGTCATGTCTTAAATTTTTAAAGCTTCATCATTCAATCAGAAAAGATTCCATGAAAAGCTACCAGAAACAATAACATTGGAATTTAATCCAATCAAATAAGGTACCACAAATTAATTTCTTATCATGTTCTCTTCATCTTTCTTAGAAACTCCTTTGCAAATTTAATGCTTTCCTTCAATCTTAAAACTGTACATCACTTTTCCTAAAAGTACAAATATGTATATATTCACATCTTTTCTATAAACAAACCTTTAAGACCTCATCATTCAGTCTTTGTGGTGGTCTCTCATGGAAAAAAAGACACTTTCCTGCCTCGGGATGAGAGCCCAGAGCAATGTCCAAAGCTCCCTTTTATTCACAAGGAAATCACACTCATTGGATTGAGCTCGTGTATAACAAAAAAATCCTACTTTCCCATTGGCTCTGAACCTCCATGGTAGTCCCCAGGCTTGGTTATGTCAGCTGCATCTTAATAGCCAACAATTAACTGATTCACCTTGTGCTGAACAGGTGGTTTATCATGGCTTGTTTCAGGAGACTGAAAAACAATTGTTTCAGCTGCGCTTCTGCAGCCTGCAATAATTTCCCTACATCTCCTTTTTTGTTTAACTGCTATACAGATCTTAAAGTTACTTCAACAGTTTGTAGGCGTATAACACCTCTTTCTAGGGTGGTCATAAACCATAAGTTTGGTAAGCATTGTATACAACAGCACAAACCAATCAGCAAACATATAACTCCAATTATGATGGGGACAATTTGTCGCACCCATCCAAAATCAGGTAGCCAAGACCATAACCAATCCCATGGATTTGTCACTGCAGAGCCAGTATAAACTAAAGAATTTTTCTTTAACCATCTTTTCCATAACATCAATTGTATAAGCAATATTAACATGAAAATCAGAAATATAAAGACAACAGTGACTATGAATTAAAGCACACACCCCTCTTTTTGCGGCTAAAATAATATCTAAAGCCATGTGATTCCACAATACAACATCTCTAATGTCTGAAACTTTTTGTTCTAACAATTTAAAGTCTTGATAGTTTGATTAAACATAGCTACAATCCAATGATTCAAACATATGCAAATCTCTATAATTCATGGCAACTTCTGATGGTGGTATAAGTCCTCTTGCCATTTGCATTCCAATCCTTTAGCTAATTGGACTTTGATCAAAGTTCATGTTTCTTCTGTTTCTTAAACGACCAAATGGCAACTCATTCATTATGTAGATTGAAGGTGCAACACATATACATTATTTCTTCAGGCTCCTTGCTCCGGTTCTTTTTTTTTTCCAATTGAACTGAATAAACATTGACTTCATTACACAATATACCCAAACAAATCCCAAATATTATACATATAAAATTAACAAACATTTCAATTTTAATTTCCTTCTCCACATCATTTCCAAGAGTTTTCTCCTTATGCGATACAGTTTGTTCATTCTGAGGTGGAATTTCCTTTGGCATTTTGATTGTTATCCTTTGATTCTTTCGGAAATCCGGAATAGGATCGTATAACCCTTGATGCCATGGGTTCATGATATGGTCTTACACACCTGGCTGGAATCCAGACTGGACCTGTTGGAGCAAGCACAGCAGCATATCCTCGCCCCCATGTTAACAAAGGCACAGGACCATGCCAAATGGGATCAGGTGGAGTTCTATACCAAACTTTAGCCTTTTGCACCTCTAACTGTTGACCAAAATGTCGGTCCACAGCAGTGGAGTCCAAAACTGAATCTAATTTTGAAATATTGAAATGATTTAAAGTAAATAAAGTTAAAGATAACCATTCCTGCAACACTGGTAAATTAGTCACATTTCCTCCTTTTTTGTTTTTATGTTTGTCAAGAGCCTCCTTTAATGTCCTATTTGCTCTTTCTACTATTGCTTTACCCTGAGAATTGTAAGGAATACCAAATTTATGCAAAATATCCCATTTATCACAAAATTCTGCAAAAGCCGCACTGCAATATGCAGGTCCATTGTCCGCTTTAATTTGTACAGGTTTTCCCATTATTGAAAAACTTCTAATACAATGATTGATCACATGTTTCACTTTTTCTCCTCTTTGAGGAGAAACAAAAATATACCCAGAACACGTATCAATAGAAACATGTAAATATTTCCAAGGAGCAAAAGGAGGATATTGAGTAACATCCATTTGCCAAATTTCATTTGCTTTCAATCCTCTGGGATTGACACCCATAGAAGGACCAAAAACATTTTGACCACAGGATGTACACTGCTTGATGATGGCTGTGGCTTCTGACATAGAGATTCCAAATTGCTTACACAAGCCTTTTGCATTTTGATGAAAATAAGAATGACTCTCCCATGGTGTAATTGTGGCCACCAAAGCAACTCCTGCTGTAGCCGCATCTGCCACTACATTGCCTTCTGAGAGCCATCCAGGAAATGGTTGATGACTTCTAATATGAGACACATGTAAATAATATCTTCGGCTAGCTAATAACTGCTGCAGTGTAAGAAAAAGAGACAATAAATTGTCCTCCACACTGGGAGAAACATAAGCATGAGAAAGATTCTGAATAACATTAGCAACATATAAACTATCAGTAATTAAATTAAATGCTTGATCTTTAAATAATTGCAAAGACAAAATTACTGCGGCTAACTCTGCCCTTTGCGCAGACTTCTGAGGAGGGGTTATCTTTGTTTTCCATTGGCCTTTTTCCTGCCAGGCTACAGCAACCCACTGTTTACCTCCATCAGTAAATACTGTATGAGCATCAGAAAGAGGCCACACTGAAATTAAGGAACGAAGAGAAAAATGCTCTTGTTGTAACAAAGATATTCTTGGGTCAATTGGAATGCGATATCAGTACTTACCCACAAAATCTGCCAGTGCTAATTGTAATTCAGATGAAAAAGATAGACTATTTTCCCAGTCTTTCAAAGAATGAGGAACTACTATTACCAGCAAATCTAAGCCTAACATTTGCATACTGCGATGTCTTCCTCTAACAATAAATTGAGCATATAAAGTGTTAATTGAACTGATCGTTTTTGGCTGAGAATTGCTCAAATGAATCCATTCTATAAATGGTGGAGAAGTTTGATTTTTTTCTGGGGCTACTTCTAACCCATATCTCAATAAACATTGACTTAATTTATTAACCATTGAAGTAGTTATAATAGGAGAAGCTACTAAAATGTAATGATAAACAATAGCCTTAGGAAATGCATTTCTAAATCCTTCCAAAGCTTGATTTACATATAAATGACACATGGTAGGACTATTAAGGGGTAGTACTTACCATTGATATCTACTGGTGGGTTTCTCTGCATTCAACACTGGTACTGTAAATGCAAATAACTTCCTATCTACTTTACACAAAGGAATAGTATAGAAGCAGTCTTTAAGATCAATTATTCTAATTTGATAGTCATAAGGAATCAAATTAGGGTTAGGCATTCCACATTGAACCGGTCCAATTGGTTGAATAAAAGCATTCACCGCTCTTAAATCATGAATCAATCTCCATTTGCCTGATTTCTTTTTTATAACGAAGATAGGAGTGTTAAATGGACTTGTTGTGGGTTCAATATGACCTGCTGATAATTGCTCTGCTACTACGTGATGAAGAGCTTCCAATTTTTCCCTTGGAAGAGGCCATTGTTCAACCCATACTGTTTGTGTTTTGTCCCATTCTAGTGATAAAGCTGTTTTTGTGATGTTAATTTTAATCTTGTAATTTTATAACTGCATCAAACTGTTCTAACAAATCTCTTCCCCACAAATTTACATGAATTGGCAAAATCACTGGTCTTAATTTGGCTGTTCTGTTTCCTCTTTCCGTTGTCACTTGCAACCAACGCTGACTTTGGCGAACAGCTTGAGAGCCACCCACACCCCACACAGACGGTGCAGAAATGGCTGGCCACTCCGGGGGCCAGTCAGATGAAGCTATGACTGACACATCAGCTCCAGAATCCAAAATTCCAGAAAAAGGCCTCCCATTAATAAAACAAATTTGCCTAGGTTTCTCCTTTTGTAAATTTTTTTATAATAGCTAAGATTTGAGGATCCACAGTATCTGTAGAGCCAAACCCTCCAGTTCCTCGAATCCGCTCAGAATTTCCCCCAGGTGTTACATAAGAAAGTAGTATTAATTGAGCCACGGAGTCCCCTTTACTTGCTAATTGAGGAACTTTCACCATTATTTGAATCATAATTTGTCCTAAATAGTCCGAATCAATTACTCCAGGAATTATGTGAAACCCTTTTTTCGCTGCTGAGGAACGAGGAAGGACTAAACCTACTGTTCCTTTAGGCAATGGTCCCCAAAGTTGAGTTGGCATACAAGTCACAACGTCAGGAAAATCCAAATTAATATCTTGCTGATTAATCAAATCTATATCTGCACTACCCTTGGTGGCTGTGGGAACGTTCTGAACAGACAATTTTTCACAAATAGTGTTGCCCTTATAACTTTGTTCATTTTGGCAACAAGCAGCTTTACTTCCTGGGCTAGCTGCTAGCCTGCATCCCAGTTTCCCAAAGTCTTAACATTTCTACATTGTTTTGCCCAATGAAATCCCTTCTTGCATCTAGGACAAGGCTGTTTCGGGCAAACTCCAGATTTATTATTTCCCTGTCTGCTTCCAACACTATTCCTTCCTCCTGGAGCTCGACATTGTACCTTAAAATGACCAGGTTTCCCACAGTTGAAACAATTACCCGTTTGTTGACCAAATTTTCCTTTTTGCAAAGCGTTAGCTAAAGCACTCATATTCCACACCCCTGTTCCCACAGAGGAACATGCTCTTAACATATCTGCTATTCCATAAGTTGGTTGACTCACTATATTAGTTAGAGCTTTTTTACAGTCTGCGTTTGCAGCTTCATAAGCCAATTTCAACAAAAGTTCTTGAACTGCTTCTGCATTATCAATTTGTTTCTCAATAGCCTCTTTCAATTTATCAATGAATTCTGGATAAGGCTCAGTTGGCCCCTGTCAGACTACATACTGTGCTGGTGTTAAAAGCATTCTCCACAAATCCTTCGAATCTTGTGGAACCATATTATATCCTGTAGATATCCCTTCTATGGTTCCTTGCACAAAGGAGGAATGCAATCCTGTCTCAGTTATACTTTTCCTAATTTCTCTCAAAATAGAAAAAGGCAATGGCTGCCAACGATATTGCCTATTTCCTTGACCATCTATATCCACTGTTACAGGAAAAGCCTCCAAACCTTCTACTAATTCCTCCGGTGACAATAACCCTTTCCCTTGGGCTTCATCAAATCCTGCTCTAACTACCCCAACTGCCCCTTGACACTTTAAACTTTTTGTACTTGCTTCATCAACTTTTTTGGAACCCTCCAAATTGTTAATTTCAGGTAATGATGTATATGACTTGGATATTAACTTAATTTCCTCCTCAGCCTTTGGGGTTACTAAATGAGGCATTGGAGTTAACACATGAGGTAGTGGGGCAGAAAGTTCTGGTGAAAGGAACAAAGGATTAGAATGTGCTATTAAAGCTTCCAAAATTTTCTCCCAAAGAAGTAAATGATTAATTGAGGCTCTTGGTTCCTCATGCAAAATTTTCCCTATCCTTTTCCAATCCTGAACTTCTAAAGTACCTTGTTCAGGATACCAGGGACATTGAGCTGAAATAACCCTGAGTAAGTTTTTTATGTCTTCTAAACCTACTTGAGAAAAAGCAGGAAACGTATTATTTAAGATCTGGTGTAACTCCTTCGCATGGAGTGTTTGTGACGCTGAAAAATCATTCCCCATACTTACTGAATATTCGGTCCCGTCCTGCAAGATCCGATGAAGTGCACTATGCCTATGCCAGGCATAAGTCTGAGGGTCTCAAAGAATCACGTTGGGGTCACCACATGTGGTGGTCTCTCATGGAAAAAAAGACAGAGTCTTTCCTGCCTCGGGATGAGAGCCCAGAGCAATGTCCAAAGCTCCCTTTTATTCACAAGGAAATCACACTCATTGGATTGAGCTCGTGTATAACAAAAAAATCCTACTTTCCCATTGGCTCTGAACCTCCATGGTAGTCCCCAGGCTTGGTTATGTCAGCTGCATCTTAATAGCCAACAATTAACTGATTCACCTTGTGCTGAACAGGTGGTTTATCATGGCTTGTTTCAGGAGACTGAAAAACAATTGTTTCAGCTGCGCTTCTGCAGCCTGCAATAATTTCCCTACAGTCTTGATCAAGAAAAATCAAATAAAAGCTGTTAGAAAAAAAATCATATACATTTTAATCTTGGTTGAATAAACCAACTTTATAAAAGTTCTTTTCACTTTTAAATTTCTTGATGTTTATTTCTTTTAAATAGTGTCCCAAAGTCAGATTTCTTTTCATTCTTCCTTTATCCTTTCTCAGGAATTTCTTCATTGATATAACACATCTTGTTTGTAAATCAAAAATAAGAAAGTTGTCCAGAAAACACCCATCCAAGTAATTCTTCTGATTTATTATTTGTGTGCCCCTTTTAGCCATTAAAACTTCAACTGGTTTCAGTTGGATATCCTGTATAACATCTTTATAAATATTCTTGTATCTTGTCAATTTTAAATCCATATCCCAAGCAGCCTGATTCCTAGTTGTATCCTCCTTTTGTGAACCAATTTTATAGTAATCTAGAAAGAAAGTTCTGAGTACATTTGTTGCCAAATATCCTTGAATTCTACTAGAGTTAAAATACTTTTCTCCATTCTCTATTAGGGGCTCTTCTTTAATTATAATTTTTTGTTCTTTCTCGTTGTGTCTAGTAGCCAGCTTTCAAGGTTTCCTCTTATGTTTTTTTCCCCTCATCTACAACATTTTCCGAGGGAAATATTTCTTTCACTTAAATTCAACATCTTTGTATATTTTAATAGAATTTTTAATCGCAGGAAGTATTCTTATATTTATATTAAGTACTTACAAAAATTATTTCATAATCATATTTCCAGTCAAGCACACCTCTCAGTAGCTTAATGTTCTAAATGCTGTTATTTCCAAATAGCAAAGTTTTTCTTTAAGTCTTAAACTTACAGGTAACTTCTTTCATTGAGGATTGAAGGAATATTTCCCCATGTAATAAAACTTGTCATCTGAAGGTACTTCATATCCAAAAAGCCATTTACAGTGGAATTGATTAAGAAAGTGTCTGTTTGAAGGCTCTGAACTGCTGATTCTCCTGGAATTCCCAGAGAAATGGGCCTTTTACACACTTAGAGAAGTCTTCATGGCTTTGCAAAAGGCCAACAGGGTTGGGTCATCCTGATAGCTGAAGGGAGAATGTTCCAGAGGCAGTGGCTATAGCAGAGAATGCATGTCTCCCGGCTCCTGCCAACCAACATTCTTGACTGACAGGATCCACAGCATGACCAACCTACCTTCCTGAACTGGACGGGTAGAAACAACTAGAAGAAAACGGTCTCTTAGGTAACCCTGCCCCAAGCCATATAGATATTACAGTTGGAAGAAAAAGTATGTGAACCCTTTGGGATTACATGGAGTTTTGCATGAATTGGCCATAAAATGCGCTCTAAACGTCATGTAAGTCACAACAATAGAAAAACACAGTCTGCTTAAAATAATAATACACAAACATTAGTTGTTGTCATGTTTTAATTGAACATAAGATGGAAACATTCACAGTGCAGGGTGAAAAAAGTATGTGAACCCCTAGCCCACGGGTCGGCAACCCGCGGCTCCGGAGCCGCATGTGGCTCTTTGAGCCATCTGCTGCGGCTCCCAGCCGCCCGGTGCGCGCGCACCTCTTTGAACGGGCAGTGGTGCGCACGCACCTCTCCAAATGGAGAGTGGCACCGCCCATTTGGAGAGGTGCGCGCGCACCTCCCCGAATGGGCGGAGGTGCGCACGCACCTCCCCAAACCTTTGGAGAGGTGCGCGCGTACCTCCGCGCGAACGGGCAGAGGTGCCGCTCTTTGAGGAAGCTGTCACGGCCCGTCTCTGAAGCTGCCGCTTTCGGCAGCTTTGCAGACGGGCCGCGGCAGCTTCCTCAAAGAGCAGCGCCCCTGCCCATTCTGAGAGGTGCGCGTGTTAAGGAATTTGATGTGCAGAGGCTCCTTGTGCTACCAAAGAGTTGCACAGACAAGGAATGGTACTGAGAGTAGTAAAAGTCACACAGTAAGAATACACTGAGTTGTTAAAACAAAAAGTAGTTTACTTTTGAGGTGGTGTAAGAACAAAAATGCACAGTCAAAAATAAACAGTCCAGGTCATAAACAATAGCAACAGTCCAAGTAGCAATCCACAATACAAAGTCTTCTTACCGGTCCAGAGGTCAATACACAGTTTAGGTTTACAACAGTAGTAAACCAACAGCAAAGCAAAAACAGTAACAGTAGAGATCAGTGAATTCAGAGAGAGAGAGAAGCTACGTTCCTAGCTTCCTCTTATGGCCATGAGAACACTTACACACCCATTGGCCAATTAACATCTTAAAGCCATAACATTATAGTTAATATATTTTCAACCCAACATTGTAGGCTAACACCATATGCCTAACATTCTCCCCTTTGGGTAGAATAATATATAACTCTTACAATCTTATGCACATTCTTTCACAATTAGCATTGTGTTTCACAGCACTTTGTACCTTCGTAAAATGGTCTGCAATATTTACATCAGTTGAACAATACTCTAGCTGTATTAATTTCTCTTTGACACATTGTCTGACATTTAAATAACGAAGATCAGTATGTTTAGATCTTGTTCTTACTGCAGCATTATTAGCCATCTTTATCGCAGCTTGATTGTCCTCATACACAATAAATGGATCATTTACATTTAAACCCATATCTAACAATAATTGTTTGTACACTAGCAGTTCTGTACATAACACTGATAGACATGAAAATTCAGCCTCCATTGTAGATAAGCTTATGTGCTTTTGTCTAATGGACTTCCATCCAATCAAAGAATCACCCAACATTATAGCCAACCCTGATTTACGAGTGTTTGTATCAGAGGCAAAACTCGCATCTGCATATGCTGTGAGGATTAACTCACGATTTGGCTCTAGATATAACGAGTAGTAAATAGTTTGCTTCAAATACCTTAATACTCGTTTAGCTGATTGCCAGTGTCTAACAGTAGGATTATTGTTGTACCTAGCTAATTGGTTTATACAGTAAGAAATATCAGGTCTAGTCCAATTACTCAGATACATAAGACTTCCTATCAAAGATTGGTACATAGTCTTATCAAATACAGGTCTCTCAACATTAGTGTCCTTAAAATCCATAGCCATTGGAGTTTTTGATGGTTTACACATTTCCATATTGTATCTCTTTAATAACTGAGATATCTTACTGGCTTGTGACATCTTAAAACCCCTATTTGTTTTCACAATATCTAACCCCAAATAGTGGCTTATTTTCCCAAGATTTCTAATTGTGAATTTATTTTCCAATCTTGAAATGATAGTTTGTGCTTCTAACTCAGTTTTTGTTATTATTGCAATATCATCTGTGAATAATAAAAGAAAAGATAATGCTCCGTTGTGTTCTCTTCTAAACAAACAAGGATCAGCATTACTGGCTACAAAACCTATTGCAATCAACTCATTAACTATACATTTGTTCCACTCATAGCCTGATTGTTTCAATCCATAGAGGCTTTTCTTTAATTCCCAACAATCATGGTCTCTATCATTGGTCAATCCTGGTGGTATTCTTAAATAAATAGTATGTTGCAATGGAGCATGTAGATATGCAGTTTCATTAACCATATATTGGTTTTTAGGTGCCCATACTAAAGCTGCTCTTAAAGTAGTTGCCCTTAGACTGGGTGCAAACACCTCGTCATAATCCTCAGTAGTTTGGGCAAAACCTTGTGCAACCAAACGTGCCTTATGGGTTATAGTTCCATCTACACCCTTCTTTATTTTATATATCCATTTACAACCTATCACTTGCTCACCAGGTTGCAGTTTTGCTTTCACATAAACGTTAAGATCCTGCAAAGACTTCAACTCCCTGTTCATTGCAGCTTTCCATGATGCCTGTTCCTTTTCAGGATACATCCTGATCTCATCATAGTTAGAAGGCTCTACACTAACTTGACATATTATACTTGCTTCATAGCGATCAGGTGGACGTCTGATACGCGTTGAACGCCAAGGAATTACAGGGCTTTGAATTCCTGACTCCTCTCCTTCCTCTGATTCATTTATTATCTCCCCTATCTCTTTTTCATCTTTTATATTTACAGGAGATATATTATCATTACTAGTTACATTATCAGAGGAGTCCTCAAACACTAGAGGATCAGTATTAACAGTTTCTTGCTCTAACCTATCCCAACCAACGTGCTCAAGGAATTTTGCACACGCACTGTTATATACATTAGTTGTGCCTCGTTCCCAGAAACGATAGGATCTGTGGTTAGCTTCATAACCTACGAAGTATAATTGCCTAGCCCTATGTTGACCTTTACTCCTGAGTTGTGCAGGAATGTGGACCCAAGCTGGAGTGCCAAACGTGTGCAGGTAATCAAGGTTTGGTCTTCTACCATGCCATATTGTATATGGTATTTTACCAGTAGAAGTATTAACAACTAAATTCAGAACATGGTTTGCACATTTTGCTGCCTCCCCCCACAGTCTATCTGTTAAGCCAGAATCTCTTAACATAGTTCTCATCATGGCTTGTAACGTTTGCCCACGTCTCTCAACAAATGCATTATGTTGAGGCCTATAAGGGGCTGAACGTTTATGCTCAATGCCAGCAGATTCTAGCATATCAACAAAACGCTTATTTGTAAATTCAGTACCATTATCAGTAATTATACACTGAACCTTTCTCTTTGTTTTTCTCTCCACGAACTTCAGCCAGTTTGCAAATTGTTGGAAAGTGTCTGCCTTTGACTTAAGCAGATAACAAAAACCATAACGAGAGTAGTGGTCCAATATACTTAAAATATAACATGACCCTCCTAAACTTGGTTTCATGGGTCCAATTAAATCAGTAAACACAACTTCCAAAGGTACAGTTGTTTTGAAGCTGTTTACCCTGTTTGCAGGGGTTGCCTTACTCTTTTCCTGATTACAGGCATTGCAATTCAAATACTTACTACATGGTTTCAGTTTAATTCCGTCTACTAATTCAACTGTTTTACGTAGTGAGTTAAAGTTTACATGCCCTAACCGCCTATGCAATAAATGTATACATTCATCATGTGGCTTCTTGTTCTCACATATTGAGTTAGCTTTAACTGTACTAACCTGGTTACTTGTGAGAACGAATAAACCATTTTTCAAATTAGCAGTTACACAGGTTCCATTCCTCTCAATAGTGCATTGCTCCCCTCTGAATGTTACCACAAACCCAACTTTAACCAATTCCCTTACAGATAACAGGTTGAATCTTAGTTTAGGTATATACAACATAGGTAACTGTTCATCAATGCATGGACAATAGGAATTACCTTCACCAGAGGCTTTCATCCTCCAACCGTTGGCTAGTGAAACATATTGGTTGCTGTTTTTCATATTAACAAACCTCTCTTTCACTTTAGTAATGCATTGTGAAGCCCCACTATCAACAACCCACAATTCATTATTTCTGGATGTTGGTTCACCAGAAATAGCCAAACCAATGCCCTTCTTAGCCTTCCCACTGCTATTCACATTCTGTTTTCTACCCTTTCTACAGAATTTGGCTATATGCCCTCTAGCTCCACAAGAATAACATTTCTTGACGTTGTAAGCAGTGGTAAATTGCTGCTCCTCTTGTGGCTGTGTCTCTCTCAGCTGGTCTCTGTCACGCCTTCTTCTGGACTCTTCCAGCAGTCTCCCAGTAATGTTAGTCAATGTCAGTTCCTCTCTGGCCAGGACTTCCAAAGAAGAAACATACCCATCATAACTCTCATCCAAAGATGACAAAATAATGTAGACCTGATGCAACTCTGAAAAAATCAGCTCCTTTTCATGAAGCTCTTGAAAAATTGCCTTCATGTAATTTAAATGCGTCAGCATATCTCCATCCTTCTGCAGACGAGCCCTAAACAGCTTACGTGTAAGGTGTATATGTGCACCCACACTGTCACGAACATAAAGCCTTCGCAAAACATCCCAACACCTAGCAGCAGACTCCTCACCACGAATATGGACAAGCTGCTGGTCATTCAGTGTTAGTCCAATAATGCAAAGAGCTTTCTCATTGCTACGTTTAAAGTTGTCTAACTTCTTTGCATCCTCTTCATCATCTGGATCCCAAGCAGTAGTATCTGGTGGGTTATTTACAACAGCCCATAGTCCTTCCTTGCGCAAAAGCAAGCAGCATTTCGTGGACCAGGAAACATAGTTTGTCCCATCCAACCGGGTTATCCAGGAGATGCCTGACAACAGTTCCTGTGCCATTTTACACCAAAAATAGCTAACATAAACTCAGCTAGGAATACTGTGTGCACTAACTCTCAGTACAGGCCTGGGCCCATAACCAGTGTTAAGGAATTTGATGTGCAGAGGCTCCTTGTGCTACCAAAGAGTTGCACAGACAAGGAATGGTACAGAGAGTAGTAAAAGTCACACAGTAAGAATACACTGAGTTGTTAAAACAAAAAGTAGTTTACTTTTGAGGTGGTGTAAGAACAAAAATGCACAGTCAAAAATAAACAGTCCAGGTCATAAACAATAGCAACAGTCCAAGTAGCAATCCACAATACAAAGTCTTCTTACCGGTCCAGAGGTCAATACACAGTTTAGGTTTACAACAGTAGTAAACCAACAGCAAAGCAAAAACAGTAACAGTAGAGATCAGTGAATTCAGAGAGAGAGAGAAGCTACGTTCCTAGCTTCCTCTTATGGCCATGAGAACACTTACACACCCATTGGCCAATTAACATCTTAAAGCCATAACATTATGGTTAATATATTTTCAACTCAACATTGTAGGCTAACACCATATGCCTAACAGCGCGCGCACCTCTCCGAACGACCGGAGGTGCGCGCGCACCTCCCCAAAACTTTGGAGAGGTGCGCGCGTACTTCCGCGCGAACGGGCAGAGATGCCGCTCTTTGAGGAAGCTGTAGCGGCCCATCTGCGAAGCTGCCGAAAGCTGCAGCTTCGGAGACGGGCCGCTACAGCTTCCTCAAAGAGCGGCACCTCTGCCCATTCTGAGAGGTGCGCGCGCACCTCTCCGAATGACCGGAAGTGCGCGCGCACCTCCCCAAACCTTTGGAGAGGTGCGCGCATACCTCCGCATGAACGGGCAGGGGCGCTGCTCTTTGAGGAAGCTGTAGCGGCCCGTCTGCGAAGCTGCCGAAAGTGGCAGCTTCGGAGACAGGCCGCTACAGCTTCCTCAAAGAGCAGCGCCCCTGCCCATTCTGAGAGGTGCGCGCGCACCTCTCCGAACGACCAGAGGTGCGCGCGTACCTCCGCGCGAACGGGCAGGGGCGCTGCTCTTTGAGGAAGGTGTAGCGGCCCATCTGCGAAGCTGCCGAAAGCGGCAGCTTCGGAGATGGGCCGCTACAGCTTCCTCAAAGAGCGGAACCTCTGCCCGTTCGCGTGGAGGTACGCGCGCACCTCTCCAAAGGTTTGGGGAGGTGCGCGCGCACCTCCGGTCGTTCGGAGAGGTGCGTGCGCACCTCTCAGAATGGGCAGGGGTGCTGCTCTTTGAGGAAGCTGCCGCGGCCCGTCTGCAAAGCTGCTGAAAGCGGCAGCTTTGCAGACGGGCCGTCGCCGTCGGGCAACCGGGAACCGGTTCCATCTCACTTTTTTAAAAAATGGCAACCGCGTGAGTCCGCGCATGCGCAAAAAACCGTTTTGTGCATGCGCAAAACTTTTTTTGCGCATGCGTGTGCATGGACACACGCACGCGGCTCCCACTTTTTTAATTTGTGATGGAACCGGTTCCCAGTGGCTCTTTTCCTTTTTTAGGTTGCCGACCCCTGCCGTAGCCTAATGACTTCTCCAACAGCTAATTGGAGCCAGGAGTGAGCCAACCTTGACTCCAATCAGTGTGATGATATTGGATGTGTTGCTGACAGCTGTCCTGCCCTTTAAAAACAGACACCTGTTTTGGGTTTACTGGTCTCAAGAAGCACTGTCTGATGTGAACCATGCCTCGCAGAAAAGAGCTCTCAGAAGACCTACGATCATGAATTGTTGACTTGCATGAAGCTGGAAAGGGTTACAAAAGTATCTCCAAAAGCCTTGATGTTCATGTGTCCACAGTAAGACAGACTGTCTACAAATGGAGAAAGTTTAGCACTGTTGCTACTCTCCCTAGGCATGGTCATCCTGTAAAAATGACTGCAAGAGCACAGCGCATAATGCTTAATGAGGTAAAGAAGAATCCTAGAGTGTCAGCTAAAGACCTACAGAAATCTCTGGCACATGCTAACATTTTTGTTGACACATCTACAATAAGGAAAACACTAAACAAGAATGGAGTACATGGGAGGAAACCACGGAGGAAGCCATTGCTGTACAAAAAATTTTTTGCAGCACGTTTGAAGTTTGCAAAAGAGCACCTGGATGTTCCACAGCACTACTGGCAAAATATACTGTGGACTTATGAAACCAAAATTGAGTTGTTTGGGAAAAATACACAACACTATGTGTGGAGAAAAAAGGCACAGCACACCAACATCAAAACCTCATCCCCACTGTAAAACATGGTGGAGGGATCATCATGGTTTGGGGCTGCTTTGCTGCCTCAGGGCCTGGACGGATTGTTGTCATTGATGGGAAAATGAATTCCAGAGTTTATCAGGACATTTTGCAGGAAAACGTATGACCATCTGTCCGCCAACTGAAGCTCCGCAGAGGATGGGTGATGCAACAGGACAATGACACAAAGCATACAAGTAATTCAACAAAACAATGGCTTCAACAGAACAGAATACGCCTTCTGGAGTGGCCCAGTCAGAGTCCTGACCTCAACCCAATTGAAATGCTGTGGCATGACCTTAAGAGAGCAATTCACACCAGACATCCCAAGAATATTGCTACACTGAAACAGTTTTGTGAAGAGGAATGGTCCAAAATTGCTCTAGATCGTTGTGCAGGTCTGATCTGCAACTACAGGAAACGTTTGGTTGAGGTTATTGCTGCCAAAGGAGGGTCAACCAGTTATTAAGTCCAAAGGTTCACATACTTTTTCCACCCTGCACTGTGAATGTTTCCATCTTATGTTCAATTAAAACATGACAACAGCTAATGTTTGTGTAGTATTATTTTAAGCAGACTGTGTTTTTCTATTGTTGTGACTTACATGATGTTTAGAGTGCATTTTATGGCCAATTCATGCAAAACTCCACGTAATCCCAAAGGGTTCACATACTTTTTCTTGCAACTGTATGACCCAGACAGGCAAGACCAGGCAGGCCTCCAAAGCTTTATTGCTCTTGGAAAGGGTTAAACAAATAACTCTCCACTGAGCAGTCAGGCTTCACCCTCAGTTCCCCAAACAACAGGCCATAAAGTACTCAGCAAGTTCACAAAACAAAAGTCCAGACCGAAAGCAAGGGCAGTTCTCAGAACAAGGAAAAAGTCCAAGACAAAGAGAGTTTTTCAAAGGCGCACAGTGAAACAAAAGACAAACACAGTTCACAAACAAGGTCACAGTTCAAACCAAAAAGACAAAACAAGACAGGGTCCAAGACAAGGCAGGTCTGAAGGGAGGATCTTCAGGGCTACAGTAAGCCTAGAACAGTCCTCAAAACAAGGCAAAAGCAATCTTTGAAGCAAAGCAGTCTGAGTCACAGCTGAGAGAGTGTAATCCGAAGACACACTTGTTCCTGGCAAAAGCCCCTCCTCACGGTGTCTCCTTAAATGTTATTCTCCAGGTAAAACTTGTGAGGAGGGGCAGAGTGCCCAAGTAGTCGGATCACCCTGTGCTGACTCTGCCTTTTTTCCATTCTTTGTACTTGGGGATCAGGTGGGGGAGGCATTTGCTCGTCTTCGGAGCTCCAGAGCTTTCTGCTGCCTGCCCTTTCTGTCTCCTCTCCCCTTCCTTTATCAGCCCAAGCCCTCTCTTCCTCTCTGCCTACTTTTCCGACGCCTAATGGACCTGGGACTGCCTGGTCCTCATTCTCAGGTCATTCCTCCTGAGCCATAGAGACTGCACCAGCCCCCTGCACCACCCCTGATCCATGTCCTCCTCCTCCTTCTTAGACTTGGGCTCTGACAGGGCCATGATAATAGGGATTTAAAGGTGAGAGCCAACAACTTGAATTGCACCCAGAACATACTGGCAACCAATGCAGCTCATGAAACAGTGATGTTACATGTGTCGAATATCCAACACTTTTTATTACCCATGCAGACACATTCTGCACCAGTTGAAGCTTCCAAATTTTCTTCAAGGGCAGCCCCATGCAGAGCAAATTGCAGTAGTCCAAATGAAAGGTCACAGGGCCATGTGTAAGCAAATTTAGGTCCCCTTAGAAGCCAAGGGATAAATTCTTGGTCCTGTCAGCCAAGAATTTGCCATGCTATGTGATATGTTGTATATATATGAACCATTCTTGCTTAAATTTGATTAAAAGTGTGATGTAAATATATAGTGTCAATTCTGATGTTGCTATATATTACCCTAATTTAAGCTACCATACCTTGGTGGCTTTTGTTTCATTTTTAATCTATATTATGGATTTTATTTTTTCCATTAACATTTATAATAATAGAGTTGGAAGGATCTTGGAGGTCTTCTAGCCAACTCCCCACTTAGGCAGGAAACCCTATACCATTTCAGACAAATGGCTGTCCAGTCTCTTCTTAAAAACTTCCAGTGTTGGAGCATTCACCGCTTCTAGAGGCAGGTTGTTCCACTGGTTAATTGTTCTAACTATCAGGAAGTTTCTCCTTAGTTCTAGGTTGCTTCTCTCCTTGATTAGTTTCCATCCGTTGCTTCTTGTCCTGCCTTCAGGTGCTTTGGAAAATAGGTTGACTCCCTCTTCTTTGTGGCAGCCCCTGAGATATTGGAACATTGCTATCATGTCACACCTAGCCTTCTTTTCATTAAACTAGACATACCCAATTCCAGCAACCGTTCTTTATACCGTATTTTCCGGCGTATAAGACGATCTGGCATATAAGACAACCCCCTACTTTTAAAAAGTTTTTCAAGGTTTTTTGTCTTATACGCTGGAAAATACTTACATGCCCTGCCCTCCCTGTCCGTCGCAGAGGAGGCGAAGGCCCGACTGGCTCCGCCGGCCCTCCTGCTTCTCCCGCGCTTCTGCCGGCCCCCAAGGTGCAGCGTTTCCTGGGCGGCAGGCAGCGCCGGAGGGCAGCCGCCACCCCGCCACGGCCGGCGCCCCTCCTGCTTCCCCCCCCAGGCCTTGAACTTCTCCCATTCGGCGCAGGGCGGGGCAGCTCCGCCCGCAGCCTCTTTTTCATGTGCCACTTCCCTCACCGTCGGCCAAGGTGCGCTCGGCCCGGGCTCCCAGTCCCTCTTCCCGGCCGGCTTCCTGCCCTGCCCCTCATGGAGCTGGACTGGGCGTGCAGCCTCTCGGTGTGGCTGCTTTTCCTGGGCAGCCTGGCGGTGCGGCTCCTGCACTTGGACCTGTTGCTGAGCCGGCGGCTGCTGCTGCGCGTGGGGCTGCTGGCCGTCCTGCAGGCGCTGGGCCGTCCTGCCGCTGCCCCTCAGCGCCGCGCTCACGGCAGCTGCCTGCTGGCTCGTCTCGGCCAGCACCGCCCGGCGGAAGCGCAGTGTCGGACGGCAGCAGGATTTCCCTGCTGGCTCCCGTCCAACGCTCTTCCCTCTTGAGGCAGCTGCTGCCTCAAGAGGGAAGAGCGTCGGACAGGAGGTGGCTCTTCCCTCTTGAGGCAGCATCCCCGCGAGCGTCGGGCGGGAGCCGGCAGGGCAGTCCTGCACACGCGCGCACTCCCCAGCTGCTAAGCAGCAGCCGGGGAGTGCGCGCGTGCGCAGGACTGCCCTGCCGGCTCCTGCCAGACGCCACCCACTGATTTTCCGGCGTATAAGACGACTGGGCGTATAAGACGACCCCCCAACTTTTGAGGTGATTTTCATGGGTTAAAAAGTCGTCTTATACGCCAGAAAATACGGTATGTTTTAGCCTCCAGTCCCCTAATCATCTTTGTTGCTCTTCTCTGCACTCTTTCTAGAGTCTCAACATCTTTTTTACATTGTGGTGACCAAAACTGGATGCAATATTCCAAGTATGGCCTTACCAAGGTGTTATAAAGTGGTATTAACACTTCAAGTGATCTTGATTCTATCCCTCTGTTAATGCAGCCTAGCACTGTGTTGGCTTTTTTGGCAGCTGCAGCACACTTCTGGCTCATTTTAAGTGATTGTCCACTAGGACTTTGAGATCCCTCTCACAGTTGCTACTACTGAGCAAAGTATCACCTATACTGTACCTGTGCATTTGGTGTTTCTTTCCTAAATGTAGAACCTTACTTTTTTCACCACTGAATTTCATTTTGTTAGATAGTGCCCAATGTTCAAGTCTGTCAAGATTCTTCTGTATCTTAAGCCTATCTTCTGGAATGTTGGCTATTCCTGCTAGCTTGGTGTCATCTGCAGATTTGATGAGTTCCCCATCTATTTCCTCATCCAAATCATTGATGAAGATGTTGAAGAGCACTGGGCCCAGAACAGACCCCTGGGGCACCCCACTACACACTTTTCTCCATGTAGATGCAGTTCCATTGAGGACCACACACTAAGTACAGCTGGTTAGCCAGCTACGAATCCATCTGGTGGTGATGCTGTCTGACCCACATTTTTCTATCTTATCAAGCAGTAGGTTATTGTCTAGTTTATCAAATGCCTTACTGAAGTTCAAGTAAATGATATCCACAGCATTCCTCTGCTCCACTAATTTTGTCAGCTTGTCAAATAATGCAATAAGATTTGTCTGGCATGATCTGTTTTTGATAAACCGATGTTGGCTTTTGGTTATGACTTTGTTTGCCCCTAGGTGTTCACTGATTTGTTGCTTGATTATCTTTTCCAGCATCTTCCCAGGTACTTAGGTCAGGCTGATAGGTCTGTAGTTTCCTGGATCCATTTTTCCCCTTTTTTGAAGATGGGAACTACATAAGCTCTTTTCCAGTTTTCTGGTAGTTCCCCAGTACTCCAGGATCTTTGAAAGATATAGTTCAGTGGTTCTGAGATCACATCTGCCAGTTCCTTGAGAACCTTGGGGCGTAATCTATCTGGTCCTGGTGATTTGAACTTGTCTAGGGTGGACAGGTGCTCACTTGCCATTTTCTTGCCTATTTTAACTTGTGCTTCTAATTTTTTTATGGTACTGTTTTTGATAGGTTGGACTGTTTTTTCCCTTTGTATAAAGAAGGATGCAAAAAACAAGTTAACTACAGGTAGTCCTCAAATTACGTGTGTAATGGACGCTGCCCATTCCATTTGTAACTCAAAAACTCTTGGGAGTGAATCTCATACCTCGAACGAGATCACTCATTGCTCATTAAGATGCACATGGCTTGTTAAGCACACATGAGGTATGTCAGGGTGGAGAAGGCCATGGGGGGGGCCTAGTGATGGAACACCTGACCTACTAAGATACCTCATGCTTTCCTCTCCCTTCCTGCTGTGTCAGACTCACTTACCTTGCAAAATCTGTCTTCTTTCTGCCATGGTTTCTTTCCTTTTGGGGAAGAGGAGAGTAGGCTTGGAAATCTTTCCACGCCGACAATGGAAGCTCCTGGGTGCCGTAATGTCATGCAAGTTCAAACAAAAATTCTCTGCAAAAGAGATAATGGCCCCTGGAAGCTTCCATCCTGGGGTAGGGGAGTGTTTGCTTCATTTGCATGCCTATGGGGCGAAGCATGGAATTGGAGTCAACCAGGCGCTGGAACTAATGACATCCATGCCGCAGATGCACTGCTTGCTCGCGTGCGCCTTAGTTTGAAGGCAGCCCTATAGGAATGCAAATACTTTTATCTGAAGGAAAGCTGAAAGAGATTGGAAGTTCTGTGTGATTGCCAATGGAGCACTTCAGAAACTGAGTGTGATTTGCTGCATTCTGAAGCACCGTGTGACTGCATGGAAAGGAACGCTCCATTTCTGAAGTGCTCCACACGGAACTTCCAGCTCTCAGCTCTCCTTTGGATAAAAGTGTTTGAGTGGCAGTGGCTTGATTTTCTCCACTCCATTTGAGTGGAAAGATGTGGAGGTGCAGAGCGGGATTGCTGTCAATAAGGCTGGTGCACACGAGCGAGCAGCACACTCTGTGCTTGAGTGGGGAGGACGAAAAGGAGAAGAGCTGTCAGGATTTGTGCCACCAGCCAGTCAGGCAAAGAGTAGGTCAGGCGGGCGGGCTGGCTGGTTGGTGAGGGGAGATTGTGGCCAATCAGGTGGCTGTTGCCACCACCAACCTCCAGGAGCTTGGACACAGATGCAAAAGGACTCACCCCGCGATGCCTCCCCCCTCAGTTGAAGGCTTCATTCCTGGCCTCAAACTAAGGCCGGCGCACATTAGTGAGCAGCACACCCGGGCCAAAGATGGCATTAGTTCTTGTGCTCGGCCGACTCTGATTCCATGCTTTGCCTGATAGGCATGCAAACCGAACAAACACTCCCCCCCCCCCGGAAACTTCTAGGAGCCATGATCTCTTTTGCAGAGAATTTGTGTTTGAACTCGCGTGATATTACGGCACCCAGGAGCTTCCAATTTTGGCGCCAAAAGCATTTCCAAGCCAACTCTCCTCTCCCTTAAAGAAACAGAGAAGAGACAGATTTTGCAAGGTAAATGAGCAATGCAGCATGAAGGGAGGGGGAAGCAGTTGTGGGGAGCAGGGGGAATAGAGTGAATGCTGCAGAGCCTCTGCAGTCCTTCATAAGGACGAATGACTGCCATGGTGCTGCAGTATTTGGAATTTGGGGACTTGCTCCTAAACACTAGGGGGCACTGATCACGTAACTTCAAACGAGCATTAAGTGAATGCTCATATCTCTGGGATTACCTGTAGTTCTGCTTTCTTCCTGTTGCTTGTTACCTTCTTGCCACTTTCTCCACTAATGGACTAATCATTTCCTTAACCTTTTTCTTGTTTTTTTTACATTTTACAGTATTCTACAGTAATACTTTTAATATTAATGTATGTGTTTCAACTTAAGCTAAAGCTATCTGTATTTAAGTAAAAATGATCCCCTTAGAAATAATGAATAATAAAAGTATTCAATAAATATAACACATTTTGTGGAAATTATAACCTCATTTCCCTTGCAGGATAATCCTAAGGATTGTAGGTCTGTAAATTATATGAAGTTTATAGTACAGTGAGATTAATTTCTTGAAAAAAAATTATTTACAAATGGTTCCATTGAATCACACCACCACTTTAAATCACACCAGGCACTTTAAATTTATGGTATTTTATTTATTTATTAAATGTATATGCTGCCAATACTATTGAAGATACCCTCAGTGGCTTTAAATACAATGTTGATTAGTTGTTTGCCAAATGTTAAATTCCACATTCATATTTCCTTTTTCTTTTTGAAAAAAAATCTTTTTTAGAAAGAAAAAAAGGGGTTACTGAAATTACTTTCAGGAGCATCTACTAAGCGTAAACTTAGAGCATCACCACCACCACCATCCCCAACTCTCGAAGTTGAGCTGGAAACTACAGAACTTTCCCTTCAGGGTGCTGTAGGGTCAGAAATTTCATCAACGTCTAGTCAGGGAAGAACAGACCCTTGCCCCATGGACAGTGAATCACCTACAATTGTGCAGGAGAGTACTCACTGCAAAACAAGTTGTTTGGATTCTAATATCCCTATAGTTCCCCCTCCAAGACAACCATGCTCATCATTGGCTCCAGTGTCAAATGAATCCAGATCTGTAATCTATGAACGGTAAGTCATTTTCCTGGATAAAAATGTGTTCTTTCTTAGATTTAATCAAGAAATGCTAATTTTTTAAATGGTGGAAGGAATTTTTATTAGTATTCTCCTTGAATTTATTCCATTTGAAATGTTCATTTATTTCTAATATTTTATGTAAATCGGAGTTATTTCTGATATATTGTTGGACAGTGATCAGAAGGCCATACATATTTGATTCTTGGATCACATCCAATAACTTTTTCATGTCAGGTTAACTTCTAAAGTAGATTCCTAAACTGTTGAGGTGGAAGCCTTGGTGGAGCAGTGGGCTAATGCCTCCTTAAGTAACACCAGCTGCCTGCAATTAGTGCAGGTTTGCATCCCACCAGGCTCAAGGTTGACTCAGCCTTCCATCCTTCCGAGGTAGGTAAAATGAGGACCCATATTGTTGGGGGCAATAAGATGACTTTGTAATAATGCCACTTGGGGGGGGCAAAAGCCCTAATAAGCAGGCATATACATAGAATGAAGGCTATTGCTAAGCACATTGGTTTGTGCTTAAATTGTAAGCTGCCCTGAGTCTTCGGAGAAGGGCGGGATATAAATGGGATTTTTTTTTAAAAAAAGAATGATGTAGCCCAGATATGTCAAACTCAAGGCCCACAGGCTGGATCCGGCCTGCAATGGGCCCAGATCTGGCCTGCGGGGCCATCCAGAGACAGCGAGGGACTGGCCCCCATTGCTCTGGCCCTGGCCCATCTGGCTGGGCACCTGCCAATCTGAGAAGCCCATGCTGCCATCTGGGGACCTCCACGCGGCTCGAGGGATGGTGAGGCTCCTCCAGTGGACCAAGCCCTGGTGCCTGCCCCAGTCTTCTCTCTCAGTCAGCTGGGAGCCCGGGACTTGACAGCTGCTCCTGCTCAAAAGCACCGGTGCTCCCAGCTGACTGGCGGCCACAAGAGAAGGTTGCCGACACTCCTGGCTGTCCGGCGGCGTCGGGGCCGCCCGCCAGGACTTCCAGCTGGCCAGCAGCATCGGATCTGGAGTCCCAGCCTCCCAGCTGGTCAGCAGTGCTCTCCTCTGGTCAGTGACTCAAATCCGGAGTCTCAGCCTTCCAGCTGATCAACAGAGCAATGAGCGGCTGGCAGGCCAGGTAACTGGGTTGCTGCGTGGATTCTCCCCTCACCCTGTTGATTGTCAAGCCTGGGACTTGATAGTGGCTTTGCCCTGCTTGCCCTTGGCTGATGCCGTGAGCAGCCACCGTCGCCCACCCTGCTTTTTGCAAGCCCTGTTATGCTGCTGCTGCAGGCTTCCAGCAACGGGAGGCTCCGGGATGAGCTTTGGCACGTCTTCCCTGCACTGCACTCTGTCGGTGCCTCAAATCCAAAGTCCCATCCTCCCAGCTGATCAGTGGAGCAACTAGCAGCTGGCAGGCCAGGTAGCCAGGTTGCTGCATGGATCCCCCCCAGATTGTCGAGCCCGGGGCTTGACAGCTGCTCCTGCTTGAAAGGCAGGTTTTGGTGGCCAGTGAGGCGCTCGCGCAGGGCTTTCACAGGGCTGGCGGGCCGAATGGGGACCGACCTCGCCCTCTTTGTGCTAGAATGGCACCCACGGAAGCAGCCAAGGGCAAGCAGGGTAAGGCCACTCCTGCTCGCAAGGCAGGGTTCAGCGACTGGAGAGGTGCTCGCGCGGGGCTCTCCAGGGACTGGCGGGCTGAACAGGGACTGGCCTCACCCTCTCCATGCTGGAGCAGCACCTGCGGAGGAGGCCAAGGGCAAGCAGGGCAAGGCTGCTCCTGCTCGAAAGGCAGGGTTCGGTGGCCGGGGAGGCACTTGCACGGGGCTCTCCTGGGGCTGGTGGGTGATGGGGGAGGAGCAGGCTGATCACCTTACCAGTACCTGGGAATCTGATGCGCCTTCACGGCCATGTGTCTCCCGAAGAAACGCCGATCAGAAGTCAATCCAGTTGCTACACAATGAGTCCCTGGGGAGGGCGTGGCCCTCTGTAGGGTTCCTGCAGGCCGCTGCCAAGCAGCATGCTTTCCGGCAGCAAGTGAGATGGGAAGGAGCAGAGCGTGGGGGGGAGGTGGAGGTGGGGGGGAGGAAGGTGATGCCGTGTGCCACCAGGTGATCATGTACCACCAGTGGTAAGTGTACCACTGGTTGAAAAGCCCTGCTGTAGATTGAGGTGTCGCCTGGATTTTTTCATCGGGGTGCCCCTGTAAAGGGGTTGAAAGTCACACTGGAGGGGCGATGAGTGGGGGAGAAGTCTCTCCAGTCGACGGTAGAAGGGCAGCGGCCCTCCCATCGGCTTGGAGCTACTCTCTGAACTGAAGAAGAAGGGATCGGCCACTCTCATGGCCCATCATTTAGCCGTTTCCTGCTGAAGCCAAAAGCACAATAAAGCACTTGAAAGCAGTTGAAAACTGGGTGAGAATTGCCTTGTTGTTTCCTAATTGTCTACTTTCCCTGTCAAAAGCTTCTTGAATTTGCTTCCCCCTGCAAGGAGAGAGGGAAGGGATTTTTTTCCCCACCCTCCTTAAAAGCAGCCTTTGTCTACATTGGGAGAGAAAAGAAACAGCCTTCTACTAAATTATACTGATTTATTTTACTTACTGCCTTTCTACTTTTGGCCCAAAGTTCCTATATTTACAGAAATGGACTATTCTACCTATTAGTCTAAAAAAGGGGACAAAAAAGAAATAAATAAAAAGATAATGTCTGAAAAGGATTTGAAGAATTCTGGGGATATCTAGTGAATACTATTGACAAACAAGCTTGCTTACATTTTGGACTGACCTTGGCATTAAGATAAAAACCTGAAACAGCCAGAGATGAATTTGGCTTAGACTTGTGGAGGTGGACTCTTACTGATTTTTGTTTGAAACATAGCCTCCACCAAGGACTATTTATAATTATTACAAAATGGAGAAGGATCAGCCACAACATTCTGCTTTTGAAGTCTTTGGCAGGGCAGTCTTGAGGCATCTGGAGTCTCCGCTGGAGTGGTTCCAGACTGACAACCAGATAAGCTCTTCTAACTGCTTGTCATCTCCCTGAAACTGGGAGACCTGCACAAACTCATCTTCCTAGAGCATGCTGTCTATTACTTCCTCCTCTGAGGTGTCAGTAGCTGCCAGGTCACAGTCTCCAAGCAGTTTCTCTTTTCCCATGATGAAGATTTTTCCTTGAATCTTTGCCAGCTTCTCAAGGCTAGACAGCGGCTGGGGCTCAGGACCCCCAGGTTGTTTGAAAGAAAATAGATTCTGGCATGATGTCATGGTTCTGACTAATAAGACAGATCAAAGAAACTTCCAGAATTGTTTATTCTAAAAAGTTATAACAGGCATGTCAAACTTGTGACGTCGTGTGACGTATCACGACTTTTTCCCCATTGCCGGTAATGGGGAGGGCAAGGTTTCCTCGTGATGCATCTGGCCCGGGGCCGG
This sequence comes from Vipera ursinii, assembly GCF_947247035.1. NCBI lineage: Eukaryota > Metazoa > Chordata > Lepidosauria > Squamata > Viperidae > Vipera > Vipera ursinii. The sequence continues at coordinate 25,327,848 of NC_139521.1, read as the reverse complement.
CAGTTTGACATGCCTGGTCTATAATAATGAGAACGAAGCATCGGCACTCATGGATGGATGCCAGAATCTGAATTCTCCTTCCCTGAACACATGATATCATACACAATTCCCTCCCTTATTTGCTCATCATAAATCACATTCTCCAATTAGTTTAACATGCAAAGTTTCACTTCCTTTCTGTAGTGCATCATTCCTTATCTTGTTTAAAACAACCAGATTAGCATTCTCCCCCCCTAGCTTCATTGATTCAAAGCAAAACAGTTTAAATGAAAAGGCTGCATCTTATATTGTCAGAGCAAAAACATCCAATGCGTTGACAGATCGTGCTGCAAACAGAACCGGATTGATGTTATCTTTCCTTTCCCACACCTGGGAATTGGCCAATTTGGAACTGCCCAGATGAACTGTGGGGTGGGGTTTGCTTACAGACACTTTAAAAATATCGGTCTGTAAGAGAATCCCTAAGATCCTGTCTATTATGCCTGCTATCTCTTATTCTTAGTAAAAGTTCCTGCTTGGAAGAAACTGTTCCGCTTTTTTAAGATGTGGGTTGAAGTAGGTTCTGACACCTATATTCCACTTCGCTTGCAGCTTGACAAAGAAAAGGGAGGAGGGGGTATGGAATGCAAGGGTGGGAGCAATTGTTTATGAGCATCTGCTGTTCTGTGAGAGTGCTCCAACCCAAGGACACATCGAACAGGTGGACTAGCGTGGCTTGCTGGTTTCCATAACAAAATGAACAGAAGTGATTGGTGGCCCTAATGCACTGTGCGTGGCCCATAGGGAATGGGTGGGATTAACTATGCTAGCTTTTACATGGGAAACCCAGAGCTGGTTTCGCTTCATCTGTGCCAAAATGGTTTATTAAGTAAAGTTTATACTCTTGGTAAAATAATGTCCCAGGAGTTGTGTTTTTTTTTTGGATCTGCCAACTTGACAGTTGATACTCCCTCATCCCTGAGCTTTACTTAATGATGCTTACATTCATTTAACAAATGTGCTGGGGAGAGGACTTCCGGGTGGCAAGGCTCCGTCAATGGCGGTCATTTTTGACCGTCAGCCCCGTTGTTCCGTTCGAATCGCGAAAACAGCGACAATCAGCTGTTTCACGGTTTGGGAATCCTCCCCCGTGAGAAGAGGGGAGGGTGAGCTCCCCTAGACCCCCAGAATTATCAATCTGGGGGTCGAAGGGTGAGAGCTCCCTCGGAGCCTGAATTAAATCCGGACTCGGGGACTCCTCTGTTTTAAGGTTTTGAAACAGAGCAGGATGCTGCAACCATCCCTGCACTCAATATTGTACTCTGGATTACTTGGACGCAGGTAGAGCTGAGCAGGAGAATATTGAAACAGTATTGAAGTAGTATGATCTTTAACTCCGGTTTAATTTAAAAGAAGGGGAGGAAGATGGCGCCGAAATAATTTTTTTGGAGAAAGCGGGAAGAACAAAAGAATAAGGAAAATAATATAAAAGATCAAGGAGGAAGACAGAAAGTGGATTTTTAAAGCTATGAAAAGTTCTGTTAAAAACAAAGTTGCAATTTGGGCGGAAAAGTGAAAGTGAGAAAAGAAAGTAAATTGGGTGTTAAAATGGCTTCCAAACCACCTAGATTTACCATTTCTAAAAGTGCAGGGGCATCACCAGTTCAACAATCTGGACTTCAGACATTGATGCCATCCCCGCAGCACCTACACCCACATAAACACTAAAAGAGTTAAAAGATGCTTTAAAACTTCAATCTGAGCAAATATCTGAGTAAATGGCAGAGCTCATTAATGAGAAAAATAAGGAAATACGAGAGGATATTTTGCTGGCATTTCAGGGACTGACAGTTTGTATTGAGTCTGGATGAATGCGTGGAAGAAGTTAAGCAAAATAATTTGATATTGGAGGCTAAAATGTGTGAAACTGAGAATAAAATGGATAAAATTGATGAGGAGGTGGTAATGATACAATATAGAGACATGGAGTTTGCCTTGAGGATAAGAGGTTTGAAAGAAAATCCACAAGAAAATTTGGAAAAGATATTGGCAAAAGCTCTCCACAGTTGTTTTTGTTGGGTATTATTACAGATTTTACTGTCATAGATACTAAATTGATATTGAATTTAATTACGGCAGCAAGACCTTTAGTAGCGCAATATTGGAAGAAGGAGGAACTGCCTACTATAGAAGAATGGACTTTGAAAGTTTCTAACTTGGCGGAAATGGCAAAGATTTCAGCATATTTGAGAGAACAATCGCAACAGAGATATATTGTGGAATGGAGAAGATGGATCAAATATATTCAGAACAAATATGGGACTAAAAAGTTTCATTTAGCATTTGAATAAGTACTGGTTTTATATGATGTATTATTAGTTATGTTATTTGTTAGTAATATAGTTATGTTTAAGGGGAGTTAAAGTGCGATAGAATTTCATGTTTTATTTTAGCTCATTAGCATATTTTAGCTTAAGTTTGTAAAGTTTATACCCTGTATTCAGCTCTGGGAAGTCGGGGGGGAGGGGAGGGTAAGGGGGAGGGGAGGGGGAGGGAGGGAGTTTTTTCTTTTTAAAAAAATGTACTGTAAAACTTTTCAATTAAAAAGAGAGAGATTGGCAAAAGCTGTGGCGCCTATTTTGGGTTGGCGAGCTGAAGATTTTATTTATTTATTTATTTCTTGAACTTATATACCGCCCTTCTCCCGTAGGACCCAGGGCGGTTCACAAGGCAATTAAAACAACATTACAATACAAAAAGTTAATAACAATTAAAAATAGATTAAATTATCTTTAATTAAAAATCTAAAACCCCTATAACTCTGATTAAAAACCCAATTACAATAAATTAAAAATTAAAAATTCTCAGTCCTGTCCGGAAAGCTCAAAGAGCCAGGTCTTCAGGTCCCGGCAGAACGAACGAAAATCAGGGGCAGTCCTGAGCTCTACGGGTAACTGGTTCCAAAGGGCAGGCATGCCCACAGAGAAGGCCCTCCCCCTGGGTGTTGCCCGCTGGCAATCCTTTGCCGGCAGCACCCTGAGAAGGCCCTCCCTGTGGGAGCGCACAGGACAAAGGGATCTTTATGCCGGCAGCAGGTGTTCCCTCAGATATCCCGGACCCAAGCCAATTCACATCACCAGCACCTTGAATCTCACTCATTTTATATTGGAAATAGATAAAAAATTTCATGTTAACTTCTGGATTGCTAGGGAAAGAAAATTACCAAGAGATGTGGTTGTCTATTTTACAAAGAGAATGATCAGAAATGCGATTATTCAAGCCTTTTATAATAACATTTAAAGTGGCTGATCAAGAGGTCTTAATTTTGAAAGAAATTCCACCAAGAATTTTAAGAAAAAGGAAAGAGTTCGTTTTCCTGACAGATGAATTAAAAAAATGACAGATCCAGTTTAGATGGGAGATACCAACTGAGATAGTGGTGAATTATGCTGGTAAAAGATATCGTCTTAATATAGTTCTGAAGGCATGAGATTTTTATTGTAACATACTAAAAGCAGACCCACCGCCATCCCCAGAATTTAAAAGAGGGAAGGAAGAAGGAGTGTGACAGATACAATTGGAAGGTATACAGCGAGGTGAAGAAATCACCTCACTGATTTCAAAAGAAGCACAGCAAACTCTGGAAATTGTGCAGCCCTTGGTCCCATTAGAAGAATCAAAGGCTCAAAGAGTGACACGGGCTGCAACCAGACGAAAGGAACAACAGCAACAGAAACAGTATCCTACAATTACAACTCAAGAATCTAATAGTGAAGCAGTGGGAGGAGCGAGACCAAAGAGGCAGATGTTTGTGGATCTGCAAGATACGCTCCGAAAGCTTCAAGTTGCAAAAGATGGTGATAAAGTTTCTAACATGGAATGTTAATGGTTTAAATTCACCCCAAAAGAGAAAGAAAATATTTCAGTATTTGAAACAATTTAAAAATGATCTCATATGTTTGCAGGAAATGCATATCCGTGTATCTGATCAAAAATATTTGATAAATTCCAGACTGGGTATTCAGTTTATTGCATCTGCTCCAGAAAAGAAAAATGGTGTAGTTATTTATGTGAAGAAGACTTTAACAGCTAACCTAATTGAAGCAGATAAACAAGGAAGATATATTATAATTGAACTTTTAATAGAAGGGAAGAAAATACTTTTAATTGGATTATATGCACCTAATCAACAACAAGGAAATTTTATAAACTTCTACATAATAAAACCCCTTCATGGATTACTGCCTTGTCGGGGCGAAGGGGCTTGCGTAATTCAATGAAGCTATGAGCTATGCCGTGCAGGGCCACCCAAGACGGACAGGTCATAGCAGAGAGTTCTGACAAAACGTGATCCACTGGAGAAGGAAATGGCAACCCACTCCAGTATCTTTGCCATGAAAACCCTATGGACAGTACCAAAAGGCAAAACGATATGACGCTGGAAGATGAGCCCCTCAGGTCGGAAGGCGTCCAATATGCTACTGGGGAAGAGCAGAGGGCTAGTACTAGTAGCGCCAGAAAGAATGAAGCGACTGGGCCAAAGCCGAAAGGACGCTCAGCTGTGGATATGTCTGGTGGTGAAAGGAAAGTCCGATGCTGTAAAGATTTTTTCTCCATAGGAACCTGGAATGTAAGATCCATGAATCAAGGCAAGCTGGACGTGGTCAAACAAGAGATGACAAGACTGAACATCGACATCTTAGGTATCAGCGAACTAAAATGGACAGGAATGGGTGAATTTAATTCAGATGACCATCAGGTATACTACTGCGGGCAAGAATCCCTCAGAAGAAATGGAGTAGCCTTCATAGTCAATAAAAGAGGAAAAGCAATACTGGGATACAATCCTCAAAACGACAGAATGATCTCAGTTCGAATCCAAGGCAAACCATTCAATATCACAGTAGTCCAAGTCTATGCCCCAACCACCAGTGCTGAAGAGGATGAAATTGACCGGTTCTATGAAGCACTACAGCACCTTATAGAACTAACACCAAAAAATGATGTTCTTATCATCATGGGGGATTGGAATGCTAAAGTAGGAAGCCAAAAGATAACTGGAATAACAGGCAAGTTTGGCCTTGGAGTACAAAATGAAGCAGGGCACAGGCTGATAGAATTTTGTCAAGAGAATACGATGGTCATAGCAAACACTCTTTTCCAACAACCCAAGAGACGGCTCTACACATGGACATCACCAGACGGTCAACACAGAAATCAGATTGATTATATGCTCTGCAGCCAAAGATGGAGAAGCTCTATACAGTCAGTAAAAACAAGACCAGGAGCTGACTGTGGCTCAGACCATGAGCTTCTCCTTGCAAAGTTTAGGCTTAAACTGAAGAAAGTAGGGAAAAGCACCAGGCCAGTCAGGTATGAATTAAATCATATCCCCATGGAATATACAGTAGAGGTGACAAATAGATTTAAGGAATTAGATCTGAAAGACAGGGTGCCTGAAGAACTATGGACAGAGGTTCGCAACATTGTACAAGAGGTAGCAACCAAAACCATCCCAAAGAAAAAGAAATGCAAGAAAGCAAAATGGCTGTCTGAGGAAGCTTTGCAAATAGCTGAGGAAAGGAGGGAAGCGAAAGGCAAGGGAGAAAAAGAAAGATACGCCCAATTGAATGCAGAATTCCAGAGAATAGCTAGAAGAGATAAGAATGCCTTCTTAAATGAACAGTGCAAAGAAATAGAAGAAAACAATAGAATAGGGAGGACCAGAGATCTTTTCAAGAAAATTGGAGAGATGAAGGGAACGTTCAATGCAAAAATGGGCATGATAAAGGACCAAAATGGCAGGGACCTAACAGAGGCAGAAGAGATTAAGAAGAGATGGCAAAATTACACAGAAGAACTATACAGGAATGAGCTTAATGTCCCTGATAATCACACTGAGGTGGTCACTGACCTAGAGCCAGACATCCTAGAATGTGAAGTGAAGTGGGCCTTAGAAAAGCTGAGCAACAACAAAGCTAGTGGAGGTGACGGTATTCCAGCTGAGCTATTCAAAATCTTAAAAGACGATGCAGTAAAAGTGCTACACTCAATTTGCCAGCAAATTTGGAAAACTCAACAGTGGCCACAGGATTGGAAAAGATCAGTTTACATTCCAATTCCAAAGAAAGGCAGTGCCAAAGAATGTTCAAACTATCGCACCATTGCACTCATTTCTCATGCTAGTAAAGTTATGCTTAAAATCCTACAAGCTAGACTCCAGCAGTATGTGGATCGAGAACTACCAGAAGTACAGGCAGGATTTCGAAGAGGCAGAGGAACCAGAGATCAAATAGCCAACATACGCTGGATCATGGAGAAAGCTAGGGAGTTCCAGAAAAACATCTACTTCTGCTTCATTGACTATGCTAAAGCCTTTGATTGTGTGGATCATAACAAACTGTGGCAAGTTCTTAAAGAGATGGGAGTACCAGAACATCTTATTTGTCTCTTGAGAAACCTATATGCGGGCCAAGAAGCAACAGTGAGAACTGGACACGGAACCACTGATTGGTTCCAAATTGGGAAAGGTGTCCGGCAAGGCTGTATACTGTCACCTTGCCTATTTAACTTATATGCAGAGCATATCATGAGAAAGGCAGGGCTAGAGGAGTCAAAAGTTGGAATTAAGATTGCTGGAAGAAATATCAACAACCTAAGATATGCAGATGATACCACTCTAATGGCAGAAAGTGAAGAGGAACTGAAGAGTCTCTTGTTGCGACTGAAGAAGGAGAGTGCAAAAGTTGGGTTGAAACTAAACATTAAGAAAACCAAGATCATGGCATCCGGCCCTCTCAATTCCTGGCAAATAGATGGGGAAGAAGTGGAGGTAGTGACAGACTTTATCTTCCTGGGCTCCAAGATCACTGCAGATGGGGACTGTAGTCAAGAAATTAAAAGACGCTTGCTCCTCGGGAGGAAAGCCATGGCAAATCTAGACAGCACACTAAAAAGCAGAGACATCACCCTGTCAACAAAAGTGCGTATAGTCAAGGCTATGGTCTTCCCAGTTGCAATGTATGGCAGTGAAAGTTGGACCATAAGAAAGGCTGAGCGCAAAAGAATTGAGGCCTTTGAACTCTGGTGCTGGAGAAGACTCCTGCGAGTCCCTTGGACTGCAAGGCGATCAAACCGGTCAGTCCTAGAGGAGATCAACCCTGACTGCTCTTTAGAAGGCCAGATCCTGAAGCTAAAACTCAAATACTTTGGCCACCTAATGAGGAGGAAGGACTCACTGGAGAAGAGCCTAATGCTGGGAAAGATTGAGGGCAATAGAAGAAGGGGACGACAGAGAATGAGGTGGCTGGATGGAGTCACTGAAGCAGTAGGCGTGAGCTTAAATGGACTCCAGAAGATGGTAGAGGACAGGAAAGCCTGGAGGAACATTGTCCATAGGGTCGCGATGGGTCGGACACGACTTCGCAACTAACAACAACACATAATAAAATAATTCAATGGGATTATAAATCATGTATTTTAATGGGAGACTGGAATGGAGTGCTGGACACACAGAAAGATAAAAAAGGATCTTTTAAAAGTACTCCAAATCATGCTAGATTGCCTAAATCCTTTTTTGATATGAAAGATGATTTGGAACTGAGAGATGTCTGGAGAGAACGAAACGTGGAAGAAAGGGATTTTACTTTTTTTCTGATAGACATCAATCTTTTTCCAGGATCGCCTTTGTATTAACTACTAATGATTTTTTTCTAGGGTTAAGAAGATTAAGATATGTCCAAGAACTTTATCAGATCACAGCCCAGTATGGATGGAATTGGACAAGGGGAAGGGAGATAGGAGATCTTGGAGGTTAAATGAAAATTTATTTAGATATGAAGAAAATGTGGAAGAATGTAAAAAACAAATGAAAGAATTTTTTATTATAAATATGCATAAGGATACACCCATTGAAATGGTTTGGGATGCAAGTAAAACTTATATGGGAGGAGTGTTAATATATTTGAATAATAAATATAGATGTAGATTGGAATATAAGCGTAAAAAATTAGAGGAGGAAATAAAGATGAAAGAGAAGGCTTTTATTTTGAACTCATCTAATAAGAGGCTGAAAGAAGCAATTAATTTGTTAAGAGGGCAGTTTGATATGTTGATGGCAGATCAAGTGGCAACTAATTTATGATATTTATTTATTTATTTTATTTATTTATTTGTTTTTATAAACCGCCCTTCTCCCGAGGGACTCGGGGCGGTGTACAGAATAAGGTAGGTATACAGAATGAACAATAGTGAAAAAAACAATAGTAAAAACAAACTGGGACCCCAATTAGAGCTATCAGGCCAGGCCGGACTGCTGGAACAGGTAAGTTTTTAAGTCGCGCCGGAAGGTGCGGAGGTCGGGGGCCATCCGGATTTCGGTTGGTAAGCTGTTCCAGAGGGCTGGCGCACCCACTGAGAATGCCCTCCCCCTGGGGGCCACCAGCCGACATTCCTTGAGCGGTGGCACCCTGAGGAGGCCCTCTCTGTGGGAGCGCACAGGACGGTGGGGTGCTGACATTGGCAGAAGGTGCTCCTGTAGGTAGTCCGGACCCATGCCATGTAGGGCTTTGTATGTCATTGTTAGCACCTTGAACTTCACACGGAAGGCAACTGGAAGCCAGTGCAGCGCACGGAGGAGAGGTGTGATATGGGAGTATCGGGAGGCTCCCAAGAGTGTCCGTGCCGCTGCACTTTGCACCAGTTGAAGCTTCCGAGTGGATCTCAAGGGCAGCCCCATGTAGAGAGCGTTACAGTAGTCTAGGCGAGAGGTCACAAGGGCATGGGTGACTGTACGTAAGGCATCCAGGTCGTAATTGGCGAACTAGTCGAACCCGGGAGAAGGCCCCCTTGGTCACAGCTCCTATGTGATCTTCCAAGGAGAGCTACGAGTCTAGGAGGACACCCAGGTTGCGGGCCCTATCAACAGGGGGTAGTAACTTGTCCCCGATGTTAAGGGATGGGATGTTCTGAGTATCCTGGCTTGCTGGTACGTACAGCCATTCAGTCTTGTCCGGGTTCAGTTGAAGCCTGTTCCTCCCCATCCATTCCCGGACCGCTTTCAGGCAGCAGGACATCACGTCGAGGGCATCACTGATGTTGTTTGGAGTTGAGATGAAAAGCTGGGTGTCATCAGCATACTGATGGTACCCTACTCCAAAGCTGCGAATGATCTCGCCCAGCGGTTTCATGTAGATGTTGAACAGGAGAGGCGAGAGGACCGACCCCTGAGGGACTCCGCAAGCGAGAGGCCTCGGGGTCGACCTCTGTCCCCCTGCCAGCACCGACTGCGAGCGACCCTGGAGAAAGGAGGAGAACCAACGCAGAACCGTGCCTCCCACTCCCAGTCCCCTGAGGTGTCGCAGCAAGATACCATGGTCGATGGTATCGAAAGCCGCCAAGAGGTCTAATAAGACTAGGACAGAGGAATGGCCCCTGTCCCGGGCTCTCCAGAGATCATTTATCAGAGCGACCAATGCCGTCTCCGTGCTGTAGCCCGGCCTGAAGCCCGATTGGTACGGGTCTAGATAAACCGCTTCATCCAGGATCTGAGGAAGTTGGTGCGCCACCACGCTCTCAACAACCTTCGCAAGGAAGCGAAGATTGGAGACTGGACGAAAGTTATTCAATGAGGATGGGTCCAAGGTGGGCTTCTTGAGGAGAGGTCTCACCACCGCCTCCTTCAAGGCGGTGGGGAAGTGACCCTCACTCAGAGAAGCGGAGATGACCGCCAGGAACCAGCCTCGTGTCCCCTCTCGAGCTGCATAAGCCAGCCAGGAAGGGCACGGGTCCAGTAAGGATGTGGAGGAGCTCAACCTCCTCATAATCCTGTCCACTTCCTTAGGAGTCACAGGATCAAATTCCTCCCAGATGACGTCGACAAGACTGTCCATGCCTTGTTCTTCCAGCTCAGCCCAGTTGGAGTCCAGGCCGGTTCGAATCCGAGCAATTTTATCCAGCAGATATTGACCGAATTCCTCGGCTCGACCCTGCAAGGGTTCCTCCCTCACCTCTTGGTTCAGTAGGGAGCAAGTCACCCTGAACAATGCAGCCGGGCGATTATCTGCGGACGCGATGAGGGTGGAAAAGTAGTTGGATTTTGCCACCCTTATCGCAGCGAGATAAGACCTGGTGAGGATTCTTAATCGCAATCGGTCGGATTCGGATCGACTGGATCTCCAACGGCTCTCTAGGCCCCGTCTCCGACGCTTCATCTCCCGGAGCTCCGCGGTGAACCATGGGGCTCGCTGGGATCTGCGCCGGGTCAGAGGCCGCAAGGGTACAACTCGGTCCAGAGCCTCCGTGGCTGCCTTTTCCCAGGCTTCCACTAAGGCATCCGCCGAGCTGTGAGCAGGGAGTGCATGTGCGTCCCCAAGCGCTGCCTGGAACCTATCAGGGTCCATTAGGCGCCTAGGGCGGTACCATCTGGTTGGCACCGCGCACCCACGGTCCAGAAATTATTTGCGACAGGTCCATGGCCGCCATGGAAGCCATGAACTCCCGAGCCAGATCGGACGATCCTCCCAGGGACGGTAGGTTAAAGTCGCCCAAGACCATGAGTTTTGGGAATTCAACCACCAACCCTGAGAGGACATCGAGTAGCTCGGGCAGGGCTGCCGCTGCACGATTAGGTGGTAGGTATGCCAGCAGCAGGCCCAACTGCGCCCCCAGGCCGTATCTCAGTAGGAGAGACTCACACCCGACCATCTGAGGGACGGTGGTCTCTCGCGGGCTAAGGGATTCCCTGATGATAACTGCCACTCCCGCGCCCCTCCCATGGGTCCGAGGCTGGTGCAGCACCTGGAAACCTGGCGGGCAGAGGTCAACCAGAGGGACACCACCCTCTGGGCCCAGCCAGGTTTCCGTGATGCAAGCCAGGTCCGGGTGCTCGCTCTCCACTAGGTCACGAACAAGGTGAGCCTTGTTAGCTACGGACCTGGCATTCAGGTAGACCAGCCTTAGCATAGGAGGCTGCACACCTTCGCTCCCGGGTCCTCCGGGGAAGTACAGAGGGTCGGAGCGTCTCACCGCTTGTACAGAGCGGAGATGACACTCCCGGTGACGATACGGCCCTCTGTTTGTGCACCTTCTGCCGTTCCCCACCATCCTGGGAATAGGATGTTCATCAGTACGCCATTGGGTATTGTCGGCGACTGGTCCTCGTTTCTCACCATCGCGAATGGTCGTAGGCCTGGCCTGCGTTATGGTAGCCGGAAGGCCTGCCTTCCCCGAGCAGCCATACTCTTTTCCCGCCCCCCTCCCTAACCCGACAAAAAACTTAACAAGAAACTTAACCAGGGGCCTCTTGTTGGTCTTGTGATGGAGGCCCCTGACCCTGCCTGGCCATCTCTCAGAGGCCCAATGGTCGGGCCCATCATCGAGGTTTGATGTATTGAAGGCAGGACGAACCCAGGAGAGGGGGGAACTCCTGAGGGCGAGTAGATCTATGCTAGAATATTGAAGAAGCATAGGGAGCATTGGGGAGCATTGGGAAGGCGGTCCCCTGGGTGGAGCATTGGAAGGAGGGTCTAGTCGGGTAGGTGGGTATCTGGACCGTCATCCAACCACTGCCACTTGGTTGGGTAAACCCCAGAATCAGGCCACTCCCCATCCTCTCACGATGGGTTGTGATTCTGCTTCTGGGGGTGGTCCAGGACCCACTCTGGGTGAAGCATACCCCATAGAGCTCTCACCTCTATGGGGCTGCAGGTATAGGACAGGCCACTCTGCCACCGTGGCTTACACCCAGGCCCATCATGTCCTGTGGGGCGAGGGAGGGCAGGGGGTTCGGAGCTGGTGGAGGCCAGATGCTGATGGCCTCGGTGGTCTAGTCGCCGTCATCTCCAATGGTCAGCTGCATCCTGGCGTCTTTAGGGTGTTGATCGGCACGGAGATACCGTCGGCACCTAGGGTGCGGGCCGGGGACGCCACGCCGCATCTAGTGGTGCTGCCGTCGAGGGGTTTTCGGTGAGTTGGTTGACCGGGGCCTGGAGAAGCTTAGCGCCGCTGTCAAAGGCCCCTCGGTGGTGGTCGATCGGGTCCGCATAGCCGGTCTGCGGCATCTCCTTGATCCCAGGGAGATGCCGCCGTTGTTCAGAAGCAGGCCAGGAGGTCGAGGCAGGGTAACGACTCCGGTCCTGCTCAGGGCGGTTGCTGCGGCTGCCTCTTCCGCCGCCTAGCTGATCCATTTGATCCGCGGGGTCTTTCCTGATCATCCCAGGTGCCGCTGTTGCCCAGGGAGGCATAATAGGGAGCCGAGGGTGGAAGCGCCGGCCCCACTCCAGATGGCTGCAGCAGTTGCAGCGGCTCAGGGGCGGGTTAGAGGCGCCCCATCACCACTGCCCCCGCCGGTGTTCAGGCCCGTGGGGAGATGACAGGCTAGGGCCCCGCGGGGTTCTCGCCATCGCCGTTGCCGACGATGCCGCTGCCTCTGCCACCCAGCTGGTCCGCGGCGCCTCCGTTGGTCGCTTGGAGACGCCGCCAGAGTCGAACAGGTGGGGGGGTCGGGGCAGGGCAGAGATTTTGGCCCCTCTTGGATGGCTGCAATGGTTGTGGTGGCTTAGGGGCGGGCCGGTGATGCCTCGCCACCACTGCCACCGTCGCTGCCTGGCTCCATGAATAGACGACCAGACTGGGGCTGGAGAGTCGTCAAACATAATACTTTTTACAATGCTAATAAGCCAGGTAGATGGTTAGCTTATCTATTAAGGAAAAAAACAAAAATCACGTAATATAGATAACAAAGAAGATAAGGGTAAAGAGGTGTTTCAGCAAAATCTTATTAAAAAGGCTTTTGTTGAATTTTATTCCAAACTATATGCTAGGGATATAACTCAAGGTTTAGATATAGATAGGTATTTGCAAGAAGTGAATATCCCTATACTTACACAAGAGCAAAGGGAAGGGATGAATCAACTGATAACTGCTGAAGAAATTATTTTAGCAATTAAACAATTAAAAGTGGGTAAGGCACCTGGAACAGATGGCTTGACAGCCATTTATTATAAAAACTTACAATTAGAGTTGGTGGAACCTTTAAAAGAATTATTTAGAACAATTCAATCAGGAGGAGAAGTGCCTCCATCGTGGAAAACAGCATTTATAACATTGATTCCAAAGGAAGATCAAGATCTTACCCAATCTAAAAGTTACAGACCTATATCGCTTTTAAATACTGATTATAAGAAATTTGCAAAGATTTTAGTAAATAGATTAATGAAGGTTATGCAGCAAATGATTTATAGTGATGAAACAGGATTTATAAGTGGTAGACGAATGAAAAATAATGTGAGACATGTTGTAAACTTATTAGAATAAGAAATAATCAAGTCCCTGCAGCGCTGATTTTTTTGGACGCTGAAAAGGCGTTTGATCAATTGAATTGGCAATTTTTATTTAAAGTCTTAGAGAAGATGGAGTTTGGTGATAAGTTTTTACAACCTATTAGGGCAATATATCAGAAACAAACAGCTCAAATAATAATGGTAGTTTAACAGAAGCTTGCAAAATTGAAAAGGGTACAAGACAGGGATGTCCGTTGTCACCATTCCTGTTTGTTTTAACATTGTAAATATTATTGATTAAGATACATGACTCAAATAAAATAAAGGGAGTTAAAATTAAAGATCAAGATTATAGATTGAGAGCATTTGCAGATGACTTGGTTATTACATTAAGTCAACCGATTCAATCGGTTACAGATTTAATGGAAATAATTTTGCAATATGGACAAGTTTCTGGATTTAAGGTAAACAGGCAAAAAACTAAAATATTGTCTAAAATATGACTACAGAAAAAAGGTAGTTCTAGAAAAATTAACAGGATTTGAAATAGTTAAAAAGATTAAATATTTGGGGGTATATCTTTCAGCTTCAAATGCGAAATTATATAAAAATAATTATGAATTGTTATGGTTAAAAATACAAAAAGAGTTAGATAGTTGGAGAAGATTACAATTGTCTTTATTGGGAAGAATTGCAGCAGTGAAAACGAATGTTTTACCAAAAATTTTATTTTTGTTTCAAATGATTGTTGTTGTTAGTTGCGAAGTCGTGTCTGACCCATCGCGACCCAATGGACAATGTTCCTCCAGGCCTTCCTGTCCTCTATCATCTTCTGGAGTCCATCTAGGCTCACGCCTACTGCTTCAGTGACTCCATCCAGCCACCTCATTCTCTGTCGTCCCCTTCTTCTATTGCCCTCAATCTTTCCCAGCATTAGGCTCTTCTCCAGTGAGTCCTTCCTTCTCATTAGGTGGCCAAAGTATTTGAGTTTTAGCTTCAGGATCTGGCCTTCTAAAGAGCAGTCAGGGTTGATCTAGTTTCAAATGATACCTATACTTAAAAAAGATTCAAATTTGGAGGAATGGCAGAAAGGTATTAATAAATTTATTTGGGTAGGGAAAAGACTGAGAGTAAAACTTAAGATAATGCAAGATATACGTGAAAGAAGTGGTCTTAAAATGCCCAATTTAAAATTATATTATGAGGCTGCGGCTTTATCGTCAATTAGTAATTGGTTTAACTTAACAGAAGAAAGATTATTGAATATTGAGGGATGTGATTTATTATATGGCTGGCATGCATATTTATTGTATGATAAAAAGGTGGATAATGTTTTTAAGACACATATATTAAGGTATGCCCTGTTGCAAGTTTGGAAAAAATATCGATACAAGTTAAATTATAAAATACCAATTTGGGCAATACCTAAACATGCAACAGAAAATATAAGTTTGGGATTTAAACATGATGTGATTACATATAAAGATATTCTTAGACTGGAAAGGAATGTATGGCAATTAAAGCCATTTAATATTTTAAAAGAAGGAAAAATAGTACAAACTTGGTTTCACTATGGCCAGATACAAGCTAGATGGAAAGAAGATCAGAAAATTGGCATTTCGACAACAGATGAAAATTTGGTAAAGCAAATTAGAGATCAAAGTCAAGCCCATATAAGAAGGATATATAATGCATTGATAGAAATAGATTCAGAAATGGAACTTGTTAAAGATTGTATGATGAAATGGGCCCAGAATAGTCAGGAGCCAATAACAATGGATACCTGGGAAAAATTTGGGTCAGAAATGTAAAATTTACTCAGGCACAAAATTTAAGAGAGAATTTTTATAAAATGATGGCATTTAGATCCTAAAAAATTAGCATGTATGTATCCAAATTATCAGCCTAAATGTTGGAGGTGTGGTTGTGAGGATGCAACGTACTACCATATATGGTGGACTTGTAAAAAAGTTAAAGCTTTTTGGATTAAAATTTGGTGGAATATGCAGAAGATATTTGAGAAAAAGATAAGATTTTCTCCATAGTTATTTCTGTTGGGTATTATTACAGATTGTACCGTTATAGAAACTAAATTGATGTTGAATTTAATAACGGCAGCAAGACTTTTGGTTTCGCAATACTGGAAGAAGGAGGAACTGCCTACTATAGAAGAGTGGACTTTAAAAGTTTAAAACGTGGCAGAAATGGCAAAAATTTCAGCATATTTGAAAGAACAATTGTAACAGAGATATATTTTGGAATGGAGAAGATGGATCGATTATATTCAGAATAAATATGGGACTAAAAAAATTCATTTAGCATATGAATGAGTATTAGAATTATAAGATGTATTATTATTTAGTTATGTTTAAGTGGAGTTAAAGTGTGATAGGATTTAAAGCGTATTTATAGATGGTTAGCATATTTTAGCTTGGGTTTGTTGGAGGCAATACCCTGTATTCAGCTCTGGGAAGTCGAGGGGGAGGGAGGGGAAGCTGGGGGGAGGGGGAGGGAAGGAGTTTATGCTTAAAATGTATTGTAAAACTTTTTAATAAAAAACAAATGTGCTGGGGAGAACAGGGATGACTGGTTGTTACTTGAGGCAATTCATTTAATGTCCCAACTTCAACCCTAATGGACAAGTTCAATTATGGTCGTATCTCAAGGATTACTGTAGTCTGTCAGAACCCACTCCAATTCACATCTTAGGAAAGAAGAACTCTTGGAGACACGTTTGTCCAAGCAGGAACTTTTACTAAAACATAGATGACAGTGAATAGGATAGACAGGATCTGAAAACTGTCTCATAGATCGATACTTTTAAAGTGTCACCAAGTAAAAACCCCTTCAGTCCATTTGGTCAGTCCCGGATCGATCAAGTTTCAGGTGTCAAACCCCTTGTGGGGAAAAAGAACCACCAGTAAATTTGCAAGCAGGCTGAATAAACAAACAGTGCATCTAAGGCAGGGGTGTCAAACTCAATTTCATTGAGGGCCACATCAGCATTGCGGTTGCCTCGGGCCAGGTGGGTATGGCCAGGGTGGGCGTGGCCTACTAGGTGGGCATGGCTAGAGTGCGTATGGCCTACTGGATGGGCATGGCCAGCTCTACATCATTGGCATCAAGGGTGCCTATGGGGGCCTGGGCAGGAGTGGGACAGATCTGAGGGTCTCTGGCAGGAGGAGGTTCTCTGGGCCAGGGCCAAGGCAATGGGGGCCATTCCCTCGCTGTTTCCAGGATGGCTTCGTGGGCCACATGAAACCACTTCGCAGGCTGCATCCAGCCCCTTGGCCTTGTGTTTGACATGTCTGATCTAAGGGATAGAGATGGGCAATTAACAACCCTGTCTTCTCTTTCCCTCCTTGGGAATGGCAGAATCCAGTAAGGGGGTGAGATTTGGGTTTTGCACAGAGAGGGAGTTAGAAACGAGATAAAAATGGATTCTGACATAGTATTCATTTAGCAACTGTTTCCAGTACAACAATGATGAAAACTCACCAACCACACTCAAAGTTTAGTCCTTAATGGAACTGCATCTACATGGAGGAATGTATGCAGTAGGGTAGGCCCAGTACTCTTCATTATCTTCATAAACAATTTAGATGAAGGAATAGAAGGAGAACTCATCAAAATTGCAGACAACATCAAGCTGACAGGAATAGTCAACATTCCAGAAGATAGGGTCAAGATACAGAAGGATCTTGACAATGGAATGCTAGGCCCTATCTAATAAAATGAAATTCAGTGGTGAGAAAATAAGGTTCCACATTTAGGCAAGAAAAACCAAATGAAAAAGGTCTAGAATAGGTGGTACATGATTCAATAATAGTAACTATGAGAAGTATCTTGAGCCAGCAGTGTGCTGCAGCTGCCAAAAAGGACAACACAATCCTAAGCTGCATTATCAGAGGAATAGAGTCAAGATCACATGAAGTGTTAGTACCACTTTATAATGCCTTGGTAAGACCACACTTGGAATATTGCATCCAGTTTTGGTAGCCAAAATATAAAAAACATGTTGAGACTCTGGAAAGAGGGCAGAAAAGAGCAACAAAGTTGATTAGGGGACTAGAGGCTAAAGCATACAGTATGAAGAATGGTTGCAAGAATTGGGTATGCTTAATGAAAAGGACTAGTGGTGACATGATAGCAGTATTTCAATATCTAAGGGGCTGCTACAAACAAGAGGAGGTTAACCTATTCTCCAAAGTACCTGAAGAGAGAACAAGAAGCAATATGTCAAAATAGTCAAGGAAAGAACCAACCTAGAAATAAGGAGTTTCTTGGTAGTTAGAACAATTAAGTAGTGGAATGACTTGCCTTTCAGAATTTGTGAGTGCTCCATCATTGGAGGTTTTTAAGAAAAGATTGGATAACCATTTGAAATGGATGGTATAAGGTTTCCTGCTTGAGCAGAGGTTTGGACTACAGGACTTCCAAGGTTCCTTCCAATTCTTTCAAGGTTCTGACTGACAAACCCAACAAAGTAAGCATAACTGAGATGATCCAATCTCTAATGCAAAACTTTATTGAGCACATCATTTTGGCACAGATGAAAGGAAAGCAAGCTCTGGTTATTTCGCACCTAAATTGCTATATTAAAAGTATAGAAACCTCACTCCTCTTATTAGTGCAGGTCAAATTATCCTATTATAAGTCAGAGAATTATTATGAGAGAATGTCTTTAGTTCTCAGTAAACAAATCTTGAAAGTCCTTGGTTCTCATGGACTGGCCTCTCAATATCAGAAGTATGAATTCCATTCTTCCCTCCCTTTTCCCCCGAGTTCATAGGCAAGCTAAGAAGCAATAATAGCTGACGCAGCATAGGCATCCTTCGAGGCTTGACACCGTTCTGTGAAACTGGATATTGTGTGTGTGTGTGGGGGGGTGTTAATGGCTGGCATAAAAAGAAGAATAGTTCCTTCATTAAAGAAAGAAAGATTGGTTACACTGCATACTTTCAAGAGCAAAATATCAGTCCTAGCACAGTATTACTTCTTCTATCCCAAATTCCAGATGGAATTTGCAGCAGATTCCTATTGGAATAATCTAAACTGATATGGAGAAAAATTATTTACAAAATAAAAATGAATAATAAAATTAACAAAATATACAAAATAAAAGATATGCAAAGCACAAGTTGTCTGTTATTATTCTGAATTTATAGTTTGTTTATAATTATAAATAGTTCAAAGAAGCTTTCTGATTCTTTTGCCTTTTTTCTAAACAGTGGAAGTCTAAATGTTTTTAAAAATCTTATTCTTCAGATACAGAGTTGTGGTATCCTATCCTCCTCAGAGTGAAGCTGAACTTGAACTTAAAGAAGGAGATACTGTTTTTGTTCATAAAAAACATGAAGATGGCTGGTTCAAAGGCACATTGCAGCGAAATGGAAAAACTGGCCTTTTCCCTGGAAGCTTTGTGGAGAGTATCTAATTTGAAATATTTCAACTTTCACAGCACTACAGAACAAAGAGAGAGATTGCAGCCATGGAAGGCTGTAGCATAAACAAATTTATATTTGTTTTTCAGTATCCTACAGCATAATTCTGCCGGTAAAGAAGAATAAAATAGTTGCTTTTTTATCATTTTGAATTCTTGGTGTAATGTGTGCCTTGTAATGTCTGATTTATTCTTCAGAGGATTTAAGTGTGTGTGTACATACATACATACTTACATACCATAAAAGTTCATTGTTTACAAGGCTGTAACTAATTTATTCACTTTTCTAAACTTGAATTCTGTTTAATAACTAAAGTTTGGTGATTATGATTAACAAGTTATTTATAAAATAAGGAGAAGCTGGGTTCTTTTCTTACAAAAAGATATAGTGTCTGATAGATGCCTTTTTCCAACTGTGACAGTGAAGTACATTTTTTTAAATGGTTAATGTTGGATATAACAATAGTGATGTAGTATCAGATTGAACCATGAACACTGGGGTAAAATCATTGTGGATTTCTTTTATTTAGGGTGAGAAACTATCTGTGAATAACAAGTCTTAATGTAACAGATAGAAACATTTCTGATGAAATGAAACAGCTGTGCAGCATTGCTAGCATTTTTCAAGCTGAGAATAGAATACAGGTGAAACTCGAAAAATTAGAATATCATGCAACTTAAAAAGGAAAACTAATATATGAGATAGACTCATTACATGCAAAGCAAGATAGTTCAAGCCGTGATTTCTCATAATTGTGATGATTATGACTTACAGCTCATGAAAACCCCAAATCCACAATCTCAGAAAATTAGAATATTGTGAAAAGGTGCAATATTCTAGGCTCAAAGTGTCCCACTCTAATCAGCTAATTAAGCCATAACACCTTCAAAGGGTTCCTGAGCCTTTCAATGGTCTCTCAGTCTGGTTCAGTAGGAATCACAATCATGGGGAAGACTGCTGACCTGACAGTTGTGCAGAAAACCATCATTGACATCCTCCATAAGGAGGGAAAGCCTCAAAAGGTAATTGCAAAAGAAGTTGGATGTTCCCAAAGTGCTGTATCAAAGCACATTAATAGAAAGTTATGTGGAAGGGAAAAGTGTGGAAGAAAAAGGTGCACAAGCAGCAGGGATGACCGCAGCCTGGAGAGGATTGTCAGGAAAAGGCCATTCAAAAGTGTTGGGGACTTTCACAAGGAGTGGACTGAGGCTGGAGTCAGTGTATCAAGAGCCACCACACAGAGACGGATCCTGGACATGGGCTTCAAATGTCGTATTCCTCTTGTCAAGCCGCTCCTGAACAACAAACAATGTCAGAAGCGTCTTACCTGGGCTAAAGAAAAACAGACTTGGTCTGTTGCTCAGTGGTCCAAAGTCCTCTTTTCTGGTGAGAGCAACTTTTGCATCTCATTTGGAAACCAAGGACCCAGAGTCTGGAGGAAGAATGGAGAGGCACACACTGCAAGATGCTTGAAGTCCAGTGTGAAGTTTCCACAGTCTGTTGATTTGGGGAGCCATGTCATCTGCTGGTGTTGGTCCACTGTGCTTCATTAAGTCCAGGGTCAACGCAGCCATCTACCAGGAGATTTTGGAGCACTTCATGCTTCCTTCCACAGACGAGCTTTATGGGGATGCTGACTTCATTTTCCAGCAATGACTGTGGGATTACTGTGCTTGATTGGCCAGCAAACTCGCCTGACCTGAACCCCATAGAGAATCTATGGGGCATTGCCAAGAGAAAGATGAGAGACATGAGACCGAACAATGCAGAAGAGCTGAAGGCTGCTATTGAAGCATCCTGGTCTTCCATAACAGCAGTATCACAGGCTGGTAGCTTCCATGCCACGCTGCATTGAGGCAGTAATTGCTGCAAAAGGGGCCCAAACCAAGTACTGAGTACATATGCATGCTTATACTTTTCAGAGGTCCGATATTGTTCTATGTACACTCCTTGTTTTATTGATTGCATGTAATATTCTAATTTTCTGAGATTGTGGATTTGGGGTTTTCATGAGCTGTATGGATATACATAGAATGAAGGCTACTGCTAAGCTTGTAAGCCGCCCTGAGTGTTCGGAGAAGGGCGGGATATAAATGGAATTAAAATAAAAAATAAAAAAAATAACCATCACAATTATGACAAATCACGGCTTGAACTATCTTGCTTTGCATATAATGAGTCTATCTCATATATTAGTTTCCCCTTTTAAGTTGCATTACTGAAATAAATGAAATTTTGCACAATATTCTAATTTTTTGAGCTTCACCTGTACATAAAATATACCAGAAATGAGGAATATCAGCTTTGACTAGCATCTGTTTGTCCAGTATTTTTGGATATGTGTCGAGATTTCCCTTGGTAGATTTGGCTAGATTTTTAAGCACATAATGTACAGAATGTAAATGTGTTAACATAGATTTAATGCAAAACAACTGGAAAAATGGAAAATAATTGTAATAATTGATAGGATCAAAATTTAAATTCAGCTTGCTCTCGCTGACTAAATATGCCAAGAAATGTTGGCCTGTTTATCTTTTCAAATTGATTTGCATGGTTGAGAGACAAATTACCTTGTTTGAGCAATAGTGGTGGTAAGTGATATACTTGTGTTTTTAAAGTAAAGGCTGTAACAACACGGTGACATTTTTGCTAATTTTGTAACTGTTGCTATTTTCATATATCTTAAGTTGTCAGTGTCTTGCATGCATTATCACATTCCTACAGGTGTACAAAACAGCACATAACTGACTATAGTGTTTATTATACTGTACTGTTATGATGAACTGGAGGTTAAATAACCAGTTACCTGCTAGTTTGAAAGCCACTGACCAAAAACTAGTGAGTAATTGGATACTACTGTATAAAGAATATTCTCACTGTTCAGCATAATTCCAGCCATGGATATTTTAAAGCACAAGAGTTTTGTGGAGCATATCCTCTACTTAATTTCAGACCTTGAAGAATGTTCAAACATTCAGTTTCCCCTCTCTTATTATTTTTGCAATCTTAATTTGGAAATAAATTTTCTAAGTAAGGAAAGCTGCCATATAACTTTTTTGTTATCCTCTACTGAATATCCTGCTCAGAAGCTATTTCCTTCTAAACAATGTACATTGGCAATGTACATCATTCTTCCAGGGCATTGGCCTTGGAATATTTTCTCACACATTCAAGACCTAAAATATGGGTGGGGTGGGGGGAATGATGGTATTCTGATGATTTAAGACTTGTATTACATCTCTCTTTTCTGGTAAAATATTTAGAAATTGTAATCTTTTTAAACCTAGAATATGTTGAAGTGAACTAATAGACATATCTTACTCTCCAGTGATCTGCTAACATTTCTGGACATTACTTTGCCTTTCCCTCTTCAAGCTAGTTAGTCCTAAGAAAGAGAAGCATATTAGCAAGAATAAAAAAAACTTCTTGTGAAGTCTTTTGACCCCTTCCCAAACTGAATTCTATCCAACAAAAAATGTCAAATCAAATGTATTTAGTTGCTGGGAAGGGAGTGAGTTTATAATAGTTACATTGGACCTTTTAGCAGACTTGGAACTGTAATTTATTCTGTACATGATTCTTCAAGAAAATACAATTACAGTATTTTGAGATTATTGCATATTCAAGCTATTATTACTGTTATTATTGGCACAAGGAACGCTAGATTGTCTTCATACCATTGCTTGACAGTGACAATCTTGTTACATTTAGCTCACCTAATTTCTGTATAACATTTGGATTACTTTGGCAGATCTCTTCTTTAATTATATGACAGGAAGAAATTCTGTAGGCAATTACCTTGAAATAGATACCCTTTCCTTGGGAAAGATTGACCTGTAAATTTCTGCCTATTGTGCAACTGCTCAAGATTAAGAATTCAGTTACCAAAATAGTGTCTAACTTTAAACTCAATACCTTTTCTTTAATAACCAGGTAGTGCAAGTTTTAAAAGTCTTTGTTTCCCGACAAGAATGAAACTTTATTAAAGGAAATGCCTGTTGTATTAAGGTGAAGAATTCAAATTAGTTGAATCATTAACTAATGGTTTTCATGTAAAACACAAATGATTTTTTAAAAATTGTAAATGGGAAGAAAATAATTGGTAGCTGAAATGGTTTCTTCCAATATCGAATGGTTTCATTATTATTTTAATATATTGAAAACATTCCTTAAATGATACACTGAACAATTCTGTGGAATATAAAAAGCTTGGTTTACTTGAATATTCATATGATGTACAAACTATTTGAAATGAACTTTAATAAGGAAATGCTGGCATCAACTTTCATCAGCACCTATTGACACTTATGTGCCAATCTTATTTTCATTTATTAGTAGATTTATATGTGAGAGACTACTACAAAGAATGTTCTCTATATGGTAGCATACTTGTGTGACACAGGTACCTCTATTCAAGATTTTATTATATAATGTTTATCAGAAATATAAATTAATATGATAGTGTTCTTACAGTATAATACATTTCTAATAACTTTTTAAGAAAATGGATCATCTTTTATTTTAAGGGCTTGTTATTCGCGATACAACAATTTTTAAAAATGCAGTTTTCATGTCATGTGACTTTATAAAGTTTATGGGACTTGGGTTGGTTTTTAGGGTTGCACGTAATTGAGTTTATGAACAAAAAACCTTTACACTAATTTTGGAGTACTTTCTTAAAGAAATTCTGTGGAAAGTTTTAATGTTTATATTTGAGGTCCAGTGAATGTTACATGTTTTTATCTGTTAAATTTCATTTCTAATAAATATTTTCTTAGCAAAGCACTTAAATGCACTGTGTTGTATTTTGGGAATTGTAGTTTAGGGGGATGAACAGTAGAGGAATATAAAGAACACACAATCTCCACTGAGGTACACATCCAGGGTTCTAGAAAGTGGCTTAGTTCCATTTTTTTATATATGTAGCTCACTCTGATCAGATCCCCGGATCTAGAGAAACTCCATTCTCCTGTACTTTAGCACAGGTAAAATTCAAACAACTGTAATTTATTTTTCAGTAGATGTGATGAAATGTGCAGATGATCTAGATCCTAGAAATATAGAAAATTGATGGCAGAAAAAGATTCTGCCTCAGCTATTCCCCCAGGAAAGCACACTCAGGAAACACATTGTTTCAAAGAGATCTTTTACTGAGAGAAAGTGATTGCAGAGTAAAAAGGCAGAATCTGAAATTCCCACACAAAGCTTTAAGCTAAAAATCCCGTTTCTTCAGCCCCACCCCAATGCCTCAGTCCCTCAGGCATGAAGATGTTATGAGGCCAAAGAGATGATAACCAGCCAGCTTCCCAGCGACCTGTGAAACCAGAAGGCCTCAAGGTATTTCCCTCTCCTTAATTCCCATGCAAATACATTGAAGTGAAAGCAGCAGCAAAGGTTAGAATACAGGAATGCCCCCAATCCACACTCATATGTGCTACCCCCTCCCTTTCTTATGGCAGCATTCCGGAAGGACCTAACAGACTCTGTAGTCCATTGAATCTGCTGTTTGAGTTTCCTTCTGCTTGCTTTTGTTTTCTTTTTAATTAATTAATTAATAACTTTTAATTTTTATTTATTGTATTGATATATTTATTTATTTTTAAATTCTTGTCAGTTGATAGACATGTATTTATCCCAAGCATGTTTAAATTCAGTTGCTTATGATTGATTCACTACCTCCGCTGGAAGTTGGTTCCAAACTTCCATTACTCTTTCTGAGAAATACTACAGGTAGTCCTGGAGTTATGACCATAATGGAGCCTGTCCATTACAGTCACAAGGTTAAGTGAATCACGTTAAATTAATAAGCCCCCTCCCTGCTCCCCCAATTCATTTGTTAATTGAATGCATTGGTCGTTAAGTGGGAAAGGCTATTGAGGTCCTAGTGCAGGAAAAAGTCCACTTACCGTTGGCCACTCAAGGCCTCCTCCCACCCACTTCTCATGCTTCACTTATAACCCCTTGGGGTCTCTACAACTTCTTGGGCTTTTCTCTGCACTAATTCCCTATTGTTGTTCACTTACCTTTCGAAGAATTGCAGAGCTCCAGAAAAGCCTGGGTCATGTAGCAGAAAAGCGATCATCATCTTTCATCTCTCAGACACTGGTGAAGTTGTTTTCCTTAGATCTCATGTTTTAAACACACTTGTTTTTATGCATACTCGTTTTTACGCAGAGGACGAAAACATCTGTAAGAATGTGAGATCTATCACATGCCTGCAAACCTCTTCTGATCCCAGCCTGGCTGGCACCGCAAACACCCTCTGTCTGCACTTGTTCACCTCCTGTGGTGCCTGGGGTGCTGGAGCCTGGGGTGCACTCCCTGGTGGTCATGGGTGGGCACTCCAACTCCTTTCCCTTGGGGTAACCCTCGCTACCCACATGCACCTCCCTGCCTACCCAATCTCCTGAGGTGGCCAGTGCCTCAAGCTCTCCATCTCTCCATCTGTTTCTGCATTGGTGCAATTGGTGAAGTCTGGGCAGGTTCAATGCTCTGCTGGGTGATCCTGCCTCACTACCCACCAGATTGCCAAACCTGCCCAGACTTTGCCAATTGCACTGCCACAGAGAAAGATGGAGAAATGGATGGGGCACCAGCCACTCTGCATCCCTTGCTTATTGGGTGCACCCAGGGGAGATTGGGAGTGCAGGGAGGTGCCTGAGGGCAGCAAGGATCACCCTGAGGGAGATGATTCCCAGAGATGCGGGTAGCCATGGAGGTGCCCACCCATTGCTGCCAGGGAGCTTATCCCAGGCTCCAGCTATCAAGGTACCATAGGAGGTGAGTGAGCAGGGGCAGCATGGAACTCCCAGACCCAATGGCTGTACTGACCTGGCTTGCTGCAAGGGGTTCGAGCATCCCCAGCAAAGTTGCTGTTGCTCCAGCTCAGCTCTCCCACTCCCTTCCTGACCAGCCGCCCAACTGCCTTCCTCCAGCCAAAACCAGCATGAAAAATAATCCACATTGATTGCCTATCACCGCCGCCTTCATACCACAATCCCCCAAATGGTTCATTCGAACCAGCCTCCCAGCAGTGCACTGAGAATGCCCAGGCTGGGACCAGACAAGGCCTGCAGAGATACAATAGATCTTGCTCTTATAGATGATTCTATCCTTTGCGTAAAAATGAATGTGTGTAAGAACTCAAGAGCTAAGGAAAACACCTTTGCCAGTATTTGAGAAAAAGAGAACCACTTTTTGCCACGTGGCCTAGCCTATTCTGGAGCTCTGGAGAACTTTGAAAGATAAGTGAGTAATAGGTGACAGGGTGTGGGATGCAGTGGAGTAGCAAAGCAGACCCAATGCCTGTGTAGACCCAGCAAGGTAATAAGGGGGGGGGAATAAGTAGGAGGCATGTTGCAGTGTCTCTGGGGTCAGTCAAAAGAGCAAATGACTGCCATGGTTCTGCCACATATGTAACTTCCAGATCTAGTTTTTTTGGGAGGGGGGGTCGTAACTTTGAACCATCACTAGGTGAGCTGTTGTAACTTGACTACCTGTATTTTATTACTTTTGAACCTTTCACATTACTTTTGAACCTTCCTCCTGTCAGTTTGAGGTTATGCCCTCGTGGTCTTGTTTTTTGCTTAATATTGAAGAGTGCCTTCTAGAACTTTGTTCATATCCTTAATATATTGAAAAGTTTCAGTCATGCCACCCTTTTCTTTCTGTCATTCAGGCTGTACCTATTCAGTTCCTCCAATCTCTCCTGATATGTTTTGTTCTTCAGACCTTGCACCATTTTTGTTGCCCATCTCTGGACTTGCTCAATTTTATATCTGTTTTAAATGAGGTCTCCAGAATTGGAGTATTCCACATATTCCAAATGGGGTTTGACTAAAGCCATATATAAAGGGACTTCTTTTGTCCTGCTGGTGATCCCTCTAGTAATGCATCCCAGAATTTTGTTTGCCTTCACAACAGTTTGCTCATTTTGAAATCATCTGCTATAAGCACACTTAAATCCTTTTCTTTGTTATTCTGTCTAACACTGTACTCCCAATACTGTACCCTACTAGAGGATTCTTTTTCTCCAAGTGCATGATCTTACATTTAGAAACATTGAACTACATTTTCCACTTTTTTGACCAATTTTTCAGCAATGCCAAATCATTTTTCCCGTTATGAATACCAACAAGAACATCAGTGCTGTTACACACCTTTATATCATCAGCAACTGAATAGAACAGGACCTAGGACTCAGCCTTGTGGTACACAGCTTGTGATTGGTTTCTGTTCACACAGTGCCCTATTAAAATCACACACTGGGATCTATCCCTGAGCCAACTTCATATCCACTGAACCACCCGATGGTTAAGCCCTGGCCTGTGAAACTTCTTTATGAGCTCATTATGTGGAGCACTATCAAGATAAACTATGTCCAAAACACCACCTTCATCCAATAGATTTTGACAGAGTTAAATAGCAATAGCACTTAGACATATATACCACTTCACAGTGCTTTACAGCCCTGTATAAGCAGTAAGGGATGCTGTGGCTCAGTGGGTTAGGATGCTGAGCTTGTCGATCAGAAGATCGGCAGTTTGGCGGGTCAAATCCTGAGTGCCGCGTAACAGAGTGAGCACCTGTTACTCATCCCAGCTTCTGCCAACCTAGCAGTTCGAAAGCATGTAAAAATGCAAGTAGAAAAATAGGGACCACACTGTTCTGAACCAGCCCTCTTCTGGCCTTGTAGTAAGGCAAACCCCTATTCAGAAAGAAGAGACTGGAGAGCGTCCAAGGCTAAAAGGCATCTGCCAAGATTTAATTACGCAGTTAACAAAAACACAAGAGCTTGTCTTCTCAAGCGGAAAAGTTGCTTTCAGCAACCAGCCCCTCCCCAAACACTCCTTTTATAGAGAGCTCAGGGCGTGGTCTCCCTGTGCCTCCTCCCGAGGAGTCCCACAGCCTTTCTTTGTTTGTTCCTGCTCGACTGCCTCCTGCGTCGGGCGTCCTTGAACAGGGCCAGCTGTGGGTCATCTTCCTCCGCACTCTCGGGCTCACGCAGCTGAGAAGAGGTCCCCGGCTGAGGGCTCTGCAAAGCCTCCAAACCATCATCAGCCGGTTCGTTTCCCTCCCCCTCATCTGAGTCATCCGATACATCGGAGCCGGCTGTCGGACCCACAGGCTGGCCCTGAGTCACAACACACTCTGGTGAGAAGGTAACAGTGTTCCGTGCGCCTTTGGCGTCTAGTCATGCCGGCCACATGACCACAGAGACATCCTCAGACAAGCGCTGGCTCTTCGGCTTTGAAATGGAGATGAGCACCAGCCCCTAGCGTTGGAAACGACTAGCATGCATGTGCGGGGGAATCTTTACCTTTATAAGCAATTTACAGAGTCAGCATATTACCCCCAACAATCTGGGTCTTCATTTTACTGACCTTGGAAGGATGGAAGGCTGAGTCAACCTTGAGCCAGTCAGGATCAAAGGAATTATACTCCTGGCAGTGTGAGTAGAGTTAACCTGCAATACAGCATTCTAATCATTGTGCCACCACAGCTCTAAAAATTGACATTAAAAAGTCAGATTAATTTGACCTGGTCTGCATGCTGCTTTGAGACATCAAATTGTGTGCTTTTAAATGTTTGTTAGTCCTTTTTTTCAGCAGTGATTCCATTAATTTTATTACTACAAATGTTAAGCTCACTGGCTTATAGTTTCCAGCTTCTTCCCTTTGTTCTCTTCTTGTGGATGGGTATAATATTAGCTTTTGTCAGTCCTCAGGAACTTCACTTTTAGAAGAGATTGGTTAAACAGATCAGTTAATAGTCCAGCAATCAAACCTAGATGTTTCCTCAAAATTCTGGGATGAATACCTTCCAGACCCACTGTATTTTAGGAGTAGGCAGAACGTTGCAAAAACCTTAAGAAAATGGCAACAGATCTATAAACCACTCTTAAATTTCCTTATTTCATTATCATGAATCACCTTAAAGAAAACAGTAACAGTGAGGAACATGGGAAATACTAAGAAGGAAACCAATGCTGTCTGTTGTGTAGTGAGTTCGTTGCTCAGGAATGAAGATGAAGTGAGTGAGTTCAGCAATGGTCATGTTTACAGGTGAAACTTGAAAAATTAGAATATCGTGCATAAGTTCATTTATTTCAGTAATGCAACTTAAAAGGGGAAACTAATATATGAGATAGACTCATTATATGCAAAGCAAGATAGTTCAAGCCGTGATTTGTCATAATTGTGATGGTTATGGCGTACAGCTCATGAAAACCCCAAATCCACAATCTCAGAAAATTAGAATATTACATGCAATCAATAAAACAAGGAGTGTACATAGAACAATATCGGACCTCTGAAAAGTATAAGCATGCATATGTACTCAGTACTTGGTTTGGGCCCCTTTTGCAGCAATTACTGCCTCAATACAGCGTGGCATGGAAGCTACCAGCCTGTGATACTGCTGTTATGGAAGACCAGGATGCTTCAATAGCAGCCTTCAGCTCTTCTGCATTGTTCGGTCTCATGTCTCTCATCTTTCTCTTGGCAATGCCCCATAGATTCTCTATGGGGTTCAGGTCAGGCGAGTTTGCTGGCCAATCAAGCACAGTAATCCCACAGTCATTGCTGGAAAATGAAGTCAGCATCCCCATAAAGCTCGTCTGTGGAAGGAAGCATGAAGTGCTCCAAAATCTCCTGGTAGACGGCTGCGTTGACCCTGGACTTAATGAAGCACAGTGGACCAACACCAGCAGATAACATGGCTCCCCAAATCAACACAGACTGTGGAAACTTCACACTGGACTTCAAGCATCTTGCAGTGTGTGCCTCTCCATTCTTCCTCCAGACTCTGGGTCCTTGGTTTCCAAATGAGATGCAAAAGTTGCTCTCACCAGAAAAGAGGACTTTGGACCACTGAGCAACAGACCAAGTCTGTTTTTCTTTAGCCCAGGTAAGACGCTTCTGACATTGTTTGTTGTTCAGGAGCGGCTTGACAAGAGGAATACGACATTTGAAGCCCATGTCCAGGATCCGTCTCTGTGTGGTGGCTCTTGATACACTGACTCCAGCCTCAGTCCACTCCTTGTGAAAGTCCCCAACACTTTTGAATGGCCTTTTCCTGACAATCCTCTCCAGGCTGCGGTCATCCCTGCTGCTTGTGCACCTTTTTCTTCCACACTTTTCCCTTCCACATAACTTTCTATTAATGTGCTTTGATACAGCACTTTGGGAACATCCAACTTCTTTTGCAATTACCTTTTGAGGCTTTCCCTCCTTATGGAGGGTGTCAATGATGGTTTTCTGCACAACTGTCAGGTCAGCAGTCTTCCCCATGATTGTGATTCCTACTGAACCAGACTGAGAGACCATTGAAAGGCTCAGGAACCCTTTGAAGGTGTTATGGCTTAATTAGCTGATTAGAGTGGGACACTTTGAGCCTAGAATATTGCACCTTTTCACAATATTCTAATTTACTGAGATTGTGGATTTGGGGTTTTCATGAGCTGTAAACCATAATCATCACAATTATGACAAATCACGGCTTGAACTATCTTGCTTTGCATGTAATGAGTCTATCTCATATATTAGTTTCCCCTTTTAAGTTGCATTACTGAAATAAATGAACTTTTGTACGATATTCTAATTTTTCGAGTTTCACCTGTATTTGCTTGTAGGATCTGAACTGAGGAACTGAGCTGCAGCCTGCAGAAATTTATAGCCTGGCCCCTAGGCAGCAGCCAATTGGTTTAAAGCAACCCATTGCTGCCTAGGGGCAGCCAATAGCAGCACCGAAGACGGGGTGTCTGAGTTGCTGGGAGCCATTAGCTAGCTCCAGCTTACCATGTGGTGTTACACTTAAGCCCAATACATAACATCCCTCCCCTCTTGGAACGAACAACATCATAGCAACAATAAGCATAACAATACAACTTACAAGATTTAACACCAGTATGAATGTGCTCCCATTATCAGTACAATAAGACAATTAACAACATTATAGCTCCATCATTGTTTCAGTACAGTATTAAAGCCAACAATTTAACACAAGTGCATACAACATTATAGTTCTTTATTTTACTATGTAATCTGCTAAATAAGCAAAAGGCTTGCGTGCCCTTGTAGAACGCCTCAGGGGTTCAGTCACTTTCTGGTTTACCAGCTTACCCACCGGGCCAGGCAGACCAGTGTCCTTTGATGCACTTGAGCCAGAAGAATTTGGTGCTCTCTGGCTGGCCTCTCCAGGTTGGCCCACCCCACAGTCAACTTTTTCAGCAGAGTTAGCACAGTGGCTGTGGAAATCAGGTTGGCTTGCTCCGTCAGAGGATCCACATTGCACTTCCGGACCCCCCTCCTCTACGGCCAACTCCTCAGTGCTTGTGCTGTGATAGTCTTCTGAGTCTATGCAAGGGCTGGCTTGATTGCCAGTTTGGGGACCTTGGAAGGGACTTATGATGCAGTCCTCGCTTAGTGGCCATTCTGGAAATTGCTTTCTAAGTTGATCAATGTGGCATCTGACAACTGGCCCTCCCTCCAGCCCCACTTCATAAGAGAGGGGACCAGATGATTTAGTTATTTTTCCAGGAACCCACAGATTCCCATGCCCATAGTTCCTAGCCCACACCCCATCACCCACTTGCAGCCCCCTTGGGGGTTTTGGTTGAGAGGCTTCTGCTGCCACTCTATCTGGATGAAATCTGTCCAGTTTTGTGATCAGGCATCTCCCCCAACGTAGTTCTGCTGGCCTTTTCCCAGTAGCAGTGCAGGGCGTGGATTGCTGGCAAAGTAAAAAAATCTGCCAATCTGTGATGCCAGTCTCCAGTTACTATGTGTTTTAGTGACTCCTTTGTGGTCCTTACCATACATTCAGCTTGACCGTTAGTGGATGGGTGAAACGGCAGATGTTGCATGTCTGATGAGATTTGCTCTTAGGAAAGCCTGAAATTCAGCAGCAGTGAATTGGGTCCCATTGTCTGATACTAAGACATCTGGCAACCCATGTGTGGCAAAGAGTTTTCTCAGCACCTGGATGGTCCTAGCAGTAGTCACTGGGATTACTTCAAGCCATTTAGAGTGGCTGTCTACCACAATGAGAAAGAGCTGTCCCTGAAAGGACCCAGCGAAGTCTATGTGAATTCTAGACCAGAGAGTGTGCGTTTCCTCCCACCTATGAACTGGAGCATGTGGCATTTCAGGCCTTGATTTCTGGCATGTATAACATGTATAACATGTATAACAGTGGGAGTCTGCTCGGGCCATCAGCATGGCCCATTTCTTTGCCGGGTTTGTGAACCAGCTTAAATGTGTAGGCTGATAGAAAAATAGACCATCTCAACATTCTTGGGGAAAGTATGTGGGGTGTTTGTCTGTTGTAAAGAGTCCCAGTAGTGGTTTGTGGTCTGTGAAGACCATGAAGTCCCTGCCATATAAATAGTCATGGAATTTTTTAATTCCTGCTACAATGGCTAAGGCCTCTTTGTCAATTTGAGTGTAGTTACGCTCAGCAGAAGACAGTGTCCTTGAATAAAATGCAATAGGGACTTGTGTTCCATTCTTCTCTAAATAGCTCAAGACTGCTCCCACCCCATAAGGAGATGCATCACAAGCTAAACAGACTGGTTTAGACTCCCTACAGTGAGTGAGAGTAGATTTAACCGACAAAAGTGCCTTTAGGTCTTGGAAACTTTTTTTTTGTGAAGCTGGTCCATTTCCATGAAGCTTTTTTATCTAATAGCCTGTGAAGGGGCTCTGCCAATGTGGCCTTGTTAGGCAGGAATGCATGGTAGAAGTTGAGGAGACCCAAGAATGCTTGTAGCTCTCCTTTGGATTTAGGGCTAGGTGCCATTTGAATGGCCTTTACTTTGGATTCAGCAGGGTAAATACCATTAGCATCAATGCGAAATCCCAGAAATTCAGTTGAAGAAACCCCAATACTACATTTACTCTTTTTTAATTTGAGGCCTGCTTCATGCAGCCTCTGTAGGACAGCTCTGAGCCTGCTAGCTTGATGTCGAACTCTCACAGCCGTCCGACCTTGGGCATTCTTCTGGTCTTCTCGGCTGGTTCCTGCATCTTCTGATCCTGCTTCTCTGATGCCCAGGGTCTGATCCACTGAGTGCGTGGTCACTAGCATGTCTGGCTAGCCTACCGTAGGGAGGGGGTAAATGTCTTTCCCACCAGGCATGCGCTGCCTCTCCCCTAGTGACTTTCAACTCCTTCGGAGAAGCAGAATCCTACCTTCGTCGCCACTACCTTCGTAGTGAGTTCGTTGTGCAGAAATGAAGATGAGGAAAGTGAGTTCAGCAATGGTCATGTTTATTTGCTTGCAGGATCTGAACTGAGGAACTGAGCTGCAACCTGCAGCAATTTATAGCCTAGCGCCTAGGCAGCAGCCAATAGGTTTAAAGCAACCCATTGCCACCTAGGGGCAGCCTATAGCAGCACCGGAGATGGGGTGTCTGAGTTGCTGGGAGCCGTTAGCTAGCTCCAGCTTACCACATGGTGTTACACTTAAGCCTAATACATAACACTGTCCATAATTTCATTTCATTGCTTGAACATCTCTCTCTCTCTCCTCTTTCACACACACACACACATACACATGCACACACACACACACATGCACGCACACACACACACACACGCACACACACTCCTGAGGAGTTTATTAGGAATAAAAATGAAATTCTGGCTTAATAGTATTAAATATAAAGAGATGTAATGTCAGTTAGGATTTTTAGTGAACTTAAAGTACAGGTAATCCTCGAGTTATGACCATAATAGTGCCTGCCCATTATGGTAGTAACATGAATTAAATCACTTTAAATGAATGAGCCCCATTTCTCCTCTCCCCAATGTGTTAATTGAATGCATGGGTCAATAGGTGCACACGAAGTACCTCAAGGGTGGATGGGGAGGTGGCCTTGGATGGTCGGAGGTAAGCAGTCTTGTTCCTGCACTAGACCCCTCCCCATTCACTGAGGTATCTTATGCTCCATTTCCCACCCCTTGGGGTCTCCTCAACTGCTTGGGCCTCTCCCTACCAATCCCTTATCACAATTGCTCACTTACCTTTTAGGGATACATGGGAGATACATGGGAGAACAGCAACTGTCTTCTCAGATGCTAGTGAAGTGTTTTCTTTAGATCGTGTATTCTTAAGACTTGTCTGTCCTCTTTGGAAAATGCTTTTTGCATGGAGAATGGAGCCCTGAAAGGATATGAGATCTATTCCTTTATTCAGTGATATCTAATTGCCCCGGTCTATTCTCTATATATGGTCATATGCCTTATTATTATAAAAGGCAATCAGTTTACTGAGCATTTTTAAAATTAATCTTTTTTTATGAGAGGCTGCAACTTCATACTGTACTGACTGTTTTAAGTGCAGCTAGGAAATATTTTTTTAAACATAATCTTAGGATATACTATATCAAATCAAATTTGGACCATATAATTATAATATCTAATATAGCAATTTGTTTATATTTTACATTTCTGACCTGCCCATCTCCCTCAAAGAGGGACTCTGGGCAATGTATAATATAGCATCATAATATGAACCATTATATAAAAATTATGGTGCAAGATCTGAAGATGTGGAGAGACCTGGCCCATAGAATCACCAAGAGTTGGACTTGACTGAATGGATAATATCATCATCATAAAAATTAAAATGTTAAGGTTAAAATTTTAAAAATTATAAAAGTTTTCAAGGAGGTAATTTTAACTCTGTTAAAATTGGTTGACAAGACAAAGGGAGGATCTCATGGCACCAACCAATCCACAATTGCCTGCTCCTTTGGGTTCCCCATGTGAAGCTGCATAGCCATGTTTTAGAAGACCAGGAAAGAGGGGGTCCACCTCCCCACTGGGGAAAGTATATTCCATAAAGTAGGATCAATAGCAGAGAAAGCTCTCTTCCTAGACCACGCTAGTCAGAATTCTTTGTCTGGCAGGGTTGGCAACACTCCTTCCTTGCCTGATTGGGTGGGATGGGCTCATGTGATGGGATGAAGTCAGTTCCATAGGTAGCCTGACCCCATATCATGTAGGGCTTTTTAGGAGCTCTATGCCATGGCAACTTGTCATGTAGTCACTGTGTAGTAAACATTTTCCTTCCAGAAAAATCATCATTTAAACCAAGAAATACTAACTTGTTTTTTCTACAGTGTTATTCCTTTAAAGGGTCTATGTCAGATCAATAGTACATGATAGGCAATCTGCATTGCATTGTTCAGCAACTCTTGTTGAGATAGATAAAACTGTAAGCAATTAAACAAGATCTGATTTTCAGATCTTGTGGAAAAAACAATGTATTACATCTTATACAACTAAATAACTAAATTTCTTTTATGAGTAAATTCAGTTTACACTGAAGCCAACAACTTCCTTGATGAAGGCAGATCAATATTTACACTACTATATTTTGGGGACAATAAGTAAAGTTTTAGAATAAATTTACATAATCAGTTTTCATGTCATAATTGCATTTATTAATATGTGAAGTGCTGACATATAGTACAGATAGTCCTCGACTGACAACAGTTTGTTTAATGACCATTCAAAGTTACAGTGACACTGAAAAATATGACTTATGACTATTTTTCACAGTTACAACCTTTGCATTATCCCCATGATCATGTGATCAAAATTTAGATGCTTGGCAGCTGGTTCACTTTTATGGACTGTTGCTGTGTCCCAAGGTCACATGATCCCCTTTTGCGACCTTTTAACAAGCAAAGTCAATGGGAAAGCCAGATTCGTTGAACAACCATGCTACTAACTTAACAACTGCAGTGATTCACTTAACAATTGTGGCAAGAAAGGTCATAAAATAGGGCAAGGTTCACTTAACAAATGTCTCACTTAACAACAGAAATGTTGGGCTTGATTGTGGTTGTAAGTTGAGGACTACCTGTACATGATCTGGCATCATAGATCACTGATTTAATGTTTCAGATGAGTAGTAAATTAAATCTGGTGGAAAAGTGAAAACTTCTAGGAGTAGAAGGGAGCAGTTAAAAAAATAATTCAGTATAGCTGTAGAAAACTGATGGAGACTACGCTACAGAGAGAATAGAAAAGAGAGAAAGAGGTGATCTAGGAAAAGCTTCATAGAAATTAATATAGTAAAATAGTGCAGACCTATTTATAGATAGAAACAACTCAGGGATGTTCATTCTGCTTGAACAAAAATAAATAGATGGAATTCTAGTAACTAATATACTAATATATATATATTAGGCATGGCTACTTTCTGTCATTCTCTCTCTCCTTTATAAGTGTTTTATTGATTTTCTATTATTATAAATCATAAATGCTTAGTAAACAAATATGATGTCTGGGTACATTTGTTACTCAATGTTGCATCTTAACTTCGGTATAAATCTATTCAATGCTACACAATCCAGTGTTTTTTTTATCCCCTTTTCGTCCCCTGATGTTTCCATTTTCTCAACATTAAACAAATATAATTCTTACTACTATTAATACATACAAAATTAGATATACATATCCTCTCCATATTTATCTAGTGTTATACAAATAACAATAGTATCAATTTATAACCTCTTTTCTAACCACTTTATATTTAACTTGTATTTGCAATTAATGTCCTCCTGTTCAAGCTCTTACTTAAGTTTAATTTCCCATCAGTATTCAAAATATATTTGTCAGTTATGATTTTCTCAAAGTTAGTTACATTTGTGTAGCCGAAGATTTCATTTATGCAAGCCATCCTAGTATTTTTATTATTCCCATAACAAAAGAAAGAGTGCTATTCTAATTATAAATCATATCTTTCTTATTATAAAAATCTATTTGTATCTATGTGTTAGCTATTCTTTTGTCCATATTCAAGCAAATATTGGCTCATATAATACCCCATCTGGTATGTCAGATCTTCTGTTTTTTGAGTCTAACACTAGCTTTCTTTTACAGTTAGCTTTCCAGGCCAAAGTAATTAAATCGCCAACAAATTCTTCCTTTGTTTTTATGAATACTACTTGGAATGGGAAAAACAATTTAAGTGGGGTATTTTTGAGGGGGAATTTTGCCCAGTTGTATTCATTAAACAACTCCCATTTTCCTTCTCTCTCAATTTCTCTTTTCATTTTTTGTCTCCCAATTTCTTACATTTCCCCTAACAGCTTTATAATCTGTTTTTTAAAATCATCTTCCTTATCCTCAAGTATATTTTGAAAACTTAAAGAAAAGGTGCCTTTTCCATTTCCATTGTTATAGCTAAGTCTTGCAGATTTTTATTTGTCTATGCCAAATTATGTTTTCCTTCTTTTATATCTTGTATCTTTAGATCAATTTCCTCTGGTTCATCTTCTGTTTTTGACTTGTTTTTTCATTCTTTGTAGTCATTTTTCTGGGAACTTTCTAGTTGTGAGTTTAAGTTAGAGATTTGCTCATTTATATTATCAAAGTTGTTTTTAATCTCATCATGATTTCTTCTTGCATCTTCTTTATGTGAAATAATTGTCTCCTGAATTAATTGTAACATAGAATGTATTTCTTCTGAAAAATGTTTACTTCTTCTTGAGGTGTCACTCCTACAAATCCCTGGAAAACCTGGCTGGAGGCTTCAGTTGGGAGTATTAGGTATGATTTCCTACCATTTTTGGCTAGATATAAAGGATCCATTTTATTCAATTAGAATTGTTGTGATCCCCGCATACTAATCTTGTCTTATACCACCAATCTTAATGTCCATAAAACAAAGTCTCATCTGATTCTTCTGGTCTTTATATATAGCCTTTATAATCCAATAAGTTCCAGGATATAAGTCCACCACTGAAAGCAATATTTTGTAGTAGTCCTTATGCTCAGGCATCCAAAAATTGTCAATCAGCCAAAATTTACAATCCAGAATGTTCTAAGTGATCAGAATGTTCAACCACCCTAAGAGCCCTCCAAAACCCTCCCCCAGACAAATGTAACCAGAAGTCAAATTTTTCTTTCTCTCCAAACAGTTCTTAAGAGTCAGAGTCAGAGCTCAGTATATGTTTATAATCCAAGAAGATCAACAGGTTTCAAAACAATTAGGTTCTCGCACTATAGTAAGTATGCCAAAATATTTTTCTCTAATGCCAGCTGTTTTCTGTTGAGTTAAAAGTCACCAAACAACAAAGAAAGTAGGCTGTTATCTGTTTTTAGGCTTCTTGCCAGGTCTGCATCAGTCATTGCAGCTGTGGTGTTAAACTCTAGTCCACCATTAGATGACATTCAATATCCATTTTCTGACTCTTAAAATAGAAGGTGGATTTCTTATATTTCACCCCATTATTTTTTCAAAAAGAAAATCTTAACAATTTTCTCAGTTCTCAAATTTATCAAAATTATAGCTTTATATTACTTCCACTTGAGTGTTAAATGTTTCTGTCCTCCATACAAAAAATTAAAATGCCGCTTCTGTTCCTCTCGATGGGTGGGGCTGCAATCCCCTTCCTTCTCACACTTGGAAGTTTTTAGCTTCTTGGGACCCTTTTCCAGGATATCCAGTTGTAAAATAGTAAAGAAAGGATCAATAATCTCATTCAGTTCCAAACACGCTGTTTACAATCTGCTAATTAGTGCTTCTTTCTTCAGTTGTCATTAGCTGGAGGCTGGCCACAGAAGTGCAGCCAGTCTTTCCCTTGCTGGTTTGGAGGGCTTTCCTTGGATCAAACGGATCAACTGCCATATCTCCATGATTGACGAGGCATCCCTCCTTTTTTTATATACAAGTTTTATTGATTTTTTTAATATTTACTTATACATGTATTTGTGAAACAATATGGTGGTTGGGTAGTCAAAATAACAAATAACAAGTTGTAAATAGTTCAGGTTACATCAACAGGGATTTCCTCTCTGATTCCCTTAGTTATCACGTAGTCAAAATAGTGAAGTTAATACACTTCTAGTTGTAACCTCCCCTTCATGGATTACTGCCATGTCGTGGCAAAGGGGCTTGCCTAATTCAATAAAGCTATGAGCTATGCCGTGCAGGGCCACCCATGATGGACAGGTCATAGCAGAGAGTTCTGACAAAACATGATCCACTGGAGAAGGAAATGGCAAACCACGCCAGTATCTTTGCGATGAAAACCCCATGGACAGTACCAAAAGGAAAAAAGATATGATGCTGGAAGATGAGCCCCTCAGGTCGGAAGGCATCCAATATGCTACTGGGGAAGAGCAGAGGGCTAGTACTAGTAGTGCCAGAAAGAATGAAGCGACTGGGCCAAAGCCGAAAGGACGCTCAGCTGTGGATGTGTCTGGTGGTGAAATAAAGATCCTGTTGGGTTATGCCGCGCTGATGGCAGCTTTTTTTTGGCTGCCCATCCTGAGGCTTCGTTGAACCACGGGAACGGTGACAATCAGCTGTCCTCCGGCTCGTAAACTTCCCCCTTGGGAGAAGAGGGGGAGGTGAGCTCTCCTCGGGTAGTGGTAGAGCTCCCCAAGACCTCCCAGAAATATCTGGGGGTTGGAGGGTGAGAGCTCCCACGGAGCCCGAGGCTTTCCCTGAGTCCAGGAAACCTTTGCTCCGAAGCAGGGGCAAAGCCAGACGCTGCATCCACATCTGCGGATTATAGTGATTTATGACTGATCTTAAAGCAGACAGAGCTGACCAGGAGGAGTAAATTTACAAGTATTTAAAACTTTAACTCAGGGTGCTTTAATCTTCCCCATACACAAATTTGACTTTGAAAGAGAAAAGATGGCGCTGAATTTTTTTTTCTTTGAAAGAATAAAGTGTGAAGATTCTGTTAAAGTCTAAACAACACATTGGATTTTAGAGCTTTAATTTTTTTTAAAAGGTTCCTCTTTTTTCTTTCTTTTTCTTTTTTTTTTTTTTGGATTTTAATTTTTATCCTGAAGTGCAGAGGGAAAGTGAAAGTGATAAGAGAAAGTGAATTGTAGCAAGTTGGAAAATGGCTTCAAGATGGCAGGCAATTCCTGTTGTTTATAAAAGTTTAATTTCCTCTCCCATAACACAGCCTGCAACACAATCCACTTCAAAGCCCAGATCCCCTCCACCCTCTCCTCCACCACCAGCATTTACACTTAAAGACCTGCAGGATGCTTTGAAGCTTCAAGCACAACAAACGGCTCAACAAATAAAGGAAGAGGTGGCTGATCTTCTTGAGTGTAAAAATAGAGAGATGAGAGAAGACATTTTGCTTGCACTTCAAGGGCTGGCTGCACATATCGAATGTTTAGATGATTGTGTGGATGAGGTTGTGGAAAATAGTGAAAAACTAGAAAATAGAATTGTTAAAGTAGAAAATAAAATTGATAAAACTGAGGATGAGGTGATTCTTTCACAATACAGAGACATGGAATTTGCTCTGAGAATAAGGGGATTGAAAGAAAACCCTTGAGAGGATTTACAAGAGGAGGTGATTAAAATTATAGCTCCCATCTTGGGATGGGATCCTAAGGAGTTATCAAGGGAAGTGGATAAAATTTTCAGGCTCAATTCCTGGATTGCAAGGCAGAAAAATTTACCTAGAGATGTGGTGATTTATTTTTCTAAGAGGTCACTTCGAAATGCAACCATCCAGGCCTTCTATCAACAGAGATTTCAAATTGCAGGTCAAGATATTATAATTTTGAAAGAAATACCTCCTAAAATGTTGAGAAAAAGGAAGGATTTTGGTTTTTTGTCTGATGAGCTTAAAAACCGACAGATTCAGTTCAGATGGGAGATACCTATTGGAATAGTGGTAAACTATGCAGGGACATGATATAGACTTAATACGATTGCAAAGGCAAAAGATTTTTATACTTATGTCCTGAAAGCAGGTTCACCACCATCTCCACTACATAAGAGAACAGAAGAGAGTTTGGAAGATAAACAACAAGTTGAAGGGGCAACATCACAGTTTGTTGGAGAGGCACAATTGGCTGAATCTATTGAACAGAGTTTGCTGTTAAAGGGTGATCCAAAAGAACAGAGAATGATGCGTGCTGTGCATAAACATAAAGAAAAGGAGCAATTGAAACAGAAGATGGATTCTAGGCCTATGATACAAGGCCCTGTTACTACGGAGCCGGTGGGAGGGGCGCGACCGAAGAGACCAACTGCGGATCTTCAGGCGGTGTTCCAGAGGCTCCAGGTCACTAAGAATGGTGATAAAGTTTCTGACATGGAATGTTAATGGCTTAAATTCACCACAAAAAAGAAAGAAAGTATTTCACTACCTGAAGCAACATAAAAATGATATTATTTGTTTACAAGAAACTCATATTTGTGCAAAAGATCAAAAGTACTTGATTAATTCCCAGTTGGGATTACACTTTATAGCATCTGCTCCAGATAAAAAGAGTGGGGTGGTTATTTATCTAAGAAGAGACTTATCTGCTACATTAATTGAGTCTGATCCACAGGGAAGATATGTTATTATTGAATTATTGTTACAAGGCAAGAAAATTCTTATTATTGGATTATATGCTCCTAATCAACAGCAAAGAAAGTTTTATAAGTTTTTACATGATAAATTAACTCAATTGGATTATAAATCTGTTATTTTGATGGGTGATTGGAACGGTGTTTTGGATTCAAGCAAGGACAAGAAGGGATCTTCTAAAAACTCTCCTAACTATTCTAGATTGCCTAAAGTTTTTTTTTATTTGAAAGATGACTTGGAATTAAGAGATATTTGGCGGGAGTGAAATTTGGTGGACAGAGATTTTACTTTTTTCTCAGACAAGCATCAATCGTTTTCCAGAATTGATTTTTTCTTAATTACTGGTGATCTTATTTTCAGAGTCAAGAATGTCAAGATTTTTCCTAGAACATTGTCGGATCATAGTGCTGTATGGATGGAGCTATTTAGGGAAGATGGGATCAGAAGTTATTGGAGGTTAAATGAAAATTTATTTAGATATGATGTACTTTCAGAGAAATGTA
The DNA here is from genome assembly GCF_947247035.1 of Vipera ursinii. Classification (NCBI taxonomy): domain Eukaryota; kingdom Metazoa; phylum Chordata; class Lepidosauria; order Squamata; family Viperidae; genus Vipera; species Vipera ursinii. The sequence continues at coordinate 25,286,285 of NC_139521.1, read as the reverse complement.
AAGATTATTTGAAAGAGTTTTTTGTTTTGAACATGCATAAAGGAACACCGATTGAAATGGTTTGGGATGCTAGTAAAGCTTATATGAGGGGGATTTTGATTCATATGAATAATGGTCATAGGCGTAAGCAGATGCAAAAACGTAAAGAATTGGAAGAAGAGATTAAATTGAAGGAGTAAGCTTTTATTTTGAATCCATCAGACAAGAGACTAAGGATTTCAATAAATTTGTTGAAAGAGCAATTTAATATGTTAATGGCGGATCAGGTTGCAACTAATTTGCGATATGCGAAACATAATACTTTTTGTAATGCAAATAAGCCTGGTAGGTGGCTAGCTTATCAATTAAGGAAAAAAACAGAAGTTACGTACTATAGAGAAAATAGAATATAAGGGTAAAGAAACATACCAACAAAATTTGATTAAAAAGGGTTTTTTGGATTTTTATGTAAAGTTATATGCTAGTGAGAATATACAAGCTTTAGATATAGATAAATATTTACAGGAAGCACATATTCCTATGCTTTCATATGAACAACGGGAAGAGATGAATTGTTTAATTACTTCTGAGGAAATTATATTAGCAATTAAACAGTTAAAAGTGGGTAAGGCTCCTGGTACAGATGGTTTAATAGCAATTTATTATAAAACCTTACTTGCAGAGATGGTAGAACCTTTAAAGGAATTATTTAATAATATCCAGGCTGGAGGGGAAGTACCTCCATCCTGGAGAAGGGCTTTTATATCGTTGATCCCAAAGGAGGATCAAAACCTTACTCAGCCTAAGAATTACAGACCTATATCACTTTTAAACACAGACTATAAGATTTTTGCAAAAATATTTCCCAAATAGATTAATGCAAGTCTTGAAACAAATGGTTCATACTGATCAGTCTGGATTTATAACTGGAAGATATATGAAATATAATGTAAGACAAATAGATAACTTAATTGAGTATTTGGATAAGAACAACCAAGTCCCTGCGGCATTGATATTTTTGGATGCTGAAAAAGCTTTTGATCAGTTAAATTGGCAATTTCTATTGAAAGTTGTAGATAAGATGAATTTTGGGGATAAATTTTTGCAATCTAAAGGCTATATATCAACAACAATTGGCGCAAATTATAATTAATGGGGGACTAACAGATGCATTTAAAATTGAAAAAGGTACAAGACAGGGGTGTCCCCTGTCACCATTACTGTTTGTTTTAACATTGGAGATTTTATTTATTAAACTTCGGGAATCAACTAAAATAAAGGGAATAAAAATAAAGCAGAATGATTATAGGTTACGAGCATTTGCGGATGACTTGGTTGTTACATTATCTCAACTGATTCAATCGGTTATAGATTTGATGGAAATTATAATTCAATATGGGAAAGTTTCTGGTTTTAAGGTAAATAATAATAAGACTAAAATATTATCTAAAAATATGACCATGAATGAAAAGGAAATGTTAGTAAAATTGACAGGTTATGAAATAGTGAAAAAGGTTAAATATTTGGGAGTATATATTACAGCTTCTAATGTGAAATTATATAAGAATAATTATGAGATGTTATGGTTAAAAGTACAAAAGGATTTAAATAATTGGAAAAAATTACAATTATCTTTCTTGGGGAAAATTGCAGCTGTTAAAATGAATGTTTTAACAAAGTTTCTCTTTTTGTTTCAAATGATACCTATTTTGAAAAAGGATGCTAATTTGGATGATTGGCAGAAGGGTATTAATAAATTTATTTGGGTGGGGGAAAAACCGAGAGTTAAACTTAAGATTTTACAAGATGCCCGGGAAAGAGGAGGACTTAAGGTGCCTAATTTGAAAATATATTATGATGTGGTGGTTTTAACACTGGTTAGGCTTAATTTAACAAATAAAAGTATACTTCATCTTGAGGGATGGGACTTATTATATGGGTGGCATGCATATTTGATTTATGATAAAAAAGTTGATAAGGCTTTTAAATCTCATATTTTAAGAAGTGCTTTATTGCGTGTTTGGAAAAAGTATTATTATAAGTTGAATTATAAAATACCAATTTGGGGGATTCCTGGACACGCAATAGAGGGAGTATCTATGGGTGTGAACTTGGATATGATTTCTTATAAGCAATTACTTAAATTGGTAGAGAATGATTGGCAATTAAGGTCGTTAGCTGAGTTAAAACAAGAAAATATTGTACAGTCTTGGTTCCAGTATACTCAAATGCAAGCTAGGTGGAAGTTAGATCAGAAGGTTGGTTTGACACTGATGGATGAAAATTTGGTAAAACAGATTAAAGATTAAACTTGAGCGCATATAAAGAGAATTTATAATGCTTTAATAGAATTGGATTCGGAAATGTAATTAGTGAAAGACTACATGATAAAGTGGGCTCAAAATATTCAAGAATTGATCCCATTGGATGTATGGGAGGTAATTTGGGTTAGAAATGTAAAATTTACTCAAGCCCAAAATTTAAGAGAAAATTTTTATAAAATGTTTTATAAATGGCATTTGGATCCTAAAAAGCTGTCTTGTATGTATTCCAATTTACAGCCCAAATGTTGGAGATGTGGTAGTTTGGACGCTACTTATTTTCATATTTGGTGGACTTGTAGAAATATAAAAGCTTTTTGGATTAAAATTTGGTGGAACATCAAAAAGATTTTTAAGAGAAATATAAAGTTTACCCCACAATTATTTTTATTGGGTGTTATTACAGATTGTAATACTAAAGAAATTAACTTGATGTTGAATTTGATAACAGCTGCGAGGTTATTGGTAGGGCAATATTGGAAGAAGGATTGCCTGCCTACTATAGAGGAATGGACGCTTAAAGTGTCAAATTTAGCAGAAATGGCTAAGATTTCTGCTTATTTGAAGGATAATTCACAAGAAAGATACATTTCGGTTTGGAGAAGATGGATAGATTATATTCAGAAAAAATATGGGACTAAAAAGTTCCATTTAGCTTATGAGTAAATTTTAGATTGTTATAATTTATTATATTGGAAATTCTTCTTTTTTCTTTTTTATTATTAGTTTTAATTATACGGTATTATTATTGTATTAGTATAATTTGGATACTTTTAGATTGTTTGTAATTATGTTTTAGGCGGGTTAAAGTGCATTATGTATTTGGTTATTTATATAGTTGGTTAATGTTAGTTAGATTATGATTATTATATATTTGTAACCCTGTAATCAGCTTTGGGAAGTGGGGGAGGGGGGTTTATGAGTGGGTTGGGATGGGATAATATTGTAACTTTTATAAAACGTTTCAATAAAAAAAATAAAGATTTTTTCTCCATAGGAACCTGGAATGTAAGATCCATGAATCAAGGAAAGCTGGACGTGGTCAAACAAGAGATGACAAGACTGAACATAGACATCTTAGGTATCAGCAAACTAAAATGGGCAGGAATGGGTGAATTTAATTCAGATGACCATCAGGTATACTACTGCGGGCAAGAATCCCTCAGAAGAAATGGAGTAGCCTTCATAGTCAATAAAAGAGTAGGAAAAGCAATACTAGGATACAATCCTCAAAATGACAGAATGATCTCAGTGCGAATCCAAGGCAAACCATTCAATATTACAGTAGTCCAAGTCTATGCCCCAGCCACCGGTGCTGAAGAGGATGAAATTGACCGGTTCTATGAAGCCCTACAGCACCTTATAGAACTAACACCAAAAAATGATGTCCTTATCATCATGGGGGATTGGAATGCTAAAGTAGGAAGCCAAAAGATAAGTGGAATAACAGGCAAGTTTGGCCTTGGAGTACAAAATGAAGCAGGGCACAGGCTGATAGAATTTTGTCAAGAGAATATGATGGTCATAGCAAACACTCTTTTCCAGCAACCCAAGAGACAGCTCTACACATGGACATCACCAGACGGTCAACACAGAAATCAGATTGACTATGTGCTCTGCAGCCAAAGATGGAGAAGCTCTATACAGTCAGTGAAAACAAGACCAGGAGCTGACTGTGGCTCAGACCATGAGCTTCTCCTTGCAAAGTTTAGGCTTAAACTGAAGAAAGTAGGGAAAAGCACTAGGCCACTCAGGTATGAATTAAATCATATCCCTGTTGAATATATAGTAGAGGTGACAAATAGATTTAAGGAATTAGATTTGATAGACAGAGTGCCTGAAGAACTATGGACAGAGGTTCGCAACATTGTACAACAGGTAGCAACCAAAACCATCCCAAAGAAAAAGAAATGCAAGAAAGCAAAATGGCTGTCTGAGGAAGCTTTGCAAATAGCTTAGGAAAGGAGGGAAGCGAAAGGCAAGGGAGAAGAAGAAAGATATGCCCAGTTGAGTGCAGAATTCCAGAGAATAGCTAGAAGAGATAAGAATGCCTTCTTAAATGAACAGTGCAAAGAAATAGAAGAAAACAATAGAATAGGAAGGACCAGAGATCTTTTCAAGAAAATTGGAGAGATGAAGGGAACGTATCATGCAAAAATAGGCATAATAAAGGACCAAAATGGCAGGGACCTAACAGAGGCAGAAGAGATTAAGAAGAGGTGGCAAAATTACACAGAAGAACTATACAAGAATGAGCTTAACGTCCCTGATAATCACAATGAGGTGGTCACTGACCTCGAGCCAAACATCCTAGAATGTGAAGTGAAGTGGGCCTTAGGAAAGCTGAGCAACAACAAAGCTAGTGGAGGTGACAGTATTCCAGATGAGCTATTCAAAATCTTAAAAGATGATGCAGTAAAAGTGCTACGCTCAATTTGCCAGCAAATTTGGAAAACTGAACAGTGGCCACAGGATTGGAAAAGATCAGTTTACATTCCAATTCCAAAGAAAGGCCGTGCCAAAGAATGTTCATACTATCGCACTATTGCACTCATTTCTCATGCTAGTAAAGTTAGGCTTAAAATCCTCCAAGCTAGACTCCAGCAGTATGTGGATCGAGAACTACCAGAAGTACAGGCAGGATTTTGAAGAGGCAGAGGAACTAGAGATCAAATTTCCAACATATGCTGGATCATGGAGAAAGCTAGAGAGTTCCAGAAAAACATCTGCTTCATTGACTATGCTAAAGCCTTTGATTGTGTGGATCATAACAAACTGTGGCAAGTTCTTAAAGAGATGGGCGTACCAGACCATCCTATTTGTCTCTTGCAAAACCTATATGTGGGCCAAGAAGCAACAGTGAGACCTGGACACAGAAGCACTGATTGGTTCAAAATTGGGAAAGGAGTCCGGCAAGGCTGTATACTGTCGCCCTGCCTATTTAACTTATATGCAGAGCACATCATGAGAAAGGCAGGGCTAGATGAATCAAAAGTTGGAATTAAGATTGCCGGAAGAAATATCAACAACCTAAGATATGCAGACGATACAACTCTAATGGCAGAAAGTGAAGAAGAACTAAAGAGCCTCTAGTTGCGGGTGAAGAAGGAGAGTGCAAAACCTGGGTTGAAACTTAACATTAAGAAAACCAAGATCATGGCATCTGGCCCTCTCAATTCCTGGCAAACAGATGGGGAAGAAATGGAGGTAGTGACAGATTTTATTTTCCTGGGCTCCAAGATCACTGCAGATGGAGACTGTAGCCAAGAAATTAAAAGACACTTGCTCCTGGGGAGGAAAGCCATGACAAATCTAGACAGCACACTAAAAAGCAGAGACAACACCCTGTCAACAAAAGTGCGTATAGTCAAGGCTATGGTCTTCCCAGTTGCAATGTATGGCAGTGAAAGTTGGACCATAAGAAAGGCCGAGCACCAAAGAATTGAGGCCTTTGAACTATGGTGCTGGAGAAGACTCCTACGAGTCCCTTGGACTGCAAGGTGATCAAACCAGTCAGTCCTAGAGGAGATCAACCCTGACTGCTCTTTAGAAGGCCAGATCCTGAAGCTAAAACTCAAATACTTTGGCCACCTAATGAGAAGGAAGGACTCACTGGAGAAGAGCCTAATGCTGGGAAAGATTGAGGGCAAGAAAAGAAGGGGATGACAGAGAATGAGGTGCTTGGATGGAGTCACTGAAGCAGTAGGCTTGAGCTTAAATGGACTCCAGAAGATGGTAGAGGACAGGAAGGCCTGGAGGAACATTGTCCATAGGGTCGTGATGGGTCGGACACGACTTTGCAGCTAACAACAACAAGAAGTTGTAACCTAGTCAATTAATAAAATTCAAAATATATTTTCACTAATACATATCAATATCCTGTTTTTAAATTTTATCTAATTGCAATAGAATATTCTACAATAGCCTATAGTATACAAAAGAAAGCTTAATTTTTGGGTAACCCACAATTCCCTATTTCAATAAAGAATAATTCTCTTGTCTACAAAACTTACATTGTTCATTACAAAACATTCTTATGTTTTACCATTAAAGTCTAGTTTTCATCTTAACAAATCACCAATTATTAGAAGTATATTTTTTATCTTAACCGTTCAACAATTATTAAAATACTATCTTTTATATATAAAATTCTAGATTCTATAATATAGTTCAAAAGTAACAACTAATATATTCTATGTCATCTTAACTGTATATTAATTGTTAAAATACTATCTTTTGATATATCATTCCAAATTCTATAATATAGTTCAGAATTTTATTCTAAGAGCTTACTTTTGTTTTCTCTTATAGATCTAAAAGCTAAATGTAGAATCAGTTATATTTTTTAGAGATTCCCCTTAATCCATTGAAAGGTATTTTTATACTCTATCTTTAGGAATCCCAAAAAAGAAACAAGTTCAATTTTTAAAATCTAACTCTTGCCTTCCTTTTGTGCCAATCAGGCTTCCTTGTTGGCATCTTTAAATTCTCAAATGTATCTTCCTTTCTTCCAATACCCCTTATTTGAATCCAGGGAACATATCCAAATGTCAATTTTGCAAGGAAAATGTCCCCTTTGTAGCCATTGTAGTTTTGCTTTGATAGTTCAGTTTTTGATGATTGATGTAATATAGTTGTCATTAGATCAGTCAAGTCTTTTTGTTCTATCTGGATTAGGTAGAAAGTAGTAGCTGGTGTTATGGTTGTCATTTGATTAGTTGAATTCTCAATATAGTGTATTTGAAGGCCTTTAGTGTCTTCACTCTTAATATTGCTTTCTTCAGGTGCTGTTGCTTTTTGAGTTGTAAGTTTTGTAGTTACCATTAAAGTTTGGACTTTAAGGTTTTCTGTAGGTTGCTTTTGTTGTTCTTTGAAATCTTCTATTTAGTGTTAGTTTCCACTATTTGGTTTTGGGTTATCTTTTCCTCATTTAAAGTCAGAATTTGATTTGGTGGTTTTGAGTTGTCAGATTTTTCTTGCAGTTTGGCTTTAATTTGCTTTGTCATTGCTAAAATTGTGTCTAGTATCAGTTTATAGTCAAGTGGTGGGATATATTCATCCATTTTGTTATTGTTTGCAGCTAAATATTCCATGGAGGCTATTTTAATAAGAATCAAGGATTATCCACCTCCAAAGAGTTGTTTTCAGTGCCAGGTGTTCCCACACTTATCTTTAAGAATAATGTCAAGGACAGGTCTGTTATTCAGTCAGCTCTCACAACAGAAAAAAGAAATTTACTTGCTGTACCATATTTCGCCACAGGATGTCATCAATAACATATAAAATGCAATGTAAAAACTTTCTTTCCCCCCCCAAATTAATATAGAACTTTTGTAGCATTAGTCCATTTTTCCCCCCTTAATTCACAGCTTAGAAAAAATAGGATGTGGATCCCCAGGAAAAAATAGGAGCTTTTAAAGTAAATACAGATGAAATTGCTTAAATTCTTTGCTGAATTAATTAATTTTCTTTTATTGTATAAGCTTTTTATTATTATTATTTTTCTCTACATACATGTTAATTTTTCAAACAGTGTGAGATCTGGGTTCATAAAACGCTAATACATAATCAAGTCCTACTCTTTGGTTCTCTCTTCTAGCCATTTGTAGAATAAATTCCAGCTTTGTGGTAGTATTCTGTTTCTTCTTTATCTTTCAGCCTCATAGTTAATCTGTCCATCTCCACGCATTCCAGTATTTTTTTTTATTACTTCTCCTGAAGGTACTCGTTCATTCTTCCAACATTGCGCATAGCTTATTCTTGCTGCGGTTACAATATGTAGAACCAAATATAAATTTTGCTTATTAATCTTTTCTGGTACTATACCTAATAAAAAAATTCAGGATTAAATACTACATGTTCTCCTAATATTTTTTCTAGCCAAGCATGTATTTTTTCCCAATAGGTCTTTACTTTGTCACATGTCCACCAGATATGATAATACGTACCTAAATTATGTTTACATTTCCAACATTTATCTGATACATTTTTAAACATTTTTGCTAATCTTGCTGGAGGCAAGTGCCATCTATAAAACATTTTATACAGATTTTCTTTATACGCAGTTGACATTGTCAATTTATAATTTCTCTCCCATAATTTTTGCCATTTTTCTAATTCTATATTATAACCAAAGTTTTTCGCCCACCTTATCATTGTCTTTAGTTTGTTGACTTTCCATCTCTAAAATTAACAAAAAATTATACATTTTCTTAATTAATTTCTCATCAGAAGTTAATAATATCTTATCAAATACAGTTTGATCTTTATAGAATCCATACAGTTTCACATCTTTTTCACATCTATTTTGTATTTGTAAGCGTATCCACCATGACATGTTGATACCCTGATTTTCCAGCTCTTGTTTCGATTTTAATGCCCCATCAATATTTAAAATCTCTCTATATGTCCAAGTTTTTTCAAAATCTAATAAATTTCTGTGTGAAAAAGCTTCAATTGTTGATAACCACTCTGGAATTTTTACATACATTTTCGTTTTAATTTTTACCCATACTGTTATCAAAGCATTTATAATACAGTGATTTTGAAAATAGTTATCAATTTTGTTTTTACCATACCACAAAAAAGCATGCCACCCCAATTGTAAGTCACATCCCTCCAAGTATAACAACCTTTTGTTCCTAAGCATTATCCATTCTTTCACCCATGTTAATACAGATGCTTGATAATACAAAGCCCACTCAGGTAGGCCAAAGCCTCCATTTTCCTTAGCATCTTGCAAGGTTTTCACCTTTATTCTAGCTTTCTTTCTTTGCCATACAAACTTCAAAATAAATGAATTCAAATCTTGAAAAAAAAATTCCCAAGTTTTATTGGAATTGTTTGAAACAAAAATAAAACCTTAGGCAATATATTCATTTTAACTGTAGCAATTCTTCCTAATAATGACAATTTTAAATTCTTCCACTTTTCCAAGTCTACCTTTATTTGTTTCAATAACCTTGTGTAATTATCTTCTTTTATTGTTGAGAACTTAGCTGATAAATATATACCCAAATATTTTACCTTTTTATTATTTATTTATTTATTTATTTTAATTCCATTTATATCCCACCCTTCTCCGAAGACTCAGGGTGGCTTACAACCTTAGCAGTAGTCTTCATTCTATGTATATGCCTGCTTATTAGGGCTTTCACACACACACACACAAGCGGCATTATTACAAAGTCAGCTTAATTGCCCCCAACAATCTGGGTCCTCATTTTACCTACCTCGGAAAGATGGAAGGCTGAGTCAACCTTGAGCCTGGTGGGACGCGAACCAGCACTAATTGCAGGCAGCTGGTGTTACTTAAGGAGGCATTAGCCCACTGCTCCACCAAGGCTCTTTTTCACTATCTGTACCCCTATTACTTCTGAGATTTGGCTTTTTTGCTTATCCGTAAGATTCTTAACTATTATCTTGGTTTTCTCTTTATTTATTTTTAATCCCGCTATTTCACGCAAATTAATTAAATTTCTTTTAAAGCTTTAAGGCTTTAAGATTTGTTCCCAGAGTCGATATTCGCCATTTTTTTTAAAAAAATGGGGAAAGAAATTTTCACAGGAAAGTCCCACAGGAAGATGGTTAAGGGAATAGGCTTATCCAGGTCCTGGTTAAGGGAATAGGCTTATCCAGGTCCTCCAGATTGCTTCTTAGTGCTGGGTAGTGCTTTTGGCTTTTGGCAGGGAGTGGCTTAGTGATCGGCCATCTTTATGGCCAGTCTCTTCTTCTTCGGGCCAAAGGAGATTGTCCCGGATTCAAGCAGAGGGCTGTCACCCTTCCGCGATTGCAGGGAAGGCCTCCTCTCAGTAATCGCCCCTCCAGGGCGATTTTTGACCCTTTTCAGGGTCCTCCAAAAAAGAAAGAGAGGGACGGCAGGAAGTGGACTGTTCCTGTGCGTCCAGAAGCACCATGCGCGCAAACTGGAAGCCACATCCCTCCTTCTTCATTGCCTCTCCAGAGGGATTTTAGGCCCTTTTAGGGGCCCCTGCAGAGGCGGTGGTGAGGCCTCTCCTCAAGAAGCCTGCCTTGGACCCAGCTGTATTGAACAACTTTCGTCCGGTCTCCAACCTTCGCTTTCTTGCGAAGGTTGTTGAGAGTGTGGTGGCGCATCAGCTCCCTTTGGTTCTGGTTGAAGCGGATTATCTAGACCCGTACCAATTGGGTTTCAGGCCCGGGCACAGCACGGAGACGGCATTGGTCGTGCTGGTGAATGATCTCTGGAGGGCTCGGGACAGGGGTCATTCCTCTGTTCTAGTCCTATTAGACCTCTCAGCGGCTTTCGATACCATCGACCATGGTATCCTGCTGCGGCATCTCAGGGGATTGGGAGTGGGAGGCACGGTCTTACAGTGGTTCTCCTCCTATCTCCAGGGACGCTCGCAGTCGGTGTTGACAGGAGGGCAGAGGTCGACCGCGAGGTCTCTCGTTTGTGGAGTTCCTCAGGGGTCGGTCCTCTCGCCTCTCCTGTTCAACATCTACATGAAACCACTGGGTGAGATCATTCGTGGCTTTGGAGTTGGGTATCATCAGTATGCTGATGATACCCATCTTTTTCTTTCTACCCCAAAACACCCCAGTGATGCCCTCAATGTGATGTCCCGTTGCCTGGAGGCGGTTCGGGTCTGGATGGGGAGGAACAGACTTCAACTCAACCCCGACAAGACCGAGTGGCTTTGCATACCTTCATCCCGGGCCTATTCGGATATTCCATCTCTCTCTATGGGGGGTGAATTATTACCCCCCGTAGATAGGGCTCGCAACTTGGGAGTCCTCCTAGATTCACGGCTCACCTTGGAAGATCACATGGTGGCTGTGACTAGGGGGGCTTTCGCCCAGGTTTGCCTGGTGCGCCAGTTGCGGCCCTATCTAAGCCGGGATGATTTATGCACGGTCACTCACGCGCTCGTGACCTCTCGTCTAGACTACTGCAACACTCTCTACATGGGGCTTCCCTTGAGGACCACCCGGAGGCTCCAACTGGTATAGAATGCAGCCGCGAGAGTTGTGTTGGGAGTCTCCCGATACTCCCATGTCACACCTCTGCTCCGTGAGCTGCATTGGTTACCAGTTGTCTTCCGGGTGAGATTCAAGGTGCTAGTAATGGTGTTTAAAGCCCTACATGGCAGGGGTCCGGAGTACCTTAGGGAACACCTGCTGCCGGCGTCTACTTCCCTCCGCCCTGTGCGTTCCCACAGAGAGGGCCTTCTCAGGGTGCCACCGGTCAGAGAATGTCGACTGGTGGCCCCCAGGGGGAGATCCTTCTCTGTGGGCGCCCCGGAGCTTTGGAACCAGTTACCGGTTGAGCTCTGGACGGCGCCCAATCTTCGCTCCTTTCGCCGCGATCTGAAAACATACTTGTTCGAGCAAGCCGGCCTGGCCTGAGGGGGGATTGGTGGGGTTTTTTACTATTTTTATTGGGGGTTTTTAGTATGTATTAACTGTATTTTTAATGGGGCATGTATTTAATTATCTTTTGTAAATCTCTGTGTTTTATTCTTGCCCTGTACACCGCCCTGAGTCCTTCGGGAGAAGGGCGGTATAGAAATATTAATAAATTAAATTAAATTAAATTAAAATCGGGTACAGAAAGCAGAGCCCTGCATTCCTGCATCATCAACCTGTCATTCAGAGTACTTCCAGTTTGATATCATAGTGACATGGATGCAGGAATGCAGGGCTCTGCTTTCTGCACCCGATTTTGCCCTGCAGGGGGCAAAATTTTATTTACCCATAACTGTATTTATGATAACTACAAAACTCAGTTGTTCTGGTATAGCTTATAATGTTCTCCTTAATTTGATATGCTGAGGTTATTATTTGGCACTGAGGATGAATATGGCCACTTTTAAAGAACAAATATGAAATAAAATTTTAGTATATTCACATTACAGTTGTCATAAAGTTGAAATTTGAATGCTTAGTATAGTTCACTGGAAGAAAACTCATTAAATGGTTATACTTTTTTTTCTAATTACCCATTCTTAAGAACCCTTCTGTTTATCCTTCTATCCTGTCTTTACTTTCTCACCTTCTAAGTGTTTGAGACATTTATTCTGGATCTGCATCATGCTTACCTAATTTGAACATGAGTTGCATCCTCTACCACATTAGTTCAAATGCTGAATAAACTAAGCCAGGGCTTTTCAACCAGTGGTACGGGTACCAACTGTGGTACATTGGCACCTGGCAGGTGGTACGTGACCATCCTAGAAAAGTGGTAGCAGGGGAGGAGAATGAGCTGAACCAGTGGCAGCACCGCACAAGCCTGAGCGAGAGACGGCTGGAGCTGCAGGGCTGTCAGGGCTCAGCAGAAGCACCAGGATCAGCACCAGGCTCCAACTGGAGCTTGATGCTCATCCTGGTGCTTCTACTGAGCCAGAAGAAGCACCGATCAGCTGGAATGTTGCAGCATCTCCAGGGTCTTGTAATTTACATTCAGATGCTTGGCAATGGATTCATATTTATGATGGTCACAGTGTCTCAGGGTCATGTGAAGTGACCAAAACCTGCTGCAACCACCCAGCAGATGGGGGGGAGGAATAAAAACCAAACACCCTCCCACCCCACCCCCACTGCCAATCCTCAACAGAAATGCTCACAACAATGAAAACCTCGGGCAGGAGGAAGAGTGCTGCCAGGCGGGCAGGCAGGTGTCTTGCTCAGCTGTGGCTTGGTGGGCACTTTTTTCAGTGCCATTGTAACTTCGAACAGTCACTAAGTGAACTGTTATAACTAAAGGACTACCTGTACTTCATCACTTTTTTCCTTTTTTTTTTTGGTCATCAAGTTTTTGACACCTTGCTAGGTGACTGGTGGTACTCGGAAATTGCCATATCCTAAAAGTGTTACAATGGGTGAAAAGGTAGAAAAGCCCTGAACTAAGCAACCTGAAGCATGAACTAGAAGGCATGAAATATAGTTCAGTTGACTGTGTGTTGAAATAATTGCAGATTGTTTGGTGTGCTGGACCAGTATATAGTCATCTGGTCCATTATATAGCTAGCTTAGGAATTAAGAACTGTGTTAGAGCATTTAGCATTTAAAGGGTTAAACAATGTCTCCTTAAGAGATGGTCTCTGGGAAATGTAGTCTAGTTGTTAGTCAGTCCTATATCTTATCTAGTCAGTGGGAGGAGCTTCAAAATTTATTACAGGATGTCCTGGCTATATGCCAGGGTTGTAAAAGTCTTTGTCTATCAAGCATCATGCACACATCGATTGTCATCCATAACCATGCCTAGCTGAGATGGGGAATTATTTCCTTTTTACCTGCGAAAATGGACAGATATGAATATGACCAGATGTATCTACTGCTAAGTAAGTCTTTGCTTAGAATTCCTGGACAATAAATATTTGTTTAAACCATTTTCATGGAGTTTATGCTATCTGGATCAGGACTATAATGAATCTCAGTTTACAGTTCCAAAATATTTGGCTGAAATGGTATATCATATGGGAACAATTTTTGAATCTACCTTAAATGGACTTACAAATTGTGTCTAAAACCCTGTGGAAATGAAATTTGGTGAAATTATTGCTGCTTCAACATGGCGGCGGCTTCAGTGCCACTGCCACTGCACAGTCACACATTCCTCATTTCCAATGTTTTTTGACAGCTTCCCATAAATCAATAGAGAAGCCAGCAGGAATTGTAAACTGCATGTCAGGATCCATTTATATTTCATTTCTAACTATCTCCTCTGATCTAAAATGAAATCCCACCTTTCCTGGATTATGCCATACTCTCAAAGGGGAGAAGGGATATGCATGTGGGTTTTATTGCCTTCACTTCCTCTATTAACCACAATATAACCTTGTGTTTATTTGCCTTCGTGTCTGCTATCCATTACAATGTAACAAATTGCCTCCTATACTATGCATCTCTCTGAACTTCTTCTCCCTTACCAGGCAGCTAGGAAAAGCGGGGGGGGGGAGAGATACAAACCTCTGGAATCTTGTTTATTTCTCCATCCTCTAAAGGAGATGTGAAGAGCTGCAGAATGATCGTTCTGCAATTGGAACCAGATTGATGTTATCTTCCCTTTCCCACGATGGACTTACCACCTGGGGATTGGACAGTCTGAACTGCCCGGATGACCTGTTGGGTGGGGGTTGCTTAGGGACACTTTAAAATATCAATCTGTAAGGGAATCCCTCAGATCCTGTCTATTATGCCTGCTATCTCCTATTCTTAATAAAAGTTCCTGCTTGGAAGAAACTGTTTCCAAGAGTTCTGCTTTTTTAAGATGTGGGCTTGAAGTAGGTTCTGACGCTGCATTTGTAATCACTGATGGTCCCTGCAACCTTTCCACTAATAAAGTCTTTGCTTGTAGAAAGCTTACAGGAGAAAATCAATGTGGAAGCTGGCAGAGAAGGTAGCAAGTTAGTAGGAAAAGTCTCCTCAATTATATAATCACCACAGTCCCTCTGTGCTCATGCTATTTTTTTAAATTTTAAAACCCAAAGAAGGGAGAGAGGGAAGGGGGAAGGAATGTCTTCCTTCCTTCCCTCCCTCCCTCAATAACATTTAACCAGCAACCTTCCAAAGCTGTGAATTATTGGCTTTCAGCAACAGCAGCACAGTCTGGAAAAAAAGTTTGTACACCTTATAATCAAATGTTATGAGGAGTACTTGTTCTCTAAACAAGAATGGTCCATCCCCAAGTAAATTATTTCATTTGAAATGATTACTTTTCTTCCTGTTTGCTTGGGTTTGTTCCTAGTTATCTTACCTAACCTTCCTCTAGCTCAGGGGTGTCAAACTCAATTTCATTGAGGGCCGCATCAGCATTGTGGTTGCCCCTCAAGGGGCCGGGTGCGTATGGCCAGGGTGGGCATGGTCTGCTGGGTGGGTGTGGCTAGAGTGCGTATGGCCTACTGGGTGGGCATGGCCAGCTCTACATCCTTCGCATCAAGGGTGCCTATGGGGGCCTGGGCAGGAGTGGGACAGATCTGAGGGTCTCTGGCAGAAGGAGGGTCTCTGGGCCAGGGCCAAGGCAGAAGGGCCCATTCCCTCACTGTTTCCAGGATGGCTTCGCGGGCCACATGAAACCACTTCGCGGGCCAGATCCGGCCCCCGGGCCTTGTGTTTGACATGTCTGCTCTAGCTTGTAGTTATCTTTTTATATCTCTTCTATGCAACATTCCTTTTATTGGTTTCCTAAACTAATAATATTGGGCATCTGACAGTAAGTCTGTCCTTTAGTGAGGCAGGTTGCTTTGTTAAGATAACAATCTATTTCCAATCTAAGTTAATAGAAAATTGTCTTTTGACTATGAATAGAAAAGGGAAACTGCATTGTTATAGTACCTATTTTCTTCACTGTATCCTGTGGAAAAAAGTGGGTTGGCTTCCATCTTCTAGGTGATAATTCAGTAACAGTTATGTGATTACCTCTTTCTCCTTCCTTCCTTCCTTCCTTCCTTCCTTCCTTCCTTCCTTCCTTCCTTCCTTCCTTCCTTCCTTCCTTCCTTCCTTCCTTCTTTCCTTCCTTCCTTCCTTCCTTCCTCTCTTTTTCTTCTTTCCATTCTTCTCTCTCTCTCTCTCTCTCTCTCTCTCTCTCTCTCTCTCTCTCTCTCTCTCTCTCTCTCTCTCTCTCTCTCACACACACACACACACACACACACACACTTTCTTTGTATGCATACAAACAAGTCAACTAAAGCACTCAGGTAAAAGTATTATGTTTCTTCCACATTCCCTGTGTGTATATCTGGGCTCATATACATGAGCATGCACACACAAATAGACATATATAAATATGTACAAATCAACACCAGCTGAACATAATACATGAACATCTCTGGTTTTTACTCTTCCAGTATAAATCAAACATCATAATTTCTGAACCAACTCATGAGGGAGGCCACACCCTTGACCTGGTTTTCTTATCTGGATGGTGGTTTGATGATCTTGGTGGGGCCTCTCCATTTATTATGCCCCTGTCATGGACCGATCATTACCTCCTGCGGCTGGTCTTCCGTCTTGCCACCCCCCGCCGTGGGGGTACGGAGCCAACTAGATGGTACCGCCCCAGGCGTTTAATGGATCCTGACAGGTTCCAGGCAGCGCTGGGGTCCCCACCTGCCTCCGTTGCTCACAACTCGGCGGATGCCCTAGTGGAAGCCTGGGAAAGGGCAGCCACTGAGACACTTGACTGAGTTGTACCCTTGCGGCCCCTGACCCGGTGCAGATCCCAACGAGCTCTATGGTTCTCCGTGGAGCTCTGGGAGATGAAGCGTCGGAAACGTGGCCTAGAGAGCTGTTGGAGGTCCAGCCGATCCGAATCTGACCGGTTGCGACTAAGAACTTACATTAGGTCTTATCTCGCAGCGATGAGGGCGGTGAGGTGTAATTACTTCTCTGCCCTCATCGCGTCCGCAGATAATCGCCTGGCCGCCCTGTTTAGGGTGACCCGCTCCCTCCTTAATCAGGAGGTGAGGGAGGAACCCTTGCAGGGTTATGCCGAGGAGTTTGGCCAACATCTGTTGGATAAAATCGCTCGGATTCGGACCAGTCTGGACTCCAACTGGGCAGAGTCCGACGATCAGGACATGGGCGGTCTTGTCGATGTTATCTGGGAGGAGTTTGATTCTGTGACCCCTGATGAAGTGGACAGGATTATGGGGAGGTTGAGCTCCACCACATGTTTACTGGACCTGTGCCCTTCTTGGCTGGTCTATGCAGCTCGGGAGGGGACACGAGGCTGGTTCCAGGCAGTTATATCTGCTTCTTTGAGTGAGGGTAATTTCCCCGCTGTCTTGAAGGAGGCGGTGGTGAGACCTCTCCTCAAGAAGCCTGCCCTGGACCCAGCTGTGTTGAATAACTTTCGTCCGGTCTCCAACCTTCGCTTTCTTGTTGAGAGTGTGGTGGCGCATCAGCTCCCCCTGGTTCTGGATGAAGTGGATTATCTGGACCCGTCCCAATCGGGTTTCAGGCCCGGGTACAGCACGGAGACGGCATTGGTCGCGCTGGTGAATGATCTCTGGAGGGCCCGGGATAGGGGATATTCCTCTGTCCTAGTCCTATTAGACCTCTCGGCGGCTTTTGATACCATCGACCATGGTATCCTGCTGCGGTGTCTCAGGGGATTGGGAGTGGGAGGCACAGTTCTTCGGTGGTTCTCCTCCTATCTCCTGGGACGCTCGCAGTCGGTGTTGGCAGGAGGGCAGAGGTCGGCCCCGAGGGCTCTCGTTTGTGGAGTTCCTCAGGGGTCGGTCCTCTCGCCTCTCCTGTTCAACATCTACATGAAACCGCTGGGTGATATCATTCATGGTTTTGGAGTTGGGTATCATCAGTACGCCGATGATACCCAGCTTTTCATTTCGACCCCAAACCACCCCAGTGATGTGTTCGACGTGATGTCCTGTTGCCTGGAGGCGGTTCGGGTCTGGATGGGGAGGAACAGACTTCAGCTCAACCCTGACAAGCCTGAGTGGCTGTGCATTCCGGCATCCCGGGACATTCAAAATATCCCACCTCTTTCTATGGGGGGTGAGTTTTTACCCCCCGTGGATAGGGCTCGCAACATGGGAGTCCTCCTAGATTCACGGCTTACTCTGGAAGACCATATAGTAGCCGTGACTAGGGGGGCTTTCGCCCAGGTGCACCAGTTGCGGCCCTATCTGGACCGGGATGCCCTGTGTACAGTCACTCATGTGTTCGTGACCTCTCGTCTGGACTACTGCAATGCTCTTTACATGGGGCTTCCCTTGAAGACCACTCGGAGGCTCCAACTGGTACAGAATGCGGCCGCGAGAGTTGTCTTGGGAGTCTCCCGGTACTCCCATGTTACACCTTTGCTCCGCGAGCTACATTGGTTACCAGTTGTCTTCCGGGTGAGATTCAAGGTTCTGGTAATGGTCTTTAAGTCCCTACATGGCATGGGTCCGGAGTACCTCAGGGACCACCTGCTGCCGGCGTCAACTTCCCTCCACCCTGTGCGTTCCCACAGAGAGGGCCTCCTCAGGGTGCCTCCGGTCAGAGAATGTCGGCTGGTGGCCCCCAGGGGCAGGGCCTTCTCTGTGGGCGCTCCGGCTTTATGGAACCAGCTGCCGGTTGAGCTCCGGACAGCACCGGACCTTTGCTCCTTCCAACGCGGTCTGAAGACCCATTTATTTAAACAAGCTGGCCTGGCCTGATGGGGGATGTTAGGGTTTTTAATTGGGTTTTTATATTGTTACTGTTTTATCTGGGCGATTATTTAATTCTTTTTTAATTTTTGTATTTTCTATTTATATGTGCCCTGTTCACCACCCTGAGTCCCTCGGGAGAAGGGCGGTATACAAATTTAAATAATAATAATAATAATAATAATAATAATAATAATAATAATAATAATAATAATAATAATAATAATAATAATAATAATAATAATAATAAAATTATCTAAATTGTTTTATTCAGTAAAGTCTTATTCAATGTGCAAAATGTAAACATTGTTGTGCCCCTTAATCAAAGAATTAAAATTAAATTTAAGCAATAAAATTTTTAAAGGGCATTTGTAACTATTTTCAGATTTTATAATAGTTTTTTTCAGCTTTGGGAGAAATTGGAGTCCATGAACATAAGTCTGGTAAACCATAAGAATCCCAAAGTATTTTTCTTAAGAAATATGCTATTAGTAGCAAATTCATTGAACTCAATTTAGAAAAAAATCTCCAGATGCAGTCTACTTCTTCCTAAAAATATGAAGATCAAAATGATGGATCAGGAGCTTGGGATAAAGTGTGACAACATGCTTATCTTTAATTCTTAAAAAAAGTATGCTTGTGTTGTGATTCAGGGTCAGCCTGTGGGTTCGGCAGTTGGGTCGGGTGATTCAGAGGAGGAGGAGGGGGGTGTTGGAGAGCTTGCTGAGGGGGTTGGAGAGCTTGCTGATGATGGCCTTGAGGCTCCGCAGAGCCCTCAGCCAGGCCCCTCCCATCTGGTTACGACGCAGACCCAGCTGTGTGAGCCTGACAGCGTGGATGAAGATGACCCACAGCTGGCCCTGTTCAAGGACGCCCGACGCAGGAGGCAGTCAATCAGGAGTAAACAGAGGAAGGCAATGGGGCACCTCGGAAGGAGGCAGAGAGAAGCCACACCCTGAACTGTTTAAAAGGGGAATGTGTGGGAGGGCTGGTTTGCTGAAGGCAACCGTTTGAATAGCTCCTGTTTCATGGTTCGTGTCTTGTTTTGCTCTGTTTTATGTTAATAAATTTGTCAGGCTTAGTTCCAGCCTCTTGCCGTTTGTAAAGGGGTTGTCCCTGCCTTTTCTGCAGGGCCGGTAGTAGGCTGGTACAGAACAGCTTGTCCTGAAATAACTCATGAGAAATGGTCACATTTTAGATAAAACCATGTATTTGCCTGGTTCAAAATTGCAGGCTGCTATTTTACTTTTGAGGACAGCACTCTTGTGGTTAATTGTAGACTCCATCTGGGTGTCAGGACCTACTTCACCCACATCTTAAGAAAGCAGAACTCTTGGAGACAGTTTTTTCCAAGCAGGAACTTTTACTAATAAATAGGAGATAGCGGGCATAATAGACAGAATCTGAGGGATTCCCTCACAGATTGATATTTTTTTAAAGTGTCCCCAAGCAAACCCCACCCCACAGTTCATCTGGGCAGTTCCAGACTGGCCAATCTGCAGGTGGTAAGTCCATCATGGGAAAGGAAAAATAACATCAATCGGGTTCTGTTTGCAGCACGATCATTCCACAGCTCTTCACACCTCCTTTAGAGAAATAAACCAGATCCTGGAGGTTTGTGTCTCTTCCCCCACCCCTTTTCCTAGTTGCCCAGTAAGGGAGAAAAAGTTCAGAGAGATGCATAGTATAGAAAGCAATTTGTTACATTGTAATGGATAGCAGACAAGGGCAACAAACAAAAGGTTACAGTAGTGAAGGAAATGAAAGCAATAAAGCCTGCATGCCTATTCCCTCTCTCCCTTGGGAATGTGGCAGAATCCAGGGGAAGGTGAGATTTGGTTTTAGCTCAGAGGAGATAGCTATAAATGAAATATAAATGTATTCTGACATTGGGCACACATGTCAAGAGAAGACGTGCCAGCAACTAAATCACTTTTAAGTGGTGATCAGTGAGGCATGTGGTCTGAGTCACCCTTCTTATTTCATTTTACTGGTTTGATACAACCAGAAGACTTTTAACCAAGAGATGCATTAATTAAAAAAACTGGAATTCTAAAGATGTAATCTTAGACTTTTTTCTGAGAAAGAAGAAAATTACAGATTGATATTTTATTTGCCTGTTTTCAAAATGCTTAACCTACTATCAGTATTTATTTTAGTATCTAATATAGGCCAACCCAACTAATAATATCTAATATTAGTCCATTTTAATGGACTAATTTATTCAATAATTCCACTACCCCAGTCTCCTTAGAACTTAACAAGTACCTCCCACAACAAAAGGCCTGTCTGCTCAGAACGCGGTCCCATTACATTCATTAAGGTTTCTATAGAAAAAAGCATAGGACTGTTCACATTGGTAGAGATAAGTTGCAATTATTCCAAAATAATGCATTTTTTAAAACTTTAGAACAGCAACACAATGGCAACTCTGCTTGGTTTGGCTTGATACCTTATGGGCATCCTTCCATCAAAGGCTAGAAGGGGAGGGGAGACAAGGATGTAAGGGTAATAAAGCTGTTTGTGTACATGATAGGAAATAAGGCGGGGGGAATGACAGGTGATAGAGCTATTAGTAAACAGCCCAACCAAAGAATCCCTAAGACCACCCCCACCCACACAGGCAGGCAAGAATATAAATTGACAGCAAACAGCACTCCTTACTAGCACTGGTGATGTTATCTATTTAGGGTAATGCTATTCTCCAAAGCACCTGAAAGTAGGACAAGAAGCAATGGATGGAAACTAGTCAAGGAGAAAAGCAACCTAGAACTAAGGAGAAACTTCCTGACAGTTAGAACAATTAACCAGTGGAACAACCTGCCTCCAGAAGTGGTGAATGCTCCAACACTGGAAGTTTTTAAGAAGAGACTGGACAGCCATTTGTCTGAAATGGTATAGGGTTTCCTGCCTGAGCAGAGGGTTGGATTAGATGACCTCCAAGATCCTTCCAACTATATTATTATAAATGTTAATGGAAAAAATAAAATCCATAACATAGATTAAAAATAAACCAAAAGCCACCAATCATCATCATCGTCATCATCATCATCGTCATCGTCATCATCATCATTATCATTATCATCATTATCATCATCATCATTATTATTATTATTATACATGTCCCTCTTAAGCTAAGATAATCTTTAATCTTTAAATATTCCATCTAATAAATCCAATTATCTAATGTTTTAAATCTATTCAGAACATTTTTATCAATTGAGAGTTTCTCAAGATCAATTACACTTAAGTATCTAACATTTCCCTCATATAAAGCATCCCAACAATTTTTATTTATCATATCATAAAAATACTATGTTACTTGTATTTATATATATATAAATATACACTTATATCCAGAATTTTTCTATTTTTAACCATATTCAAGCAACTGTTTAATCTTTAGATATTCCATCTGATAAATCCCATCATCTAATTTCTTAATTCTAACTTTAGCCTTTTTCTTTTTTTTTTGCCAAACATCTTTCCTAATCTGTATGCTCCACTGGACCAAAACGTCTTCCCATAGTCTTGTAGATGTTGTTGTAAGTACAAGAGACAAATCCAGTAAGTTGTTTTTGTGGGAGGGTTTCGCCCCTTCATATTCATTGAAAATATTTTTCTTTCTTTGTCTCTTAATTTCTCTTACCTTTTTTTTATCGCTCAAGTTCTTGTAGTTCTCCTGGCAGCTCTATAATCAATTTGGTTGAACCTTTTGTCCTCAGACTTATTTTGCAGTCTTGAAATGTAGGTTATCTTTTCCATGTCCAATATTTCCTGCAATTTTTTCTTCACCTGAGTTAAATCATAATTCCTTCCATTGTTGGTTTCCATCTTTAAACCTTTTCCCTCTGGTTTATGTTCAGTTGTCTGCGTTATCTGATGGCTCTCTATTTTTATTTTCTGAGAGTTTTTTGTTGTAAGGTTAAATTGAAGATGTGTTCATTTATATTTTCAAAGTTGTTTTTAATTTCCTCGTGGTTTGAAATCATTGTCATTTGAATTAGTTGAAACATAGCATACATTTCCTCCTGGAAAGTATTTGTTTTTTCTTTTTCTTTTCTTTTTTCTTTTAAATATGTTTTATTGATTTTTAATATACAACTTAATATTTGGTAAACATCGTGTTGTTTGGGTTTAAAATCAATCAATAATTAATTTCTATAATTCTATAGTCGATATAATAGCTTTACTTGATTTCCTCTTCTTCCAATAATATTCTCTTTTGCCAACCTTAAGTTAACTCACTATTTTTATTTTCTGAGAGTGTTTATGTTGTAAAGTTAAATTGGAGATGTGTTCATTTATGTTTTCAAGGTTATGTTTAATTTCCTTATAGTTTGAAATTATTGTTGTTTGGATTAGTTGCAACATAGCATAGATCTCCTTCTGGAAATTATTTGTTTTTTCTTGGTATATTCGTTCTGCAGATCTCTGGTTTTCCATGATAGCCAAAAATCCTTTCTCTGCAGACAGCTTTAGAATCACAGTTGAGTTAGTATTTGTAATCCAGAAAGGTCGATTCTTTTTTTTTTTTTTGAGTTTATAATTCTCACTTTGTAGAAAGCCTAAGGTGTTTTCTCTTTTTTTGTCACAGCCGATCTCTGTTATTAAGACATTGAAGGTCACCAAAATCAAATTTATCTTTTTCTGGGCCTTGCCAGGCCCTGCAATAGAGCAGCATTTGTTGTATATTTTCATCCACCAATAGATGTCAGCACCAGTGCTTTCAGTAATAGATAATTATTTACTTCTATTTCCATGATATAAAAGGAAAATCTTAACAGATTTCACCATTTTCAAAATTATCCAAATTAAGTCTTATATTCTTTTCATTCCAATATATTTCTGTTCCCCCTGAAAGGTTTAATTTACCACTTCTATCTTCAGGAGGGTGGGGCAAAGGTCCCCCTCTTTTTCACTTTTTGAGGCTTTTGTTCTGTTCCAGCCTATGACCAGCCCTGTTTGAATCTCAGGGACAACCCCTTTTATAGTCAACAGTCTGGAAAAAAAACCCAACCAAGTTTATTTACAAAGAGTTCAAAGAAAAGTTAAATGAAAAGTTCAAGAGTTAAACCAAAAGTTCAAACAAGAATTAACAAGAATAACAGAACAGGACTCTAGCAGAAGATCTTCAAACGGTTGCCTTCAGCAACCAGCACCTCCCACACCTTCCCCTTTTATCAGCAGTCCAAGGCGTGGTTTCTCATTGCCTTCTCCTGAGTTGCCTCATTGCCTTCCTCTGTTCTGCTCTGCTAGATTGCCTCCTGCTCCTAGCGTCCATGAACAGAGCCAGCTGTGGATCGTCTTCTTCCAATCCCTCATGCTCACACGGCTGAGTCTGAGGAGGAACATGATGGGGCCAGGCTGAGAGTGCTGCAGTGCATCAGAACCTCCCTCTGATACCAAAGGCTCTCCAACCCCCCTCCTCCTCTTCAGAATCATCCGACCCAGCTGCCGGAACCATAGGCTGATGCTGAATCACAACACTATCCTGCACCGCAGGGCCCTTCCTCTGGGTCTGCCAATCCGGATGCAGTTGGGATGGAAATTGTTCATGGAAGGCAGACACCAAAACAGGAGCATGAATGGTGGTCGCGTCTTCCCAGGTGAACTCCTCTGGTCCATAGCCTTTCCATTCAACCAGGTACTGGAAATGACTTTTCAGCCAACGGGAGTACCTAATGCTGGCAATCTCGTACTCAGGGGCGCTGTCTTTGTCACGATGTTCCAGTGGGGGAGGTTCTGCTTGGCAGAGTGGACACGCCGGTTGCTTGGGGACCAACAGAGACCAATGAAAGACCAGAGGCACATGCAGGGAACATGGCAGAGTTAAGCGATAGGCGACTGGATTGATGACAGCCTCGATTGAGAACGGTCCTAAATATTGGTGGTCTAACTTCTTAGCTGGCCGGGTTGACGGTAGGTTCCTGATGGACAGCCAGACCTGATCTCCCACCGATAGTGGAGGCGTATCCTACCTCAACCAATCAGCAAATCTTTTATAATCGGCCTTGGCCTTCTCTAACTGTCGCCGCACCAATCGATGGATCACCTGTAACTCTGCCATGTAGTCATTCGCTGCTGGTTCTGGTGAGTCTAATGGGGAAAGGGGGAAAAACCGGCAGTGATATACCACATTGGCCAAGAACAGTGTCATCTGTGTGGACGTGTGCTGTGAGTTGTTGAATGCAAACTCACCTATGGCCAGATAGTCCACCCAATTCTTTTGCTGCTGATTAACATAGCAGTGCAGATATTGCTCTAGAATACTGATGACCTTCTCTGTCCCCCCGTTAGTTTGAGGATGATGTGCACACGAGAGGCAAATCTTAACATCCAACTCATGCATCAACTCCTGCCATAAACGGGCTGTAAACTGGGCCCCTCTATCAGATACGACTCTATCAGGGAGGCCGTGCAGCTGAAACACCTGCTGAATGAACATACGACTAGTGGCGCAGGTTGATGGTAAACCACGACATGGGATGAAATGCGCCATCTTGGTCAGCATGTCCACCACCACAAACACCATCGTAAAACCAGAAGACAGGGGTACATTCATCAGGAAGTCCATGGACACAGCCCCCCAGGGTCTTTTAGGTGTCGGCAAGGGCTGCAGTAATCCGAGCGGGGCCCCTGTCTCTGACTTGGTCTGCCTACATGGGATACAGGAAGTGATGTAGGCCTGGATGTCATGTTGGCCTTGGGGCCACCAGAAGGTACGGAAGACCATGTTCAGGGTCTTGAACAGGCCAAAATGCCCCGCCGCCGGGTTATCGTGACACTGGCTGAGAATGAGTCCCCAGAGTGGCCATCCGCGACCGTCCAAGGAGAATCTGCCCCCACCTCCTCCTTCCACTGAGCCACCCACACATCCTGCTGCTGTGCCTCCCAGATCTGAGCCCGTATATCTATCAGCTCCCGCACTGCAGCAAAAGACTCATTGGGAAGCACTGTCCTGGGCAGAAGCTTATCTTCCATTCGGGAATATTCGGGCTTCCTGGACAGAGCATCCGCTCTTTGATTGCAACCTCTGGGTATGCACTTGACTCGGAAATTGAACCTTGCAAATAAAAGAGACCACCGAATCTGACGGTTCAATTTCCGAGCAGTCTGCAGACTTTCCAAATTTTTATGGTCTGTTTGGACCTCGATTTGATGCTGCACACCCTCCAGATGATGCCTCCAGGCCTCGAACGCCACTTTGATGGCCAGCAGCTCCTTCTCCCAGATGGTATAGTTGTGCTCCAACGGATTCAGTTTCCGTGAATGGTATGCGCAAGGGAAGAGGGTACCACTGGGCATCGTTGCCTGGAGTAATACCGCCCGAATGGCAATGTCAGAGGTGTCCGCCTCCACGACAAACGGCTGTTGCGGCTCAGGATGCTTCAAGATGGGCTCCTTCATGAAGGCTTCCTTCAAAGCCTGGAAAGCCCATTGTTCTGGAGCATCCCATTGAAACTGAGTCTTCTTCTGCAGGAACCGAGTGAGGGGGGCTGTCAGGGCAGCAAACCCAGGGATGAAAGCTCGATAATAGTTGGCGAACCCAAGAAGTCGCTGAACATCCTTCACATGACATGGGGGTTGCCAACTCTGCAAAGACTCGACCTTACTCGGCTCCATGGCGATGCCCTCAGGAGAAATGCAGTGACCCAGAAAATTGATGGTCACCCGGTAGAACTGGCACTTTTCCAATTTGGCATACAGCCGATGTTCTCAGAGTCGCTGCAGGACCTGATGGAGATGTTGATGGTGCACCTCTCATGACGGGGAGCAGATCAGGATGTTGTCCAAGTAGATCATGACAAACTGATTTAACAAATCCCAGAAAATATTGTTCATGAAATACTGGAACGTGGCGGGGGCGTTGGTTAGGCCAAACGGCATCACTTTGTATTCAAAGTGTCCGTATCAAGTACCAAACGCCATCTTCCACTCATCACCCGACCGAAGTCTGACAAGGTTGTAAGCTCCACACAGGTCCAGTTTCATGAAGATCTTAGCCTCCCAGAGTTGGCCCAAGAGTTCAGGGATGAGGGGCAGCGGGTAACAATTGCGCACCATGATTGCGTTTAATTTTCTATAATCGCAGCAAAGCTGCAATTTGCCAAACTTCTTTTTGATGAAGAGCACAGGTGCAGACACTGGCAAAGACAAGGGCTGGATGAAACCCCGAGCCAAATTCTTCTCCAGAAAGTCCCACAATGCAGCCAACTTGTGGTCCGACATGGAGTACAAATGCCCCACTGGGAGAGGTGTGTCAGGGACTAAATCAATGGGGCAGTCATAGGGCCTGTGCAGGGGTAATTGATACACCTCCATCTCACTGAACACATCAGCAAATTCAGTCAGTTTGGAAGGCAAGGAAACCCCCTGCGGAACCCTCCACCTGGCCGGCACAGATATGGCAGGTGTGGTCCATGCACTGCAAGCTTGGGAAGGTGACTAAGTTCTGTGACCAATAGATCTTTGGGTCATGCGCCTGGAGCCACGCCAGTCCCAAGACCATGGGGAAATGCAGATCTGAGGTGATATAGAACTTTATGGCCTCCTCATGCAAACTGATGGCCATACGTAACGGTTGCGTGGCAGCTTTAATAGGCCCAGACAGGAGCACTCGACCATCGATAGTCTCCACTAACATGGGCAGTTCCACCAGGCACTGGGGAACAACCCATTTGGCCACAAATGCTGAGTCCATAAAATTTGTGGTGGCCCCAGAGTCAATTAAGGCATGGACTGGAATCCCCTTGGCTTGCCGGGGAGGAACAGACGTGCCTCCAATATCAGATGCCGTGGAGGTCCACAGGTAGCATCAGAAAGACATCACTCAGTGTTGTGGGATGCCCGACTTAACACATCTTTTAGATCGGGCTTGGGGTGTTTCCCGACAGAGGAGTAGGGGGCTTTCTCGGGGCAGACTCAGTCACTGATGCCCGTTGTCGCTTCTTTGGGCAGAAGGCAGTCAAATGCCCAGGGTCCCCACAGTAAAAACACAACCCCCCCGAACGTCCCCTGTTCATTTCTGCCACTGATAGACGAGGCCTGGCAGCACCTAGCTCCATTGGCTCCTCCCTTTGAACCGGGATCTCACACAAAACAGGGGCTGCAGGGGTCTCTGGGATGACACAGTGACTCCTTCGCTGCTGCAGCTGAACGTCGATCAGCAGACAAAGATGGATCAGCCCATTAAGGTCTGAGGGAATATCAACATGGGGCAGCTCATCCAACATCTCTGACAATCCATCCTAGAAAGCGTCCAAGAGCACAGCCTCATTCCAGGCTGAATCCTGGCTAAACAGCTGAAAATCACTGATATAGCCCTGTAGGGCGTTGACCTTGCCTCAGAGCTTTCAGGCATTGGGTAGCAGTCTGTGTCTTTATGGGGTCCTCATACATCAGACGCATATGATTACAAAACCCCACAAAGTTGTCCAACAATGGACTAGGTTGGGCCAGCAGAGGTGTGCCCCAATGAGCTGCATCACCAGAGAGAAGGCTTAACACAAACCCCACCTTATCCTGGTCAGTGGGGAAATCAGCTGCTCTCACGCTGATAAATAGTTGGCATTGTCCCTGGAAAGCAGGAAACATATCTGGAATTTCATTAAATTTATCCGGCATCAGAACTTGGCATTTTCTCCTGGGGGTGATGGTGGGGGTGCAGCATGGACCTGTGCTTGTAATTGAGCCACCTGTGCTGCCAACAAAGTGAGTTGCTGGGTGAGCTGGGCATTCTCAGCATGTAGCTGCTCCATAATAATAATAAGGGGTGGGAGGCTGAAGGCAAATTGTTCTGTTCCAGCCTACAACCAGCCCTGTTTGAATGACAGGGACAACCCCTTTTTATAGTCAACAGGCTGGAAAAACCCCAACCAAGTTTATTTACAAAGAGTTCAAATAAAAGTTAAATGAAAAGTTCAAGAGTTAAACCAAAAGTTCAAACGAGAGTTAACAAGAATAACAGACCAGGACTCTAGCAGAAGATCTTCAAACAGTTGCCTTCAGCAACCAGCACCTCCCACACCTTCCCCTTTTATCAGCAGTCCAAGGCGTGGTTTCTCATTGCCTTCTCCTGAGTTGCCTCATTGCCTTCCTCTGTTCTGCTCTGCTAGATTGCCTCCTGCTCCTAGCGTCCCTGAACAGAGCCAGCTGTGGATCGTCTTCTTCCAATCCCTCATGCTCACACGGCTGAGTCTGAGGAGGAACAAGATGGGAGGGGCCAGGCTGAGAACCTCCCTCTGACACCAAAGGCTCTCCAAACCCCTCCTCCTCCTCTTCAGAATCATCCGACCCAGCTGCCGGAACCATAGGCTGACGCTGAATCACAACACTTTTTTGCTTCTTGGGGTTTTTCTTCCCTCCCCCTAGGAAATCAATTTCCAAGTAGAAGAGAGAAAATAACTAATTCTTACCCTGTTCCAAACATGTTGTTTACAGTCAGCTTGAAGTAGTACTTTTGGACTTCAGTTGCTTTTAGCTTGAGCTAGACTTGGAAGTTAAGCTAGCCTCTTCTCCTGCCAGTTTCTGGAGGGCTTTTCCCAAACCTATCGGATCAACTGCTGTCTCTCTGCAATTGGTGGCACTTTTCCCCCTTTTATGTTGCCTTTTCGGGGCAACTTCAGGCCCATTTAGGGTCCTCTGGCAAGCAGAAATCAGCTCTAGAGTGCAGAGCCCTGCAATCTTTTGACTGCTGCACTAATGTGCAAAACCAGAAATCCCTCTAAAGTATTTTTTTTCTTGTTTTTTCTGCAGCTCTCTGATGTTCCTTGATAGCCAAAAATCAAAGCTTTCCTTTCTCTGCAAACAGCTTTAGAGTCACAGTTCAATAAGTATTTATAATCCAGGAGGGTCAGTTTTTTTCCCCTAAGGTTTATAGTTCTCACCTTGTAGGTAGCCCAAAATGTTTTCTTTTCTTTATTAAAGCTGTTCTCTGTTTAGAAGGTCACAAAAACAAGTTATCTTTTTCTGGGCTTACTGCCAATTCCTGTATTAGAGCAACTACAGTTGTATATTTTCATCTACCACTAGATATCAGCACCAGTTTGTTTTTCAGTTTTCAAAACAAGCAATTACTTTCTTTTGTTTTCATCAGTAATCTTTTTAAAAAAAATATTATCAAATTCCACCAATTTCAAACTTATCCAGATTTAAGTCTTATATTAATTTCATTTCAATATATTTCTGTCCCACATAAAAGTTTAATTCGCCACTTCCTTCTGTGGGAGGGTGGGGCAAGGGTCCCCCTCCTCACTTTTGGAGTATTTTTGCTTCTTGTTTTTTTTTTAAAGAAATCAATTATCAAGTAGAAGAGAGAGAATCAATATTCTTATCCAGTTCCAAACATCAAACTTAAAGTAGTGCTTTTTGGCTTCAGCTGCTTGTAGCTTGGGCTAGATTCTGGAGTGAAGCTAGCCTTTCTTCTGCTAGTTTCTGGAGGGCTTTCCCTGAACTACCAGATAAATCTACGTCTCTCTGCAGTCAGCAGGGCTCCCCTCCTTCTTTGTCGCCTCTCTGGGGTGACTTTAGGCCCATTTAGGGTCCCCTAACAGGAAAAAACCGGCCATCGGTTGTGGAACTCCTCGATCCTTCGCCTGCTGCGCTACTGCAGAAAACCAGAAGCCTAGGCTTCTAATAATTCTAATGACTTGATCAA
Organism: Vipera ursinii; assembly: GCF_947247035.1. Classification (NCBI taxonomy): domain Eukaryota; kingdom Metazoa; phylum Chordata; class Lepidosauria; order Squamata; family Viperidae; genus Vipera; species Vipera ursinii. The sequence continues at coordinate 25,256,190 of NC_139521.1, read as the reverse complement.
AGTTCAGTTTCTAAAACCTAATGTTACATTGCCTCAGTTTCAAGAAAAAAAGAGAAAAATTCTACCCAGGATCCAGCAGAAATCAATATACCTAGCGTCTTGCAAATTCATAAGCTCCTTATAAAATATTTTAAATAAATTAAACCTTTCTGAGGAACAAATCCTTGAAGCTTTCGACATTGTTCATGCAAGATTTAGACAATATTGATAGAAAACTTTTACGGTGATTTTGTTAGGTTAAAATCAAGACTGCTATGTAATGGACAGCTGTTTCCAAGCCAGCTTCTCAATGAAAAAGTGCATCTGGTTGGTTATAACCCCATTGCATCTAGAGAAATCAAAGAGAGAAAAATGCTTTGAAAATTAGTTGAGGAATAAGAGCCAGTTAGTTATTGTAAGATTCCTTTTCTAGCATAGCGACCTGAGTTCTGAAATAGATCAAAGGAACCCTTGGTGATGTTGGATAATGAATTTGATTAGCTTGTGAATGAACACCTCAGGTTAATGATGTATAATACCCCATTCTGGAATTGGAAAGCATTTAAAAGCTTGTGGGAAATACATCCTTCAAGTAGCAGTAGCAATGACTTGTTTCCCAGAGAAGTAAATGAAGCTGTAAATACAACTTTTCAGGCAAATGATTAAACTTAAACATTAAGCAAAAAAGAAATCCAAAGTATAAAAATTATCCAGTCAGGTTCCAACATTAATGATGAATCTCCATAGTACAGTGAAGAAAGATTGTTTCTAAACTCTGATTAGAGCCTTTTTAAAGAGTTTGTTACTTGTCAATATCATGCACAAAGGAACTTGTAAAATCATGCAAGCTAAACCTATCTCCTAGATGCCAAAATAATGAAAAAAATTAACATATGACAAAAAAATTTAAAGTAATTTTACACAATTTCTAAAGTACTGAGATAAATGAAAAGGTGCTCAGATAGCATTGAAAAGATTATAACATAGCAAGTGGATCTAGGGAAAATATCTATTGTACAGACATAGGTTTTTTTTGCCAAAAAAGCATTTATCTACTGTAGTGATTTTGAATAATAATTTCACTTGAATTAAGTATATTATATAATGGTTTATATATATTATTGCATGTATGCTTTCAGTTGTGTTTCTTCATTGGTTCCTTTAAATAAGAAATTCCTGTTAGTTCTCTTTTCAGCAAGCTGCAGTGAAAAAATTGGGTGTATTTGCTTGAGGGTTTTGGGTAGTTCTAATTCTACTGTTACTGGGTTTATGATTCTTTTAATTGGAAAAGGTCCTATGTATTTTGGACCAAGTTTTTTACAGGGCTGGAGGGATTTTAGGTATTTTGTAGACAAAAATACCATTTCTCCCACAATGAATGGTTTAGGTTTGACTCTCCTTTTATCCACTTGTGCTTTGTATGCTTGTCTAGCTTCATCCAGGGCTTTCCAAACCCTGGCCAGGTGTTTTGTAATTGTAATTTTTTCAGCAATGGGATTGCCAGGTTTTTTTGGGGTTAGTTCTGGCATAGGGTTCTGGCATAGGGTTAGTTCTGGCATAGACTGGTGGCTACTTGAAAGAAGTGTAGCCTGTGCTAGAGTGGACTGCATTATTGTAAGCAACTTCTGCAAAAGGGAGTAGTCTGTCCAGTTCGTTTGCTGGAAAGTAATAAAGCATCTTAAGTAGTGTTCGAGTACTGAGTTCGAATGTTCCATCTGACTGTTACATTTAGGATGATGTCTAGATGACAGTCCCTGAGTGGTCCCTAAGAGGGATAAAAATTCTTTCCAGAATTCTGATGTAAATTGCACTCCCCTGATATGATGCGTTGGGGTGCCCCATGCTGTCTGTAGATGTGCTGCACAAATAGTTTCGCTAAAGTTTTTGCTGTGGGGATCTTTTGGCAAGGGATAAAATGTACTTGTTTTTGGAACAGGTCCATAACCACCCAGATGACAGTGTTTCCATTGCTTTCTGGTAATTCCACTATAAAATCCATAGATATTTCCTTCCATGGGGCTGAGGGATTTGCCATTGGTTGTAGCAGTCTGGGCGATTTGCCTTGCAACCTCTTGGCATCTGCACAAGTTGGGCAGCTGGCCATGTAACTTTCTAGGTCCTTTTTTATGGATGGCCACCAAAATTGCCTTTTAATTAAATGTAAAGTTTTTATAAATCCAAAATGCCCTGCTAATTTTGTATCATGGCACAGCTGCATGAAATTGACCCTTTGGTTGGCTGGTATATATAACTTCTCCCCTACCCATGGCAGCCCATCCTTGATCGTGCACATGTGACTATTTTTCTGGAACCATTAATCTGTTTCTAAAGTTTTCCGGAATTTGATTCCGGTTTGGCTACTCAGCTGCAGCTTTATTTTGGCTCGAACTCTGGTGGTTACTGGTGCTGCCAGTTGTGGTTCGGGCATGAGTGGTTTAGAATTGGTGGCTCGTGTGCTGTTATATCGGGGCATGTGAGACAGTGCATCTGCCAGGAAGTTCTTTCCCCCTGGCAAGTGTTTGAGCATGAAATGGAATTGGTGAAAGAGCTAGGACCAGCGGGCTTGCTTAGGAGTGAGCTTTCTGGGTGTTTTTAGTGGTCCATCCAGACCTGAAAGGGGTTTTTATTCCCTTCAAGGAAATGGCGCCATGTAACTAACAACCACCGCACAGCGTACACTTTCTTCTCCCACACAGTCCAGTGTTGTGCTGCCTCAGTGAGTTTCCTGGACATATATGCACATGGTTGCAGTGCCCCATCATTATTTTCTTGTAATAATACAGTCCCCACCACCACATCGCTTGGTTCTGCCTGTATTACGAAGGGTTTATCTGGGTCTGGGTGCCTCAGTATGGGTTCGGCAGAAAAAAGTCTCTTTAACCTCTCAAATGCTGCTTGGCATTGCATTGTCCATTTCAGTGGCTGGCTGGGTTTCACTGAGGGCCCCCCTTCATTTTTAACAAGTTTATGAGGGGCAGGGCTATTTGGGCGAACAAAGGGATGAATTGGTGGTAGAAGTTTGCAAAACCTAGGAAACTTTGTAATTGCTTTCTTGTGCAGAGTGGTGCCCATTCTAGTACTGCCCTGACCTTTTCGGGGTCCATTTCAATGCCCTGTGGGGATATGTGATAAGCCAGGTAATCTATTCTTTCCTGGTGGAATTCGCATTTCAATAACTTGGCATATAGATGGGCAGCTCTCAGTTTTTTTAAAACCGCTCTGACTAGGTTGAAATGCTCCTCTTTGGACTTGGTGAAGATAAGGATGCTCCCTTAGCACTTCATTGATTAATTGCATAAATACCGTGGGGGGCCCTTGTAGTCCGAACGGCAAAACTTTTTTTTTAATTGAAAAGTTTTATAAAAGTTACAATATTATCCCATCCCCAACCCCCTCCAAACCCCCTCCCCCTCCCCCACTTCCCAAAGCTGGTTACAGGGTTACAAATATATAATAATCATAATCTAACTAACATTAATCAACTATATAAATAACCAAATACATAATACACTTTACCCCGCCTACAACATAATTACAAACTCTCTAATATATATATATATATATATATATATATATATATATATATATATATATATATATATATATATATATGTGTGTGTGTGTGTGTGTGTGTGTGTGTGTGTGTGTGTGTGTGTGTAAATTACTAACAAAGAATTAAGGGAGAACTGAGATGCATTTCTGACTCTTTAGTCATCATCAGTCAGCCATACCCTTCTGAGATTCGAACCTGGGCTGATTGCATATTAGGCAGTGTTATTTACCTCTTGAGCCACAGGATCTCTCTCGCTCTGTTAGCTTTCTGCAAGGGGATATATGTTTTCAAATGTTAACTATTTAGATTACCTTGCTAGGCCCCAAACATGGGGCAAATCTTTATTTCCTGTTTTCAGCCTTATCTCAAAGGCCATCGAACAGGCTGTAGTCACACCGTACAGTTCATATATTTGTGTAAATTACTAACAAAGAAAATCTTTATTTCCTGTTTTCAGCCTTATCTCAAAGGCCATCGAACAGGCTGTAGTCATACCGTACAGTTCATATATTTGTGTAAATTACTAACAAAGAAAATCTTTATTTCCTGTTTGCCCCATGTTTGGGGCCTAGCAAGGTAATCTAAATAGTTAACATTTGAAAACATATCTCCCCTTGCAGAAAGCTAACAGAGCGAGAGAGATCCTGTGGCTCAAGAGGTAAATAACACTGCCTATTATGCAATCAGCCCAGGTTCGAATCTCAGAAGGGTATGGCTGACTGATGAAGACTAAAGAGTCAGAAATGCATCTCAGTTCTCCCTTAATTCTTTGTTAGCAATTTACACAAATATATGAACTGTCCGGTGTGACTACAGCCTGTTCGATGGCCTTTGAGATAAGGCTGAAAACAGGAAATAAAGATTTTCCCCATGTTTGGGGCCTAGCAAGGTAATCTAAATAGTTAACATTTGAAAACACACACACACACACACACACACACACACACACACACACACACACATATATATATATATATATATATATATATATATATATATATATATATATATATATATATATATATTTGTTTTCTGAGGTTTTCGCGGGTGTCTGTATGTGGACCTTTGGTCATTCGGGTTTTCTCCCGCGTAGAAATGAAGGTGTAGGCGCAACGTTTCGACGGAATCCCATCCGTCATCATCAGGCTGGTGGCTTCTGCTTCCTTCTTCTGGGAGAAGCATATGGTAGTGGCTGTTTGTTCCTCTATAAAAACATGGCACCACCACAAACACGAAGCCAAACAAAAGCAGCACAACTCACCAGCTCAGGTCTAAGGCTGGCAGCCCATCCAGCCCATCCACTCAAAACACACCCCCACCCAATCAGAACACACCCACCATTCAAAACACACTCCCACCCAATCAGAACACACTTAATCCCCCCCCAATCAGAGCGCACCTCCACCCACAGAACACACCCCCTCTGGCAGTTTAAAAAAGAGGAACAAACAGCCACTACCACATGCTTCTCCCAGAAGAAGGAAGCAGAAGCCACCAGCCTGATGATGACGGATGGGATTCCGTCGAAACGTTGCGCCTACACCTTCATTTCTACGCGGGAAAAAACCCGAATGACCAAAGGTGTATATATATATATATATATATATATATATATATATATATATATATATATATATATATATATATATTCTGAATATAATCTATCCATCTTCTCCAGACCGAAATGTATCTTTCTTGTGAATAATCCTTCAAGTAAGCAGAAATCTTAGCCATTTCTGCTAAATTTGACACTTTAAGTGTCCACTCCTCTATAGTAGGCAGACAGTCCTTCTTCCAATATTGCCCTACCAATAACCTCGCAGCTGTTATCAAATTCAACATCAAATTAATTTCTTTAGTATCACAATCTGTGATAACAGCCAATAAAAATAATTGTGAAGTAAACTTTATCTTTCTCCTAAAAATCTTTTGAAAGTTCCACCAAATTTTAATCCAAAAAGCTTTTATATTTCTACAGGTCCACCAAATATGAACATAAGTAGCATCCAAACTACCACATCTCCAACATTTGGGCTGTAAATTAGAATACATACAAGACAACCTTTTAGGATCCAAATGCCATCTATAAAACATTTTATCAAAATTTTCTCTTAAATTTTGGGCTTGAGTAAATTTTACATTTCTAACCCAAATTACCTCCTACACATCCAATGGGATTGGTTCTTGAATATTTTGAGCCCACTATACCATACAATTCTTTACCAATTCCGTTTCCGAGTCCAATTCTATTAAAGCATTATAAATTCTCTTTATATGCGCTCGGCAAAACTTTGGACAATTAAATACGGTCTTCCATTTGTCCCTTTCCTTGATCCTAATATGGCAGTACCCTTTTCTTAGGTCTACTTTGGTAAAAAATCCTTCCTTTCAATAGATGGGATAACATGTCCTTCATGAGGAGTAGGGGATACAGGTTACTTTCACTGATTGCATTCAGGGCATGGTAATCCATGCACAAACGCAAAGTGCTGTCCTTCTTCTCCCTAAAGTGGACCGGGGTGGCCACTTTGGGTTTGGCAGGTTTGATAAATCCCCTTTCTAGATTTTTATTTATGAATCTTTCCATCTTCTCTGTCTCTTTAGTGCTCATGAAGTACAGTCTGCAGTTTTGCCCTGGGTTTGATTTCTATAGCACAGTCCGTGGGTCAGTGAGGAGGGAGCTCATCTGCCCATTCTTCGATGAAGACTTCAGCAAGGTCTCAGTATTCTTCCAGTATTTCTGGTAACCCCTTCTCTTCTCCCACTGATGCTTTTTCCACTCCTAGGATTGGTGGGGCCCTTTAGGGTGTTAAGTTCACATTTCCTCCAGGAAATTGAACTCTGCCATCCTCCAATTTACTCAGGGGTTCCATCTCTTTAGCCACTTGAACCCCAGCATCATTGGGCATTCCATGCCTGGGGTCACTACAAATATTATGTCTTCTTCATGGTCCCCCAGGGATAGATGGATTGGTAAAGTGGCTAGGGTAGCTGGCACTCCCCCTGCTATGGACCCATCTAACTAGCTGAATGAAATTGGCTGTCTCAGCCTCCTCATCAGGATGCCCAGGTTTCCCACTAGTGTCGGGCTAATAGGGCAGCGGGTACAGCCGGAGTCTATTAAGGCTTTTACTTTGACAGCTTCGAGCATGGAAGGGGCTAATATAGTCACTGTGTTGAGGATGGTTGTGATGGGTCCACTTACCAGGGGTTCACCTTCTGAGTTGTCGTCCGAGGTATCCACCATCCCTGGGGTGTAAGCTGGAGTTCCCTGCCCACGTGTGGCAGACAGGAACTCTACAACCTCTGTTGCCCTCATGGTGGGTTCTCGTGGCTTGGCTGGTGACTTCCCTGATTTTCTGGCTGGTGATTGGTCTGGGTTGCATGGAGGGACATCTACCTCTGCGAAGATCTGGCCTGGAAAGTTAATACAACCCAGGTGGCCAGAAAGGCCCAACAGAGACTTCACTTTCTCAGGGTCTTGCGGAAGAACAGGGTAGAACAACGGCTTATAACCCTCTTTTACCGGTCTACTGTAGAGAGCATCCTCTCGTATGGTATTGTGGTTTGGTATGCTGGTCTGACAGCCGCGGATAGGAAAGTATTACAGAGGGTGGTGAGCACAGCACAAGACATTGTGGGCTGTCCCCTGACACCACTGGATGGCATCGCCAGGGCTCGCTGTCTTGGAAGAGTGAGGAAAATTCTCAGGGATGACTCACACCCTGGACGATATCTCTTTACTCTCCTACCATCGGGTAGGAGATATAGGAGTATAGCCAGCCATACTAACAGACTGAAGAACAACTTTTATCCATGGGCTGTTAGGCTTTTGAATGGGAAATAATATAATATAATATAATATAATATAATATAATATAATATAATATAATATAATATAATATAATATAATATAATATAATATAATATAATATAATATAATAATATAATATAATATAATATAATATAATATAATATAATATAATATAATATAATATAATATAATATAATATAATATAATATAATATAATATAATATAATATAATATAATATAATATAATATAATATAATATAATCTTAATAATATAAACTTTATGCATAATTGACTTATGAGGCCGGTGCATTGTGCAATTAGCTCACGGGGTGTAATAAGATGGAGGGTTTGTGTCACTGTAAGTTGGGGGTGGGGGCACAAAGGGAGGCTCAGCCAATCTCAATTTATACATGGTTGTACTTTGACAATAAAGGTTCATTCATTCATTTAACGGCACTCTAAGACGCGATGCCCCTCTCTCCTGCATTTGAAACAGCCTGTTGATTCCTTGGCCATGGCTGATGTTTTTGCTGCTTTGCCCGATGGCTCAGGAGGCGAGCGGCCTCACGGTTTTCCTCAGCAGTGTCTCATCAGTAGATCGATCTCTGCTTCATCTGCTAGGACATACCATTTGTCAAGTCAGCATGGGTCTCCTCTACACTGGCAAGCATCATACAGGTTGTAATTTAGACTGTCTTTGAAATGGCTAAGGAGGATGTCTTCCGGCCAGTTCAGCTTGTTGGCAATGGCCCGAAATTCTTGTCTGTATTCGGCTACTGGGCATCTCAGAGAGGACATGAAGTGTGTGTGTGGGTGCAAGGGCAGTGCCGCAGCGGGATGACACATCCTTTGGGGGCTCCTGAAGGATTGTCACTTTTCAGCTGTTTGGGGGGGTCTGTCTGGGTTTCAGATAGACCAGAGCCGTCCTGTAGGGACGGTAAAGAAGGGAAGCACAGTTTGGCAGCACAGGAGGGATCACAACCTCCTGGAGAACCGACAGAAGCTTCCAGGACCAACAGCTGTCAGATGGCCATTGCGAGCCGTCACAAGCCAGGCGGCCACTTGGAAGAATTAGAAAGTAAAATTGGAAGATTGCCTGGGTGAGACGACTAAGAGATCGTAGAAGGGAAAAACTTTCTTTTTTAAATGCTGGAAATTGCAGAGGGGAGAAATAAGAAGAATTTGAAGCCATGGAGAAAGGGGGGGAGCAGGCTTTTAAGCTGCTCCTCTTCCGGAACTGTAGTGGCAGAAAACAGTGGAAGGCAAAAGAAGGCAATAAATCAAGGTAAAAACAGTGTGGAATTTGAAAAGCCTGCTGAAAATAATTGGATTGATGGAACTGATTTTTAGAGTAAATGACTGCTGGAGGTATTTTACGTGACTTGCCTCTTTTTTCTTGCTTTGCATCTTTTTCTTCTCGTATCTCAGCTGGGAGTACTTTAGAAGCTGCAGTGCCACCTAGAGGCACGTGGGTGTTAGTAGACTTGGTAGGCTTACTAAATAAATAAAGGAGAATAAGTGACCTTGAACAACATCTGTTGGACTTACTGATAAGAGGTTAGACATTTATTACAGAGTCTGTTTTTTGGTTTGGTGAATGGTGGATTGTTTTTACTTTGGAGGCTTTATTTTTGATTTCCTCTTTTTTTTTTGATTAAGGCACGAAGAGCCTGAAATAAAGAAATGTAACCTGTATGGATTTTTTTCTTATCCAGACATAAGTATATTTGGCGTTTTCCTTTTCCTTTTTCCCCCTCTTTCCTTTGTTCTCCTTTTTTCCTGCCTTTGAAATTTTGATGTGGGACATTTTTCTTTTTTTCTTTTTCTTTCCTTTTTTGGAGCACATTTGGATTATAATATCTCATTGATACTTGGATTAAAAATCACTGGAGAAGATGAAGAAGACTACAGCACACTTAGCAACAGCTGCCCTGATATCACAGAGTCCTGTGGCACAGAAAACACTGGACACTACAGCACAGCAAGATAAATCCAACATGGAATTGAAAAACATGATACAGGCACTACACACAGACTTCAAGGAAGGGATAGGTAAACTAGAAGAAGAACTAAAAGAGGTCAAAGAACTGATGGAGAAAAATGAACAAAGACTGCAGCAAGTGGAAGAAAAAAATTGAATCAACAGGTAAGAGACTAGAGGAGATGGATAACTGACTTACATCAACAGACAGGAATCAGGAAAAAATGATTAGTTCTTTAGAGATGGATAGAGCTGATTATTACTTAAGACTTGAAAATGTTGAAAAAGAAAAGGGAGAGAACATAGCAGATGTAATGGTGGAAATATTAGAAGCATTGAAGGAAAGCAAGGAAAAGATAATCAATGATATAGACAAGATATTTAGAATACATACTAGATATGCAATGAGAAATAATCTCCCCAGAGAGGTTCATATAAGATTTACTAAAAAAACATTAAGGGCAGATATATTATAGAAGCTGAGAAATGCTACAATAAAACACAGGAAGAGAGATAGTGATATTAAAACAGATCCCAAGAAGAGTGAGAGATTTGAGAAAGGAGTATCAATTTTTGATGAAATGCTTAATTAAAAAAGGGATAAATTTTAGATGGTTAATACCAGAAGGAGTAATGGTAAATTGGCAAGAACAGAGACATAGACTTGGACACATTCGAGAAAGCAGTACTTTTCTATGACCACTACTTTGGGCAGCAAGAAGAAGAAAGACTGAGAGGGAAAAGAGAAATCAGGCATCAAGGAGATGAGACAGAGAAGCAACGGAGTGAGTATAGCAAAGAACAGGAGGAAAGGGTGTTGAGAAGGGACAAGAACAAAAGAGGAAAAAGAGCAAAGAGAGATGAGAATGATGAGATCAGTTAAAACTTTAAACAAATAATCATGGTAGAAGAGATAAAAGCAATTTCAATTTGGCCATAAAAAGGAAAAGAACACTAAATAAACTGGGGAAATTAAAAATGAACATAATTTGTTTGCAAGAAGTTCATATTAGAAACAACATAAAAATCTATTAGAATATCCAAAATTGGGAGAATTATACACTTCACTTGTGGATCAGAGTAAAAGAGGTGTGGCATTATATATCCAGAAAGCAATACAAACTACATTGATATATTCAGATGAAGAAGGACAAATTTTAATGGTGGAAGTAATAATGAATTGTAAAAAATCATTATTGGTAGCGATTTATGCTCCAAATGAAAACCAAGAAAATTTCTATTCAAAATTACACCAGAAAATAATAGAATTAGAATATGAAATTATATGCATGACTGGAGATATTAATGCTATTTTAAAGGCTGAGCTGGATTATAATACGACCAAAAAAAAAAAAGACCCCAAGGAGAACACTTCCAAAATCTTTTCATAATATGGTGGATGAATTAAATATATTAGATGTTTGGAGAGAAAAATATCTGGAAAAGAAGCAATATACTTTCTACTCTAACAGACACCTGTCCTGGTCGAGAATAGATATGATATGGATGTCAACAGACTTATTTATAAATACACAAAATATAACCATAGAAACAAGCACATGGGCGGATCACAACCCAGTCACAATTATATGGAAAGGACAAAAAATGGACATTAAACCAAATTGTATTGAATAAAAAAGACTTTCAGCAATATATGGAAAAAGAAATGACTTTCTTTTTCAAGTAAAACAAAAAAGAAGATACCTCACTCCAAAATGTCTGGGACACGGCAAAAGCATAGATGAAAGGACTTGCTATGACTTATTTGGGGAAAAAGAATAAATAGAAAAGACAAAATAGGGAAAAACTGGAGGAAGACAAAATAGGGAAAAACTGGAGGAAGAATATAAGACACTTGAGAAAGAATTACAGAATTACAACACTGGAATGAAGGGAAAGAATTATGGGAAAGAAACTATAAACTGACAATGCCAACAGTGTATAAAGAAAATATGTACAAAATGTTTTATAGATGGCACATGTCTCCAGAAAGACTAGCTAAAATGTTTAAGGGCAGATCTATGAAATGTTGGAAATGTCATCAAATACCAGGCTCTTTTTATCATATGTGGTAGACGTGTGTAGAAGCTAAAAGTGGACAGGATCATGGGGAGATTAAATGCTGCCACGTGTTTGTTGGACCTGTGTCCCTCCTGACTGGTTTATGTGGCTCAGGAGGTTACACGAGGCTGGCTCCTGGCAGTTATTAATGCTTCCTTGAGTGAGGGGTCCTTCCCTGATGCCTTGAAGGAGGCGGTGGTGAGGCCCCTCCTTAAGAAACCTGCCTTGGATCCAGCTATTTTAAATAGCTTTCGTCCTGTCTCCAACCTTCGCTTTCTTGCGAAGGTTGTTGAGACCGTTGTGGCACAGCAGCTCCCTTTGGTCCTGGAGGAAACTGATTATCTGGATACGTACCAATCTGGTTTCAGGCCCAGGTACAGCACGGAGAAAGCATTGGTCGCGCTGGTGGATGATCTCTGGCGGGCCTGGGATAGGGGTTATTCCTCTGCCCTGGTCCTATTAGATCTCTCAGCGGCTTTTGATACCATCGACCATGGTATCTTGCTGCAACGTCTTTGGGGGTTGGGAGTGGGAGGCACTGTTTTATGGTGGTTCTCCTCCTACCTCTTGGGCCGTTCGCAGACGGTATTGGCAGGAGGGCAGAGGTCAACCCCAAGGCCCCTTAGTTGTGGGGTACCCCAGGGATCGGTCCTCTCTCCCCTCCTGTTCAAAATCTATATAAAGCCACTGGGTGAGATCATCTGTGGTTTCGGGGTGAGGTATCATCAATATGCTGATGATACCCAGCTTTTCATCTCCACCCCGAACCAACCCAGTGATGCCCTCGACGTGATGTCCCGCTGCCTGGAAGTGATACGAATCTGGATGGGGAAGAACAGGCTCCAGCTCAACCCAGCCAAGACTGAGTGGCTCTACGTACCGGCATTTTGTTTAGTCCAAGTTCCATTTTGGTTATGGGAGGAGAGGTGTTGCCTCCCGATGATAGGGCGCACAACGTAGGCATCCTCCTGGATACACGACTCAGTTTTGAAGATCATATAGGAGTTGTGGCCAGGGGGGCTTCTGCCCAGGTTCGCCTGGTACGCCAGTTGTGCCCCTATCTGGACCGAGATGCTCTATGTACAGTCACTCATGCGCTCGTTACCTCCCATATAGATTGCTGCAATGCTCTCTACATGGGGCTGCCCTTGAAGACCACCCGGAGGCTCCAGCTGGTACAGAATGCGGCCATGCGGGTTGTGATGGGAGTATCCTGCTACCGGCCCTGCAGAAAAGGCAGGGACAACCCCTTTTACAAGAAGGCAAGAGGCTGGAATTACGCCTGCCAAATTTATTGCTACAAAAACAAATAGAACAAGACACAAACCAAGAAACAGGAGCTTTTCAAGCGGTTGCCATCAGCAAACCAGCTCTCCGACGCATTCCCCCTTAAATACAGTTCAGGGCGTGGCTTCTCTCTGCCTCCTTCCGAGGAGCCCTATTGCCTTCCTCTGTTTACTCCTGATTGACTGCCTCCTGTGTCGGGCGTCCTTGAACAGGGCCAGCTGTGGGTCATCTTCATCCACGCGGTCAGGCTCACACAGCTGGGTCTGCGTCGTGACCAGATGAGAGGGGCCTGGCTGAGGGCTCTCATCAAGCTGTCCAATCCCCTCAGCAAGCTCTTCAACACCCCCCTCCTCCTCCTCTGAGTCGTCCAACCCAACTGCCGAACCCACAGGCTGACCCTGAATCACAATAGGTGCTGGTTCTTACCTATAAAGCCCTACATGGCTTAGGCCCATGATATTTGCAGGAACGTCTGCTGCCAGGAATGACTTCCCATCACCCAGTGCGCTCACACAGGGAGGGCCTCCTCAGGGTGCCGTCAGCTAGACAATGTTAGCTGGTGACCACCAGGGGGAGGGCCTTCTCAGTGGGAGCACCTGCCCTGTGGAATCAGCTTCCCCTTGAGCTCCGGATGGCCCTGGATCTCCGGTCCTTTCATTGCGACCTCAAAACATTTCTTTTCCATCAGGCTGACCTGGACTGACGATAGGGGTTTTTTTAAAAAAAATGTTTTTAATATTTTATTACTGGGGCTTGTTAGTTTAATCTTTTTTTAAACATTTCTATTATTGTGTTTTATTGTTGTTAGCTGACCTGAGTCCTTCGGGAGATAGGGCGGCATATAAGCCCCAATATTTAATAAATAAATAAATAAATAAATAAATAAATAAATAAATAAATAAATAAATAAATAAATAAATACTTATTGGAATATAATTAGAACATGGATAGAAAAGATGATACAACAACGTATAGAACCAGAAGTATTCCTGTTGGGTATTTTATCAGAGAAATATAGTAAAGAGAAAACATATTTGATTATGCATATAACCACTGCAGCTAGGATTGTATGTGCACAAAATTGGAAAGCACTGAAAGCCCCCCCACCAGAAGGAGAGGTGATTGGGAAAATATTAGAATGTACAGAAATGAATAGATTAACAATGATAATTAAAGATAAGATAGAGTCAGAGTATTATGAAATCTGGGGAAATTTTTATGATTGGGTGAAAAAGAGAATATGCCTAAAAGATAGCTAACAGTAATTTAGATGGGAAAAAAAGGAGGAGATAAGGAGGGAGACCCAGGCGACACAGTATTGGATAACCGGAGATAGTATAAATATTTAAAGAAGTATAACGGGAAGGTCAGGATTATAGAAGTATTAATGTAATAGAAAATTAATGTTATTATATCTAATATAGATATTGAAAATCTAGGGAGAAGAATTGCTCGAACATTACCCCTGAATTGTATCTGAAAAGGGATGAGAGGGAAGAAAGGAGAGGAGAGAGGGAAGAGAGTAGAGGAGTGGGGAAGGAAGTAGGAAGGTTGGAGGGAAAGAGGAGGAGAAGTGGGGAGAAATGGGAGGGGAGTGGTGAAGGAAAGAGGAGAGGAGAGGAAGAAGAGGGAAGTAGGAAAGAGAGAGAAGAAAGGGAGAAAGAAGGTAGAGAAGAGGGAAGGGAGAGTGTGGATACAGTGAAAGGGGAAATGGACAAGGAACACCAAAATTTACATGTATGTATGTATTATGGGATATTTGTTGATATGTATGGGGGAGAGTTGGAAAAAATAAAAATAAAAAAATCTTTTTTTAAAAAAAGAGAGAGGACACGAAGCGGTTGAAGTTGTGGAGCTCTGGGGCGTTGAAATCATGCAGGTTCACCATCCAGTCTGCGGCTGCCCCGTCTAGAGCAGATTGCACAATCCACAGTAGATACATTCCTTTCTCCAAAGTTCCAGATAATTCTAACATAAGCTAGACATTTGATAGATATAAAATACAAATTGGATGGGAATATATTGATTATTCTCTGGTTGAAGGGAGGTATTCCAAAATCATAACATGGGGACAAGAAAAATGAACAATCATGTAAAGGAACAAACAATACAGACCCCTCCCTGGTCATAGCAACTCCAAAATTTGGCAGCAGCAGTCCTAAAAGATTTCCTGCAGTGAACCTGGCACTGTTACGTATTTTCTATTCATAGATGGTTAAGTAAAACAAAAATGTCTCTCTAATGCATGAAAAATAAAGACAGCATGGAGAGCTGATAAATAAACAGTGTTGGAAGTTTTTGTAATCATTCTACATCTCAGCATGAATTGTCACCTGGCAAGATAAGAGGCTACCCATGGCTCCTTCTGCTGTTCATAAATATTGCTCTTGCAGTCAATGGCACATGGCACTATGCTCCCATGGACTGACTGAATTGCTCCCATGATGTTCTCAGTCTCTGCTGGATTAAGAATGAAGCACAAACTGAACTCTGATATTCTGCAATGGCAGCACTGTTCATATAAGGCCTTATCATATTATCAAACCATTGAAAGTGAAGGCTAAACTTGCTTTAATTCTGTTTTCCCTATATATCAGCATAGCAGGACAAAATGATGTATGATTACTCCCTTTATGATACAATCATTGTGCCAATATCATGTAGTTCATTCAAAACCTTTGATATCACCATCTACTGCAAACTTATTTTAAAAGAAATACTAACCATGCAATATCTCTACAAAATATTATTTGAAAAATGACTATAATAGCATCTTAAGAGTTTCTCAATTCTAATTTGACTACTTTTTAGATTTTACTACAAGGCTTTGCCATTTATTCTTTAACTTTCTCACAGCAATTAAGATTTCAAATTAGGTTGACTTCCGGGTGGCAAGACTCCGTTGATGGTGGCCATTTTGGCCGTCAGCCCTGTTGCTTTCCGTTTGAACTGCCAAAACAGTGACGATCAGCTGTTTTGTGGTTCGGAAACCCTCTCCTCGGGAGAAGAGGGGAGGGTGAGCGTTCAGGTAGGGGTAGAGCTCCCCTAGACCCCCAGAGTTAAAATTCTGGGGGTTGAAGGGTGAAAGCCCCCCCGTAGCCTGAATTTGCTCTGGACTCGGGGACTCCTCTGCTCCAAGGCTTTCTTTCTTTTTTATTAAAAAGTTTTACAAAAACAAAGTTTTACAATATATCCCCAAATCCCCCCACCCCAAACCCGCCCACTTCCCACCCACTTCCCAGAGCTAAATACAGGATTATAGTTACAATAATCATATTCTAAATAAAAATTATGCATAATATACAATTAACCAAATTCATAATGTGCTTTAACTCCCCTTTAACATAACTACAAACAAAGTACCAATAACAATATCCCACTAAAATCTACTCATAAGCTAAATGGAACTTTTTAGTCCCATATTTGTTCTGAATATAATTTATCCATCTCCTCCAAACTGAAATATATCTTTCCTGTGAATGATCTTTCAAATAAGCAGAAATCTTAGACATTTCTGCAAGATTCAAAACTTTAAACACCCATTCTTCTATAGTAGGCAAACTATCCTTCTTCCAATATTGTCCCACCAGTAACCGTGCTGCTGTTATATTCAACATCAAATTAGTTTCTTTAACATCACAATCTACAACAATACCCAATAAAAACAATTGCGGAGAAAACTTTATCTTTCTCTTAAAAATCTTTTGAATGTTCCACCAAATTTTGATCCAAAAAGCTTTTATATTTCTACAAGTCCACCACATGTGAAAATAGGTAGCTTCTAAACTACCACATCTCCAACATTTAGACTGTAAATTAGGATACATGTTGGACAACTTCTTGGGATCCAGATGCCATCTATAAAACATTTTATAAAAATCTTCTCTTAAGTTTTGAGCCTGAGTAAATTTAACATTTCTGACCCAAATTATCTCCCAGGTGTCCAACAAAATTGGTTCCTGAATATTTTGTGCCCACTTTATCATACAGTCTTTAACCAGTTCCGTTTCCGAATCCAATTCAATTAAAGCATTATATATCCTCTTTATATGTGCACAATTTAAATCTCTAATTTGTTTTACTAAATTTTGATCTGTAATTGCGATGCCAACCTTTTGATCTGACTTCCACCTAGCTTTCAATTGGGTATATTGAAACCAAGAGTAACTTATGTTTTCTTGTCTTAACTCCTCTAATGATTAAAGTTGCCAATCATTCCCTTGTTGTATCTCTTGCTTTGTAGCAAAATATAACAATTTTCCAACACAGTCACTTCACACAGGAGAGAAACATTCCAGCGCCATTTTTACTCCATTTTAAACTTGAAACTTGAAGAAGATAATGAAACTGAGTTAAAGTTAAAATCCAACTTGAAAATTCAGATCTTCCTGCTTTGCTCTGCCTGCTTCTCAAAGAACAAAATACTCACAGTCCCATCTAAGTAGCAGGTGCAGTTGTCGCATCTGGTTCCACTCCTTTTGGAGCAAAAACGTCCTGAGAGCAGAGAAAGCCTGGGCTCCGAGGGGGCTCACCCTGTTATCCCCCAAACTACTTGGGAGAATCAAAGGGGAGCTCTACCTCTACCCAGGCAGGCTCGCCTCTCCCTCTTCTCCCAAGGGAGAAGCTCCAGCGCCGCGGGACAGCTGATTTTTGCTGCCTCCGAGCGCTTTGACGCTTCCCAGGATTGGGCGGCTTCAAAGCACCGCCATTCGGCGTTGCAGTGCTACCGGAAGTCTCTGCTCTAAGGCTTTCAAGCAGAGCAGGATGCTGCAACCATCCCTGCAATCAACATTTAACTTTGGATTACTTGGATGCAGGCAGAGCTGTGCAGGAGAATATTGAAACAGCAAGTATTTGAACTTTAACTCCGGTTTACTTTGGAAGAAAAGTAAGATGACGCAGGAGTGAATTCTTAGCGACAACGGGAAGAATAAAAGGACAGGAGAAATATTATTTATTTATTTATTTATTTATTTATTTATTTATTTATTTAATTTCTATACCGTCCTTCTCCCGAAAAACTCAGGGCGGTGTACAGGGCAATAAAATGCAATAAAAATACAATATACAAAAATTAAGATAAGAATTAAATAGAATAGCCCAATTGCAGTAAAAGTTAATTAAAATTACAATTAAAATACCCCAAACCCATCAGACCAGGCTGGCTTGTTCAAATAGGTGAGTTTTCAGGTCACGGCAGAAGGAGCGAAGGTCAGGAGCCGTCCGGAGCTCAACCGGTAAATGATTCCAAAGGTCTGGCGTGCCCACAGAGAACGCCCTCCCCCTGGGGGCCACCAGCCGACACTCTCTGACCGACGGCACCCTGAGGAGGCCCTCTCTGTGGGAACACACTGGACGAAGGGAAGTTGATGCCCGCAGCAGGTGCTCCCGTAAGTAATCTGGACCCAGGCCATTTAGAGCTTTATAGGTCATCACCAGCACCTTGAATCTCATCCGGAGGGCAACTGGAAGCCAATGCAGCTCACGGAGTAGAGGTGTTACATGGGATTAACGGGAGACCCCCAACACAACTCGCGCGGCCGCATTCTGCACCAGTTGAAGCCTCCGAGTGGTCCTCAAGGGCAGCCCCATGTACAGAGCATTGCAGTAGTCTAAACGAGAGGTCACGAACGCATGAGTGACTGTACGCAAGGCATCCCGGTCCAGATAGGGTTGCAACTGGCGCACCAGGCAAACCTGGGCAAAGGTTGAGAAGATTGAGAAGAAAGAAATTGTGCCTTTTTTTACAATCACCCCTTATAAATATTTGGAACTGATCTAATAAGTGATTTTAAAGAATTGGACATTTCACAGGGAAATAACAAAGTTGCAAGCAGGGTGGAAAGTGAAAGTGTGCAACGAAAATTAACTGGGTGTTAAAATGGTTTCTAAATCAACTAAAGCTTCTGTTACTAAAAGTGCTGGTGTTTTACCAGTTCAGCATTCTTCATTACAGGCTTTGATGCCTCCTCCTGTGGCACCCACACCTGCATTAACATTAAAAGATTTACAAGATGCTTTAAAAATAAAATCTCAGCAAATAGCTGAACTTATTGAGGAGAAGAATACTGAAATAAGAGCAGACATTTTGACTGCATTTCAGGGGCTTGCAGTTTGTATTGAGTGTCTGGATGAGCGAGTGGAAGAGGTGAATCAAAATAATTTGAGATTGGATGCTAAAATGTTGGAAGCTGAAAATAAGATAGAAAAGATTGATGATGATGTAGTTATGATACAATATAGAGATATGGAGTTTGCTTTGAGGATTAGAGGATTGAAAGAGGACCCAAAGGAAAATTTGAAAGATTTATTGGCACAAGCTCTCGAACCAATCTTGGAGTGTCAAGTGGAAGATATTATGGGGGATATAGACAAAATATTTCGTGTCAATTCTTGGATTTCCAGACAAAGAAAATTACCTAGAGATGTGGTGGTCTACTTTACAAAGAGATCGATTAGAAATGTGATTTTTCAAGCTTTTTACAATAATAGATTTAAAGTGGCTGAGCAAGAAGTTTTAATTTTGAAAGAGATTCCACCAAGAATTTTAAGGAAAAGAAAAAAATTGCTTTTTTGGCAGAAGAATTAAAGAAACGGCAGCTTCAGTTTAGATGGGAGATACCAGCAGGCTTGGTGGTGAATTATGCTGGCACGATATATCATCTTAATACAGTTTTGAAGGCACGAGATTTTTATTCTAATGTATTGAAGGCAGGTCCTCCGCCATCTCCAGAATTTAAAGGAAGGAAGGAAGAAGGAGTGCATCAGACTCAAATGGAGACTACACAAGGAGATGAAGAAGTTGTTTTGTAGATGGTTAAAGAATCCCAGCAAATTTTAGAAGCTGAGCAGCCCCAGACATCGTCAGAAGAGGTTAAGGAACAAAGAGTGACACAGGCTGCAATCAGACGAATGAGACAAGAACAAGAACAACAGAAAGCTACAATCATATCTCAAGAATCTACCTATAGTGAAGCAGTGAGAGGAGCGAGACCGAAGAGGCAGGTGCAGGTGGTTTTGCAAGATGCGCTCCGAAAGCTTCAGGTCACAAAAGATGGCGACAAAGTTTCTAACCTGGAATGTTAATGGATTAAACTCCCCGCAAAAGAAAAAGAAAGTATTTCAGTATTTGAAACAATTTAAAAATGATGTTATTTTTTACAGGAAACGCATATTTGTGCATCAGATCAAAAATATTTGATAAACTCTAGATTGGGTACACAGTTCAGCGCGTCTGCTTCAGATAAGAAAAATGGAGTAGTTATGTATGTGAAGAAGAATTTAACAGCTAACTTAATTGAAACTGATAAACAAGGAAGATATAATTGAAAGTTATAATTGAACTTTTAATAGAAGGCAAGAAAATACTTTCAGTTGGATTATATGCACCTAATCAACAGCAAGGAGATTTTTATAAACTTTTACATAGTAAGATAATTCAATGGGATTATAAATAGTGTATTTTGATGGGAGACTGGAATGGAGTCCTGGACACACAGAAAGACAAAAAAGGCCTTTTCAAATCATGCTAAATTGCCTAAATCTTTTTTTGAGATGAAAGATGACTTGGAATTGAGAGATGTTTGGAGAGAAAGAAATTTAGAGGAAAAAGATTTTACCTTTTTTCCTGATAGACATCAATCTTTTTCCAGGATTGATTTTGTATTAAGTACTAATGATTTTTTTCCAGGATTAAGAAGATTAAGATATGTCCAAGAATACTATCAGATCATAGTCCAGTATGGTTGGAATTGGATAAAGAGCGTGGAGATAAAAGGTCTTGGAGATTGAATGAAAATCTGTTTAGATATCAAGAAAATGTGGATGAATGTAAAAAACAGATGAAAGAATTTTTTAATATAAACATGCATAAGGGTACCTCTATTGAAATGGTTTGGGATGCAAGTAAAGCTTATATGAGAGGAGTGTTAATATATTTGAATAATAAACATAGGCATAAATTGGAATATAAGCGTAAAGAGTTAGAGGAGGAAATTAAGAGGAAAGAGAAGGCTCTAATTTTGAATCCATATGACAAAAGGATGAAAGAAGCAATTACTTTGTTAAGTGGTCAGTTTAATATGTTGATGGCAGATCAAGTGACAACCAACCTACGGTATGTTAAACATAATCATGGGGACAGGATCATGGGGAGACTGAGCACCACCACCTGTTTGTTGGATCCGTGCCCCTCATGGCTAGCTTATGCGGCTCGGGAGGGAACACGAGGCTGGTTTCATGCAGTAATAACTGCTTCTTTGAAGGAGGGTGTCTTCCCTGCCACCTTGAAGGAGGCGGTGGTGAGACACCTTCTCAAGAAGCCTGCTTTGGACCCGGCTGCTTTAAACAACTATCGTCCAGTCTCCAACCTTCGCTTTCTGGCGAAGGTTGTTGAGAGTGTGGTGGCGCATCAGCTCCCTCTGTTCCTGGAGGAAACTGATTATCTGGACCCATACCAATCGGGCTTCAGGCCCGGACACAGCACGGAGACGGCATTGGTCGCGCTGGTGAATGATCTCTGGAGGGCTAGGGACAGGGGTTGCTCCTCTGTCCTGGTCCTATTAGATCTCTCAGCGGCTTTCGATACCATCGACCATGGTATCCTGCTGCGGCGTCTCAGGGGGTTGGGAGTGGGAGGCACCGTTCTACGGTGGTTCTCCTCCTACCTCCAGGGCTGCTCGCAGTCGGTGTTGACAGGAGGGCAGAGATCCGCCCCGAGGTCTCTCATTTGTGGAGTTCCTCAGGGGTCGGTCCTCTCGCCTCTCCTGTTCAACATCTATATGAAGCCGCTGGGTGAGATCATTCGTGGTTTTGGGGTGGGGTATCACCAGTACGCTGATGATACCCAACTTTTTCTTTCCACCCCGAACCAACCCAGTGATGCCCTCTCCGTGATGTCCCGGTGCCTGGAGGTGGTTCAGGTCTGGATGGGGGGAGAAACAGGCTTCGTCTCAATCCCGCCAAGACTGAGTGCCTGTGCATATCGGCATCTCGGGTTAAGCAGGTTATTCCACCTCTAACGATGGGGGGTGAGGTGTTACCCCCCGTTGATAGGGCTCGCAACCTGGGCGTCCTCCTGGACTCACGGCTCAATTTTGAAGACCATATAGGAGCCGTGACCAGGGGGGCTTTTGCACAGGTTCGCCTGGTGCGCCAGTTGCGTCCCTATCTGGACCAAGACGCCCTATGCACAGTTAATCATGCGCTTGTGACCTCCCGTTTGGACTACTGTAACACTCTCTACATGGGGCTGCCCTTGAAGACCACTCGGAGGCTTCAACTGGTGCAGAATGCAGCCACGCGAGTTGTAATGGGGGTCTCCCGATACTCCCATGTAACACCTCTACTCCGCGAGCTGCATTGGCTTCCGGTTGCCCTCCGGGTGAAATTCAAGGTGCTGGTTATTACCTATAAAGCCCTACATGGCCTGGGTCTGGGCTATTTGAGGGAACACCTGCTGCCGGCATCAAACGCCCTTCGCCCAGTGCGCTCCCACAGGGAGGGTCTGCTCAGGGTTCCGCCGGTAAGAGATTGCCGGCGGGTGACACCCAGGGATAGGGCCTTCTCAGTGGGAGCGCCTGCCCTCTGGAACCAGCTGCCGGTGGAGCTGAGAACTGCCCCCGACTTCCGATCATTCCGCCGGGGCCTGAAGACCTGGCTCTTTGAGCTCTCGGGCCCAGGTTGAGGAGAAATTTTTAATTGGGGTTTTAAGAGTACAGGGTCAATTTAATATTTTTTAATTTGGTTTTTAACGTTTGTATGGTGGATTTTCTAATTCCCTGTAAACCGCCCTGAGTCCTCAGGGAAAGGGCGGTATATAAATGTAACTAAATAAATAATACTTTTTGTAAGCCGGGTAGGTGGCTAGCTTATTTGTTAAGGAAAAAACAAAGGTCACGTAACATAGATAAAATAGAATATAAGGGAAATGAGGTGTTTCAGCAAAATCTTATTAAAAGGGCTTTTGTTGAATTCTATCCTAAGTTATATGCTAGGGATAAAATTCAAGGTATAGATATAGATCTACAAGAAGTGAATATCCCTGTTTTTACACAAGAGCAAAGGGAAGGGATGAATCCATTGATAAATGCTGAAGAAATTATTTTAGCAATTAAACAATTAAAGGTGGGGAAATCACCAGGAACAGATTGCTTGACTGCCATTTATTATAAAGATTTACAGCTAGAAATGGTGGAACCTTTAAAAGAATTATTTAGAACAATCCAATCTGGAGAAGTGCCTCCATCGTGGAAAACAGCTTTTATATAGCTGATTCTGAAGGAAGATCAAGATCTTACCCAAACCAAAAATTATAGGCCAATATCGCTCCTAAATACTGAGTACAAGATATTTGCAAAAATTTTAGCAAATAGATTAATGAAAGTAATGCGGCAAATGATTCATAGTGACCAAACAGGATTTATAAGTGGTAGACAAATGAAGAATAATGTGAGACATATTGTAGATTTATTGGAATTTTTGGAAAGAAATAACCAGGTCTCTGCAGCGCTGATATTTTTGGATGCTGAAAAAGCTTTTGATCAATTGGATTGGCAATTTTTATTTAAGGTACTGGAGAAAATGGAGTTTGGGGGTTATTTTTTACAACCTATTAGGGCGATATATCAGAAGCAAACAGCTCAAATAATAATCAATGGCAGTTTGACAGAAGCATATAATATTGAAAAGGGTACAAGACAGGGGTGTCCGTTGTCACCTTTGTTGTTTGTTTTAACATTGGAAATATTATTGATTAAGATACGTGACTCAAATAAAATTAAGGGAATTAAAATAAAAGATCAAGATTATAGATTGAGAGCATTTGTGGATGACTTGGTTATTACATTAAGTCAACCGACTTACTCAGTTGTAGATCTGATGGAGATAATATTGTTATATGGAAAAGTTTCTGGATTTAAGATAAATATGCAAAAAACTAAAATATTGTCTAAAAATATGACTATGGAACAAAAGGTTGTTCTAGAAAAATTAACAATATTTGAAATAATTAAAAAGACTAAATATTTGGGGGTATATCTTTCAGCTTCAAATGTGAAATTGTATAAAAATAATTATGAACTGTTATGGTTGAAAATAGAAAAAGAGTTAGATAGTTGGAAAAAATTACAATTGTCTTTATTGGGAAGAATTGTAGCAGTGAAAATGAATGTTTTGCCAAATTTTTTATTTTTGTTTCAAATGATACCTATACTTAAAAAAGATTCAAATTTGGAGGAATGGCAGAGAGGTATTAATAAATTTATTTGGGCAGGGAAAAGACCGAGAGTTAAACTTAAGGTAATGCAAGATGCACATGAAAGAGGTGGTCTTAAAATGCACAATCTTAAATTATACTATGAAGCTGTGGTATTAGCATCAATTAATAATTGGTTCAATTCAGCACAAGAGAGATTATTGAATATTGAAGGATATGATTTGTTATATAAGTTTAATAAAATAAATAAAAATAAAATATTGTTGGCATGCTTATTTATTGTATGACAAAAAAGTGGATAATGTTTTTAAGACACATATATTAAGATATGCCCTGTTGCGAGTGTGGAAAAAATATCGTAATAAGTTGAACTTTAAAATTCCAATTTGGGCAATATCTAAACATGCGATAGAAAATGTAAATGTGGGATTTAAGCATGATGTGAGTACATATAAAGAAATTCTTAGATTGGAAAGAAATGTCTGGCAATTAAAGCCATTTAATATTTTAAAAGAAGAAAAGATAGTACAAACTTGGTTTCAGTATGGGCAGTTACAAGCTAGATGGAAACAAGATCAGAAAAATGGTATTTCTATAGTAGATGAAAATTTGGTTAAACAAATTAGAGATCAAAGTCCTGCACATATAAGAAGGATATATAATGCATTGATAGAATTAGATTCAGAAACGGAACTTGTTAAAGATTGTATGATAAAATGGGCCCAGAATATTCAAGAACCAATAATGATGGATACTTGGGAAACAATATGGGTCAGAAATGTAAAATTTACACAGGCACAAAATTTAAGAGAGAATTTTTATAAGATGTTTTATAGATGGCATTTAGATCCTAAGAAATTGGCATCTATATATTCAAATTATCAGCCTAAATGCTGGAGGTGTGGTTGTGATGAAGCAACGTATTATCATATATGGTGGACTTGTAAAAAAGTAAAAGCTTTTTGGATTAAAATTTGGTGGAATATGCAGAAGATATTTAAGAAAAAGATAAAATTTTCTCCACAATTATTTTTGCTGGGTATTACTATTGACTCTACTGCTATAGAAACTAGACTATGCTGAATTTAATAACGGCAGCAAGACTTTTGGTTACGCAATATTGGAAGAAGGAGGATTTGCCTACTATAAAAGAATGGACTTTAAAAGTTTCGAACCTGGCAGAAATGGCGAAAATCTCAGCATATTTGAAAGACCATTCGCAACAAAGATATATTTTGGAATGGAGAAGATGGATTGATTATATCCAGAATAAATATGGGACCAAAAAGTTTCATTTAGCATTTGAATGAGTATTAGATTTAGAAGATTTGTTATTATTTAGTTATTTTTAAGGAGAGTTAAAGTGCGATAGGACTTAAAGTGTTATTATAGTTAGTTTGCATATTATAGTTTAAGATTGTTAGGGTTAATACCCTGTATTTGCTCTGGGAAGTCGGGGGGGAGGGAGAGGGAGGGGGAATTGGGTTGGGGAATGGGTTTTTATGTTTAAAATGTATCTGTAAAACTCTTTAATAATAAAAAAAAAGATTTCATATTAGGTCCAGCATGCTATTCAAGTGATCTAAGAAAATATAAATAGATAAATAATTTTTTTAACCAACCATAAGAAATAAGAAAATAAAACATCAAGTACTTAAAAAAATCATAACAGAATTGCATGTAACTGACAATAAATATCAGAAATTTAAATCCATATGTTATCACTTTTGGCAGTCCCATCCAGGGTCTAGTAATATGATGGGGATATGATATAATGTAGTTATACGGTATGATGCACACATGGTATACAATAGTATTGTATTCTGCAAAAGGCACTGTAAAAAGAAAAATAATCAGGTCCAGTCCAAGCCAGGAATAAATAAAATGGAGGCTTTGGAAGAAGGTTCTTGTTTATTTAGATGCCAGAAAGTTCAGTGACACAGCATGTTTCTGGGGTGACTGACAAAACGGAGCTGGGAGTGGGTGGGTTTTTATACCTTCTTGGGCTTTGTATTTGAGGTTGTTCCTGTGCAATGTACTTTGACCTGAGCTTGAGTGTGCCCTTTGGTATTCTAATGGTGGTGGGCTATGTTGTGTACTGAGTTCATTGCGCAGGAATGAAGACGAGGCGAGTGAGTTCAGCAAAGAACATGGTTTATTTCTTGCAGGATCTGAACTAGAGAACAGGGCTGCAGCTGCAGCAATTTATACCTTGGCCCCTTGGCAGCGGCCAATAGGTTTGAAGCAACCTATTTCTGCCTAGGGGCAACCAATAGCAGCGCTGGAGATGGGTTGTCTGAGATGCTGGGAGCCGTTAGCTAGCTCCCTGCTCTCGCAACCTACCAGCCGTTACCACGTGGTGTTAACAAGCAAGCCCAATATATAACAGGCTAATTCTATTATGTCCTAAAGGTCATGTCCTGTTTCTCTCAGGGTGTGGCTGAAGGCATTTTGCTTATGAATTGGTGGCCCCAAATCTGAATTTCTAAAGGCTGACCTGTTTGGGGGAAGGAGACTGGGGGCTGGTTTCTGCCTAAAATTTTTCTCCATTATTCCTTTGGGGAAATATAATATTCTGCCTTTTTAATATCCCCAAAACAGGGCTTTTCAACCAGTGGTACAGGTACCATCTGTGGTACATTGGCACCTGGCAGGTGGTATGCGACATCCTAGAAAAGTGGTAGTGGGGGAGGGGAATGAGCTGAACCGGTGGCAGCACCGCACAAGCCTGAGCGAGAGATGACTGGAGCTGCAAGGCTGTCAGGGCTCAGTGGAAGCGCCAGGATCAGCGCCAGGCTCCAGCTGGACCTCGGCACTAATCCTGACGCTTCTGAGCCCAGAAGAAGCACCAATCAGCTGGAATGTTGCAGCATCTTCAGACTCTTGTGATTTACATTCAGATGCTTGGCAACTGATTCATATTTATGACGGTCACAGTGTCCCAGGGTCATGTGAAGTGACCAAAACCTGCTGCAACCACCCAGCAGAGGGGGGAAATAAAAACCAAACACCCCCCCCCAAACCCCTGCTGTCAATCCTCAACAGAAATGCTCACAACAAGGAAAACCTTGGACAGGAGGAAGAGTGCTGCTGGGCAGGCGGCAGGCAGGTGTCTTGCTCGTCTGTGGCTTGGAGGGCACTTTTTTCAGTGCCATTGTAACTTCAAACAGTCACTAAGCGAACTGTTGTAAGTCAAGGACTACCTGTACTTCATCACTTTTTCCCTTTTTTTTGGTCATCAAGTTTTTGACACCTTGCTAAGTACTCAGATGTTGCCATATCCTAAAAGTGGTACAATGGGTGAAAAGGTTGAAAAGCTCTGCCTTAAAAGAACAATTATGTACAAGTCAATTACAATAGAATAAAAACAGCTAATAAAAATACCATAGCTTTAGTGTGATCTTATGCTTATTTGGACTTAACACAAGCTTTACAGTCTTGATTATGAGGGTTGCGCTAACAGTACTATAAACCAGAATCCTATTAGCCCAAATAATTGTATGTATGTACCCCAATAACTGTCTGGTTTGGCACAGCAACCAAACAGGACAGATACAGATTTCAACAGATAGTTAGGACTGGAGAAAAAGCAATTGCAAACAGCCTGTCTTCCATTGAGGATTCTCCACGAACCAGAAAGAGGGCTGAGAAAACATCTAAGGATCCCTCACATCCTGGAGATAATCTATTTCAACTTCTCTCTCAGGACACCAAAACTACTAGATACAAAGGTATTTTTTTTCCCTCCGTGCCATTACTCTGCGGAACATTTAATTTCCAAAGCAGTCTCCTTTCTCATCCTCTCATCTTTCCTACTGTCTTCTCCTATTAGTTTCTTATGATTTATCAATTGTTTATTATGATCTATGACCTATCACTTGTTTATATTTTTTTTAATTTTTTAATCCCATTTATATCCCGCCCTTCTCCAAAGACTCAGGGTGGCTTACAATTTAAAGCACAAATCAATGTGCTTATGTACACTGTGAGCTTATGCACCAGAGACAAATTCCTTGTGTCTTCAATCAGACTTGGTCAATAAACTAATCTAACCTAATCTAATCTAGAATTCTAAATAACATTTATTTCAAAGTAAACACACTTAGGATCAATTGATAAATGCACAAAATTCCTCTGCACTACACTCAAAGTAAACATTTCAAACACAGTACATGGATCAACTGTATTCTGTGGCAAAATGTGTTTGAATACTAAAATACATTTATTATACAAATTGGCATTATATTCTTATTATATTATGTAGTTTAAAATATTTTGCTTACTGCCTTATTTTTAATAGGGAATTCTTAAAATCAGATGAAATGTTCCTTTTGATTCTGTAGTTGTTTCATTTGAATGGCAACAGACATTATTTTACAGATGTTCTAAAATGTTAATTTTGCATACAAGGTTTTCACAAAGCATGGTGGAGTATAATTAAAGTGTAATTAAGTAATTTTGTTTAGTTTTTGCCTGCATAGGAAAAATCCTGGGTTCTATTATTATTCCCACAGCATTAATAAATTAACAATTTCCTTTTCTAGCACAAATGAATCCATGCTCTGAAGTTATCTTGGTTCTGTTTCTTCTCTTTGATGAAAATTTCTATTTACAGCCAAATTATTTAACAAACTGATGACAAAGACCCCCTATGAAATTGACAGAATTACTTATACAGTAGCTTATTAAATCACAGCACCACATAATTAGTTAACAGAATATATATTTGACATATTCTGAAAGCTAGTGACAATTCTTTAACTATTTGTATGACCAAAATTTCTATCGTCAATTTCTATCATGTTTGGAAAATGTCAGCAAGTTCTTCAAGCTTCCTGAAACCTAAAAAGATATTTTTCATGAAATATGAGCATATCATTTAATGGCTATAACAATTATCAGTTATTATACACATATACTTATACAGACATACATACTATGTAGTTTTAAATAGTTTTAGGAACTCTAGCATTTACTGTATTGCTATTTTGCTAAGGTCACAATGAATAGCAAGTCATGTGTTTATTTTAAATTCACTCTTTTAGGGATTAGTGTTTGCATCTAACAGTAAACTTAAAGAGCCATTATTACTTATCATGGTTTAAAAATCTTGTCTGAATCAAATGAAAATCCTTTATCAGGTATTTTTAACAGAATTGTTAGAACAAAATGTTACATCAGAATTAATATTAGATAACTGGTATTAGTTCGCCATAATAATGAGAAAATGCATACACATTTTAATCAGAAATCTTTCTCTTGATTTTAATTGATAGCTTGATGCACTAATACGATACAAATACATTTTAAAAAGGCTTGTTTTACAGATGCTGCCAAATGGAAGTTTTGTCTGCTTGAAGACTGCAGCAGGCTTGCAAGTTATATCAAGACCATCTTCTAAAAGTGGGTGAGATTAGGATTATAGATCAGATTTTTAAGTTGTTAAGGTCCTATTCCCCCTCCGCCCCCCCAAAAAAGCTGGGATGTAATGGTCAGACCATTGGATTCTATAAAGATTAAAAGGTTCTACTTCATCCTTGGACGTAAAAACTCAGTAGATGCCATTGGGTTGAAGTGATCTAGAAAATAAGATAGAGAAATATCATGTACGCTGCCCTGAGGTCCAGAAGGAAACGTATAATATAAATCTAATAAATAATTCATTAAAATCGCATATCGTATACTAACGATAATAAACATAAATAAGAGCATTTAACGTGAGAAGCACTTGACATTGTCAATAAGCAGAATAATTGCTAATTCCACAAAAAGACATTTTTTTTAAAAAAAAGTTAAACAAAATATCAGTTCAATACAAGGTAAAGAAAACAACTGCAACTGCCAAAAAGGGATAAAAAGGGAAGTCCCTCAAATGATGGCCACGCCCCTAGTAGGCTAAAGACCGCCCATTCTGGGTGGAAGAACTCAGACACGGCCAAGGGAGTTCAAGAAGGCTTCCAGTCGACTCTTCGCTTTCCAGGAAGCAGATTAGAGACGTACTCGCTGGTTAAGGGCAATTAAACGATCCGAGACCCAGCCAGCTAGCATTGGCCGTGTCTCGGTCACGTGAGTACCTCGCCCACTCCCTCCCGGCCTTTCCCCCCCCCCCCCCCCCTGTCCGTTCGTCCGCCCTGCGCGCGTTCGGATAGGTACAATTACTACGGTCGGTGATCACGTGCTGTTCGTGTTCTGACGCGTGGTTCAGGGTTGTGGCTTTGCTGCCGGGTTGCATCCCTGTAGCGTCCCAAGCTGCGACTTAATGTTATTGCAGCTGAGTGGAACGCTGCGTTTGGAGAATGCGATTCTTGGGTTGTGGAAGTGACGTGTTTGCGTGTTGCATTGTAGGCTAGCAAGATGTAAAAACACTCTTGGACACCTCATGGGCGAAAAGAGCATCTGGGCTCGAAAAGCTAGCCTTAAATTTCATTCCATGACTGACAACAAAGAAGATGGTACTTTTACTAGAAATAGTTGTGCGGTCCTGCAGGAACCGCTTAACTGTACTTTGCTATTTAAGTCATAACTCCCGTGTTCAGTCGCTTTCCAAACCAGCTGCTTTCAACCTGGGGCTCTCTGAATGAGATCGATCTGAGTTCCATCGCTGCAACCAACACAGGGCGGGCTAGTTGTTCTCAAAGACAGCTTCTAGTCCAATCCAAGCAGGAGACCGTATACCAGGTGTAGGCAACTTTGGCTCTTTTATGACTCGTGGACTTCAACTGAATTGAAGTCCACGAGCCATAAAAGCCAAAGTTGCCTACCCCTGCCCTATACAATTTTAGAGAAATGGCTCTCCAGCCTCTTTTTGAAAGCCTGCAGTGTTCGAGCATCCACAAACTCTGAAGGCGAGCTGTTCCACTGGTTAATTGTTCTTAATGTCAGGAAATCTCTCCTAGGTTACTTCTCTCTTTAATCAGTTTCCATCCATTGCTTCTTGCCAGCTGATACTTTGGAAAATAGGTTGACCCCTTCTTTGTGGCAGCCCCTCAATTATTGGAACATTGCTATCATGTCACCCCTAATTCTTCTTTTCACTAGATTAAAGGTAAAGGTTCCCCTGCACATGCGTGCTACTTGTTTCCAACTCTAGGGGCTGGTGCTCATCTCCATTTCAAAGCCGAAGAGCCAGCGCTTGTCCGAGGATGTCTCCGTGGTCATATGGCCGGCATGACTAGATGCCAAAGGCGCACAGATCGCTGTTACCTTCCCACCGTAGTGGTCCATATTTTTCTACTTGCATTTTTACACGCTTTTGAACTGCTAGGTTGGCAGAAGCTGGGACGAGTAATAGGTGCTCACTGTTACACAGCACTCGGGATTTGACCCACCAAACTGCCAACCTTCTGATCGACAAGCTCACCATCTTTACCCAAGAAGCTGGGACGAGTAATAGGTGCTCACTGTTACACAGAACTCGGGATTTGACCCACCAAACTGCCAACCTTCTGATCGACAAGCTCACCGTCTTTACCCACTGAGCCACCGCGTCCCTCTTCACTAGACTAGACATACCCAATTCCTGTAACCATTTTAGCTTCTAGTCCTACCAATCATCTTTGTCATTCTTTTCTGCATTCTTTCCAGAGTCTCAACATTTTTTTATATTGTGTGACCAAAATTGGATGCAGTATTCCAAGTGTGTCTTATCAAGGCATTATAAGGTGGTAGTATCACTTCTCATGATCTTGATTCTAACCCTCTGTTAATGCAGCCTAAGATTGCATTGGGTTTTTTGGTGGCTGCAACATATGACTGACTCATTTAGAATAGAATAGAGCTGGAAGGGACCTTGGAGGTCTTCTAGTCCAGCCCCCTGTTCGAGCAGGAGAACCTATATTGTCTGAGACAGGTGGCTGTCCAGTCTCTTCTTAAAAATCTCCAATGATGGAGCGCCCACAATTTCTGGGGGTAAGCTGTTCCACTGGTTGATTTTCCTCACTGTAAGGAAATTTCTCCTTAGTTCCAGGTTGCTTCTCTCTTTGATCAGTTTCCAACCGTTGATTCTCATTCTTACATCTGGTGCTTTGGTGAACAACCTGGCCGCCTCTGCCTTGTGGCAGCCCCTCAGATACTGGAACACTGCTATCATGTCTCCCCTATTTCTTCTTTTCCTTAGAGTAGCCAGACCCAAAACCTGTAGCCCTTCTTCATATGTTTTAGTCTCCAGGCCTTTGATCTTCTTAGTTGCTCTTCGAATTTTTTCCAAACTTTCGATATCTTTTTTGTGGTATAGTGACCAAAATTGGCTTCAGTATTCTAGGTGTGGTTTTACTAGGGCTTTATAAAGCGGTAATAGTACTTCTCATGATCTTGATTCTATGCCTCCGTTTATACAACCCAGAATTTTGTTAGCTTTTTTAGTTGCTGCTGCACACTGCTGGCTCATAGTCAAGTGATTGTTCCCTAGGACTCCAAGGTCCCTCTCACAGTTACTGTTTTTGAGCCAGGTCTCGCCCAGTCTATATTTATGCCTTTGGTTTTTCCTGCCTAAATGTAAGACTTTGCTTTTCTCTACATTGAATTTCATTTTGTTAGATAAGGCCCAAGCAAATTCAATGGAGAAGTCAGATTAACAATAGTACCACTAACAATTGCAGTGATTCACTTAATAACTATGGCAAGAAAAGTCCTAAAATGGGGCTCTTAAAAACTGTCTCACTTAGCAATATTAATGTTGGGCTCAATTGTGATCATAAATCAAGAACCACCTATATTATTAAAATGGGTAATATTTAATTGTGGCTATTATCTTTACAGTGCAGATGAAAACTGACTTTTCAGGTAAACTTTTGGTAGGAAGAATTTATGCAGAGTATAAAAAGACTTGGACATAAAATATGGATTAACAGGAATCTTTTACTTAAATGTTATCTCAAAGATTCAGTGCCGTACCTTTGGTACATTAGAAATTAAATGTGGCAATATTTCTAAATCTGAATGGAATCAGAGTCCATTAGGCTCAATAGTCAGAGAAACTGTCAGCTACCTGCATGTAGTCCCTTTTACTCCATTTTTGGAAGAGATTTTATAATATATATTCTAAATAGTTGCAGAAGTAGAAACAGAGGAAGATTTTATTTCATATGCAGGAGCAATATATGTCTATCAATAATAATTATTATTTGTCAGTTATGTTTTGGAGATGTCAAAGGTTTGTGCCATTTTTGGTGGTTCTCGGGGAATTGGTCAGGCTGCTGCACAGCTCCTAGCACAGAAAGGATATTGCCTGGCTGTTATAGCAAGAAATCTGGACAGAGCTCAAGCTACTGTGGATAGATTAGGAGGTAAGTAAGTGTTGATATTTGTTTTTCACATATACAGTACCTTAGAAAGCATATGGAACTACTTAAACAGCACATTATCTAATAGAAATTTGCTAAATTCTTTTAAACTGAAGACGCTTGTAAAATCACTTTATTTTTTTATGGGAAATAGTTGTTGGATTAATATTCTGCCATTTGATCAGGAGCTGAAGGCCTGGATATATTTTAACAAAATAATATTTTTCAGTAATGGATACTGTTCAGAAAGAAACTTGTACCCTTACTGTGCCTTGTTTTCAGTTATCTAAAAATTACTACTTCTTTTTACAATAGTTCTGCTTTAAAAATTGCAAACCTGATTTTGAGTAATTTACATGTCATCATGGATTTCATTTAAACACAGCAGGTCATCTTGCACTGAGTTGTGACATCACCAAAGAAGAAGCCATCCAAAAAACATTTAAAGAAATAGAGAACAAATTAGGTCATGTACGCTATCTGGTTAATTCTGCAGGTATCAACAGGTTAGTTTCACATTTAAATTGTAACATGAAAATACCTTGTATAAAAAGCAGCATGCAATTTACTTTGTTTTACAGAATAAAAATACATAAATTATAGAAGAAATATAGATAAAGACATAGAGACGCACACAGAGAGAATAATTATACTTTCTTTCCAATAGTTAACACTGAGGGGTCTTTGGTGTTCTCTGAGCTTGCTTGTTTTCTTGCAGATGTTTCATTACCCAAACTAGGTAATATCATCAGTTCTAGTAAGGAGTGCTGTTTGCTGTCAGTTTATATTCTAGTGGCTTACCTGTCAGTGTTGGTGGGGGGAGTCTTAGAGATTCTTTGGTTGGGGCTTTTTACTGTTGGCTCTTTGGCAATTTCTTGATTGGGGTATTGTTTACTTGGTTGGTCTGATATTAACCTTGGAGTTAATCTATGCTTATCTGGGTCCTGATTGCTGGTGGAGAGGTGCTTGAGTCTTTTTGTTCCCTTTTGGGCTGGTTGATTGTCTTGGCCTGGTGTAGGGTTGTCATATTTTCCCAATTGAAACTGTGGTTAAATCTGTCTATATGTTGTAAAATTAAAAAAAAATCATCATGCCTTTTGACTGCCAGTTGGTGTTCATGGATGCATTCTGCCAATCTTCTGCCTATTTGTCCTACATGGTTGTTGCAGTTCTTATATTGTATGTTGTAGATCAGTGCTTTTCAACCTGTGGTATGCATACCACTGGTGGTAGGTCGGCACCTTGCAGGTGGTATGCGTATGATGGGTTGAAAAGAACTGTAGAAAAAAAGTATATAAAAAGTGTAAAAGTGTAGCAGGGGGATGAGCTAAAGTGGCAGCAGCGCTACACAGGCCTGTGGGTGAGTCAGTTGGAGCTTTGGTGTTGCTGGGGCTCTGCTGAGCACCCAAGAGCCTTGGTGGAGCAGTGGGCTAATGCCTCCTTAAGTTACACCAGCTTCCTGCAATTAGTGCAGGTTCGAGTCCCACCAGGCTCAAGGTTGACTCAGCCTTCCATCCTTCCGAGGTAGGTAAAATGAGGACCCAGATTGTTGGGGGCAATAAGCTGACTTTGTAAAAAAATGCCGCTGGGGGGGGGGGGGGCAAAAGCCCTAATAAGCAGACATATACATAGAATGAAGGCTATTGCTAAGCACATTGATTTGTGCTTCTTAGATTGTAAGCTGCCCTGAGTCTTCGGAGAAGGGCGGGATATAAATGGGATTTAAAAAAAAGTGCTGATCGGTGCAGGGTGCCAGCTGATTGTCGCTTCTGGGAGCAGAGCACAGCCTGGGGGAGGGGGGTCAGCTGGAGTTGCACCAAAGAGAAAAGGAGGAGAAGAGGGAGAGAGGAGAGTATATAAAAGGAGGAGATTTTGGCAGGAGTGGGAGAGAGAAAAAAAAGATGATGGGGAAAGATAAGGGGACAGAGAAAGATGGAGCAGCACACAGCCTGGGGGAGAGGAGTCAGCTGGAGTTGCACTGAAGAGAAGAGGAGGAGGGGGAGAGAGGAGAGGATGTAAAAAGAGGAGGTTTTGGTGGGAAAGGGAAAGGAAAAAAAAGACGGGGAAAGAGAAGAGGATGGAGAAAGAGAGATGGAGAAGAGGAGAGGCTTCTTTGAGACAAGCAGAGGGAGAGAGGGGATAGAACAGTGCAAAGATTAATGTCAGAGAAACAGGCACAAGTTTCCCATTAAAGTATGGTAAGTGGGTGTAAAGATAGTCCTCAACCTACAACCACAATTGAGCCCAAAATTTATGTTGCTAAATGAGAAATTTATTAAATGGGTTTGTCCCATTTTATAACTTTTCTTGCCACATTTGTTAAGTGAATCACTTCAGTTGTTAAATTAGTAACCCAGTTGTTAACTGAATCTGGTTTCTCTATTGACTTTGCTTATCAGAAGGTTGCAAAAGGGGATCACATGACCCTGAAACATTGCAACCATAATAAATGTGAATCAGTTGCCAAGTATCCAAATATAAACTACATGACCCTGTGGATGCTGCAATGGTCATAAGTGTGTAAAATGATTATAAGTCACTTTTTCAGTGCCATTGTAACAGTCACTAAGCAAACTATTGTAAGTTGAGGACTACCTGTTCTTTATCATTTTTTTCTTTTTTAGGACTACCTGTTCTTTATCATTTTTTTCTTTTTTTTGGTCATCAGGTTTTTGACACCTTGCTAGATGACTGGTGGTAGTCAAGTATTGCTATATCCTAAATTTGTGAAAAGGTTGAAAAGCACTGTTGTAGATGACTCCTGTTTTTTCTTCTGGGATTGCTGGGTCTTTTGGTTTGCTTAGGATGTTTTGAAGGGCTTTAGTTGGCTTGTGTGCTATGCTAATTGCATGTGGTTGTAGTAGTCCATTGGTGGTTTCTGAGATATTCTTGATGTATGGCAATGTAATTCTTTTAAGGGTTTGTGTTGGTTGTGCTGTATTGTGTTGAGTGATCAGAGACTTTTTGATAAAGTTGCATGGATATCCATTTTGTTGGAATATGTTGTATAGATGCTCCATTTCCTTTTTCTGCTGTTCTGAGTTGCTGCAATACATTTGGGCTTGTCTAAATAAAGTTGTTACTCAGCTTCTCTTGTGGGAGGTTGGATTGTTGCTGTCAACTGTCCAGTTGGTGAATCCTGAAAAAGGAACTCCTGGGACATTGTTCTTCTAAGGATATAAACTTTACTGAATAAACCACATTGGCACAAATGAAACCAGGGAAATTAGCCCTGGGTTTCCTGCACAAAAGCAAGCATAGTTAATTCCCCCTTTTCCCTACAGGCCACCCACATTCCAAAACATCCATCAATCATGCCTATTCATTTTTTTATGAGAAACAGTCTGTAAAACTGAGACATCTACGCGGGGTGTCCTTGGGATGCCAGCAATGTCCTATGGTGCCAATGGATGCTTGAATACTACTCTCCCTCCCCTACATTCCAACCACCCTCTCCCTATTATTGTCAAGCTGTGAGTGAAGAGGAAGTGTAGGTAAAAGTGTGAATCAGTCTTGATATGCCGACCGCCCCCTAAAACAGAGGTCCCCAACCTTTTGGGTACCAGGGGCTGGTTCTCTGGAGAAAGGTTTTTTTCATGGACTGGAGAGTGCGTGGTTTCGTGTGCTGCCTGCATCCTAGAGAGGGGGCTTTGCTTGTTCGTGCAGCCCAGTTGCTAGCATTTTGTGGCCTAGTACCGATCCACAGACTGGGGGTTGGGGACTCCTGCCCTAGAAGAAGGATAGATCTGAAACAGATCTGAAGGATAGACCTGAAACAGTAGTAAACATATTGTCATGCCTCCATCAGAGCCTGAATCTGCTGAGGAAAATGAGCTGGAACTGGAGCCTATGGAGGTTGAGGGAGAGGTGTCTGTTGATTCAGAGGAATGTGGGGAAAAGCAGGCCGAGGCAGGCCAGGGCCTTTCAGGATTGGGACAGGATGAACATGACAGAGCTCAGGTAATGAACAAAGGCCACTCCCTCCTGATCCTAGAGAATGGAGAGAAGGAGGGAACAATGCAGGATGGTTCAACTACTTGGGAGGAGAGCGCCCTGCTCCTCTCCACAAGGCACATCTGGAGACTGAGACTTAAGGAGATGCTGTGGGGAGGGACATTTGTCGGGAACAAACGTTGAATGCTTGAAATTTTGTGTGCCGTTGCTGATCTTGGAAACAACTCTATGATCTCTTGTTCTGTGTTGTGATTTCTGCTTGGAAACCCTGAAACTCTGACCATTATAACAAAGTTGATTTGGTGTTCAAAGACCTTGGATTGAATTTTGGCTTCTCTTCTGAACCTGCTCAGGCAAGCTTGCATTTCCACAGACTCATTAGATTTTAGATGTTTATTTCTTTCCTTGTTACCTATGTGGCCTTGAGTTAATTATTCTTCTAATCTAAGTGTGTATGAGTTGAAACCTGAAGGAGAACGGCTTGTTCCATACACACACTCTCCCTGCCTGAAAAGTTAAAAACTTGTGAAACTACTTGCAGCCAGAGGCTGCTGAAGGTGTGTGTATCTTTTTTTTAATTGAAAAGTTTTACAATACATTTTTAAATACAACCCCCCCTCCCCAACCCCCCCAAACCTCCCCTCCCCTCCCCCCTCCCCAACTTCCCAGAGCAAAATACAGGGTATAAAAATACAAACAAACATAATCTAAAATATGCAAACAACTATAAAATATTAAATTCTATCACACTTTAACTCTTAATAAAATGACTACAAGCTAGTTATACATTATATCCGCTACTTATTCAAATGCTAAATGAAACTTTTTAGTCCCATATTTATTCTGAATATAATCAATCCATCTTCTCCACTCCACAATGTATCTCTGTTGCGATTGGTCTTTCAAATACGCTGAGATCTTTGCCATTTCCGCCAAGTTGGAAACTTTTAAAGTCCATTCTTCTATAGTCGGCAGTTCTTCCTTCTTCCAATATTGCGCTACTAAAAGTCTCACTGCCGTAATTAAATTCAACATCAACTTAGTGTCCACAACGGTAGTATCTGTGATAATACCCAATAAAAACAGTTGCGGACAAAACTTTATCCTTTTCTTGAATATTTTTTGCAAATTCCACCAAATTTTAATCCAAAAAGCTTTAACCCTTTTACAAGTCCACCATATATGAAAATACGTTGCATCCTCACAACCACACCTCCAACATTTGGGCTGGCAGTTCGGATACATACTTGCTAATTTATAAGGATCTAAGTGCCACCTATAAAACATTTTGTAAAAGTTCTCTCTTAAATTTTGGGCCTGTGTAAATTTTACATTTCTCACCCAGATCTTTTCCCAAATATCCATTGTAATAACTTCTTGAAAATTCTAAGCCCACTTTATCATCTTTAACAAGTTCCGTCTCTGAATCAATTTCTATCAATGCAAGATATATCCTTTTTATATGTGCTTGACCTTGATCTCTAATTTGCTTTACCAAATTTTCATCAATCAGTTTTCTGGTCCTCTTTCCACCTAGCCTGTAATTGCCCATACTGAAACCAGGTTTGTACAATCTTTTCTTCTTTTAAAATGTTGTATGACTTTAATTGCCATACATTCCTCTCAAAACTTAAAATTTCCTTATATGTAGTCACATCATGTTTAAATCCAACATTTATATTTTCTGTTGCGTGTTTAGGTATTTACTTTTTCCAGACTCGCAACAGAGCATACCTTAAAATATGTATCTTAAACACATTATCCACCTTCTTATCATACAATAAATATGCATGCTATCCAAATAACAAGTCATGACCCTCAAGATTTAATAATCTCGTTTGTGTTAAATTAAACCAGTCACTTATCGCTGACAAAGCAGCAGCCTCATAATATAATTTGAAATTAGGCATTTTAAGACCACCTCTTTCACACGTATCTTGCATTATCTTAAATTTAACTCGTAACTTTTTCCCTGCCCAAACAAATTTATTAACTCCTTTTTGCCATTCCTCCAAATTTAAATCCTTTTTAAGTATAGGTATCATTTGAAATAAAAATAAAAATTTTGGCAAAACATTCATTTTCACTGCTGCGATTCTTCCCAGTAAAGATAATTGTAATTTTTTTCAACTATCTAATTCTTTTTGTACTTTTCCCCATAACTTTTCATAATTATTTTTATACAACTTCACATTTGAGGCTGACAAATATATCCCCAAGTATTTAACCCTTTTAACTATTTCAAATCCCGTTACCTCTTCTAAAACAGCCTTTTGTGATACTGTCATATTTTTAGACAATATTTTAGTTTTTTGTATATTGATCTTAAATCCAGAAACTTTCCCATATTGCGTTATTATCTCCATCAATTCTACAACTGAATAATCGGGCTGAGGTACCGTAACAACCAGATCATCTGCAAACACCCTCAGTCTATAATCCTGATCTCTTATTTGGATTCCCTTAATTTTATCCGAATCACGTATTTTAATCAGTAATATTTCCAATGTTAAAACAAATAATAGAGGTGACAATGGGCACCCCTGCCTTGTACCTTTTTCAATATTATATAATTCAGTCAGCCTATTATTAACTATTATACGGGCTGTTTGCTTTTGATATATTGCCCTAATTGGTTGTAAAAATTTATCCCCAAATTCCATTTTCTCTAATACTTTCATCAAAAATTGCCAATCCAATTGATCAAAGGCTTTTTCACCATCCAAAAAGATCAGCACTGCAGGGATCTGATTGTTTCTTTCCAAAAATTCCAATAAATCTACAATATGTCTCACATTGTTCTTCATTTGTCTACCACTTATAAATCCAGTTCGATCACCATGTTGTATTACCCTCATTAATCTGTTAGCTAAAATTTTTGCAAATATCTTGTAGTCCGTATTCAAAAGTGATATTGGCCTATAATTTTTGGCTTGGGTGACATCCTGATCTTCCTTCGGGATCAAAGAAATAAAAACAGTCTTCCAAGATGGAGGTACCCAATTGTCTGAAACAATTCCCTTAAAGGCTTCACCATTTCTAACTGTAATTTTTTATAATACACAGCAGTCAATCCGTCAGTGCCCGGCGCTTTACCCACTTTCAGTTGTTTGATTGCTAAAAAAATTTCATCAGTTATCAATTGATTCATCCCTTCCTTTTGTTCTTGCGTGAGAACAGGAATATTAGCTCTTGTCAAATAATTATCTATATCTACATCTCTAATCTTATCTCTAGCATACAACGTAGAATAAAAATCAACAAAAGTCTTTTTAATAAGATTCCGAAGACTCAGGGCAGCTTACAAGCTTAGCAGTAGCCTTCATTCTATGTATAAGCCTGCTTATTAGGGCTTTCACACACACACCCAGGCGGCATTATTACAAAGTCAGCTTAATTGCCCCCAACAATCTGGGTCCTCATTTTACCTACCTCGGAAGGATGGAAGGCTGAGTCAACCTTGAGCCTGGTGGGATGTGAACCTGCACTAATTGCAGGCAGCTGGTGTTACTTAAGGAGGCATTAGCCCACTGCTCCACCAAGGCTCCTTAGGGCAGGTGGGGGGGAAAATTAAAATAAAAATCCCCACGAATCTTCCGCCAGGCCACAAACATGGTCTGACTGGCTTCACAGAATGCGGGCGACGCGAAGATGGCCTGTGCCACCCAAAAGCCAGCAACACGGACCATAAACAATCCAACTCCAGGCTGCTTTGGCCATTTCTAACTTGAGCAGCTGCTCTTCCTTTGCCATGCATAAACCTGCTGTGGCTACTGCGGCTTCAACTTGTGCTTGCACTGCCCTGGAGACTCGGGATGAGTGGCTATGACAAGGAGATGTTTTAGAGCAGACATGTCAAACACAAGGCCCGGGGGCCGGATCCGGCCCACGAAGTGGTTTCATGCGGCCCGCGAAGCCATCCTGGAAACAGTGAGGGAACGGCCCCCACTGCCTTGGCCCTGGCCCAGAGACCCTCCTCCTGCCAGAGACCCTCAGATCTGTCCCACTCCTGCCCAGGCCCCCATAGGCACCCTTGATGTGAACGATGTAGAGCTGGCCACGCCTACCCAGTAGGCCATAGGCACTCTGGCCATGCCCAGCCAGCAGGCCACGCCCACCCAGGCCACACCCACCCGGCCCCTTGAGGGCAACCGCAATGCTGATGCGGCTCTCAATGAAATTGAGTTTGACACCCCTGTTTTAGAGTAACGGGAGGTGCCTGAGGCATGAGCTTGCTTTCAAATGCTGCTGTGCGCCTTGGGCCGTGGTGACTTGGGACTCAAGGGCAAAGCTTTCTTGGATGAATGAGAAGATTCATGTGCCCACTGGGATGACGTATGCAAATGACGGGATACTTCGGACTTGGCCTTCTCGAGCGGTGTGACTTTCATGTGTAGTTCAACCTTACTTTCTGTTGTGATTCAGGGTCAGCCTGTGGGTTCGGCAGTTGGGTTGGATGACTCAGAGGAGGAGGGGGGTGTTGAAGAGCTTGCTGAGGGG
This sequence comes from Vipera ursinii, assembly GCF_947247035.1. Taxonomy (NCBI): domain Eukaryota; kingdom Metazoa; phylum Chordata; class Lepidosauria; order Squamata; family Viperidae; genus Vipera; species Vipera ursinii. Next base: position 25,214,565 of record NC_139521.1, on the reverse strand, counting down.
GTTGGAGAGCTTGCTGAGAGGGTTGGAGAGCTTGCTGATGAGAGCCCTCAGCCAGGCCCCTCCCACCTGGTCATGACGGAGACCCAGCTGTGTCAGCCTGACAGCGTGGATGAAGATGACCCACAGCTGGCCCTGTTCAAGGATGCCCGACGCAGGAGGCAGTCAATCAGGAGTAAACAGAGGAAGGCAATGGGCCACCTCGGAAGGAGGCAGAGAGAAGCCACGCCATGAACTGTATAAAAGGGGAATGTGTGGGAGGGCTGGTTTGCTGAAGGCAACCGCTTGAATAGTTCGTTTCATAGCTCCTGTTTCATGGTTCATGTCTTGTTTTGCTCTGTTTTATGTTAATAAATTTGGCAGGCTTAGTTCCAGCCTCTTGCCGTTTGTAAAGGGGTTGTCCCTGCCTTTTCTGCAGGGCCGGTAGCAGGCTGGTACAGAACACTTTCTAGGAACTTCTTGCATTCCTTGTTTTTTAGTTTGAGGTGTTGCATTTTCTTTTTGAGTGTTGGATCCCCTAGCTGCGACTGGACCTCTTCAAGACGGCGCTCGTAGTCTTTCCATTTGAAGAAAAACTCTTTCTATGAGAGAGTGCGCTCGGGGAAAAGCTCCTCCTTGGATGCCTTGCAGAGTTTCTGTAATTTCTCCCAGTATCTTTCATGGCGTTGATGGAACACATTCCATTTTTCCATCAGACATGACCGCATGACATCTGTTGGCTTTCTTTGTTGCCTGAAGTTGTAGGGTTCCTAGCTATTTTGAACAAAATCAGTGAACTTTGCTCTTTGACCACCAGGTGGTACTATTTACATGAGCAAATGCAAGTCTGTTATTTGCAGATCAGCCACCAGGGTGTGCTGTCTACGTGAGTGGAAAGCAAGCCTGTTGTTTATAGATCCACCACTGGGGTGGGCTGTCTGTGTGGGTAGAGGCAAGCCTGTTATTCGCAGAGCAGCCACTGGGGTGCGCTGCTTGCATGAGTAGAGACTTCAGCGAAGTTCACTCTTTGACCACTAGGGGCACTGTCTGTGTGTTTAGAGACTTCAGTGACACTCTTTACCACTAGGGGACGCTTTCTGTGAGTAAAGGCTTCAGCGAAGTTCCTTCTTTAACCACTAGGGGACACCTTCTGTGAGTAAAGGCTTTAGCAAAGTTCTTTCTTTACCACTAGGGGATGCTCTCTGTGAGTAAAGGCTTCAGCAAAGTTCCTTCTTTAACCACTAGGGGCGCTGTTTGCATGGGAAAATGCAAGCCTGTTATTTGCAGATCAGCCACCAGGGGTGCGCTGTTCTGTGTGGGTAAATGCAAGCCTGCTGTTTGCAAGTTGCTACCAGACAGCACTGCTCCTAGACTTCACTTGGAAACAAAGGTCAGCCAAATTTTTTCTTCTTAGAACCATGAAGCTATAAGCTGGTCTAGAACTGCTAAGGATCTGCCTGTCCGAAGTCAAAATCCCAACCACGGGCTGTGAAACTTGTATGAATGAAATGAAAGTTAATGAAAGTTAATTTGCAGCTTTGTTTCCCTTGAGTTGATCTAGTAGGGACTGGGTAGCTTAGCTTGGCTCAGGCTTTATTTGCAGGTTGCCACCAGAGGGCACTGCGCATGGGCTTCCCAGAGCGCATTGCTACAAACAGTTTAAATGTTAAGGTGTTTGTATGCAGACAGCATAAATGTAGGCTTATTGTTTGCAGGTTGCCACCAGAGGGTGGTGCTGCATTTAGACTGTGCTTGGAATAGGCTTTTTGCTTTTTGATTCCCTTTAGTGAGCTATAAGTCCTTTGATATCTTGAACATATGCTTTCCAAGAATGGGTGCTAAATCCATTAGCAGTTAAGGAATATTTCTGAGTGTTCTTTATTTTCTTCCCAGAGAAAGGCTGGCTTTATATCTTTAAACATAAGTCTGGATCAATGCCCTTCTCTCTCTGTCTGCATTCCTTTCATTCCAAAGGGAGGGGTCGACTGGGCTAGGAGTCAGCTTCTTCCCACCAGTTGCCTGGTTACCATGGCAGTTTATTACTTTATTGACCAGCTAGAGGCCTCAAAAGTTGCTGAGCTGCCTTGAGTAATGTGCAGACAAAGGAGACAAATTCTATGAGGAGTACTTTTGGACTGTTTCTTTGCTGACACAAAAGAGTGAGCTGGAGTGTAGTTTAAAGTCATCCCAGATGAAAAGTTTGCAAGCTGGCATGCAAGATGTTAGCTTCACTCATTTATTTCAAATGCAAACTGAAATGCTTTGGCTTACAAGCTGGTTGCCATGACATTTAATTATTTCATTGCCCTCTTTTGGCCAGCCAGAGGGCCCCAATAGTTTGTTGAACTGCTCTGATCAACGTGTTTTATGCTGGCTCGTTGAGACAAAGAACAGGATTCTTTAAAGCAATTAGCTAATATGCAGTTCCCCGCTTTTCTTGAGCTGTTTTGTGTGGGCAGGAAGAAGGACACAGATACAATTCTTTTGAACTTTCAGCAAGGATGCAACCTTTTCCTCTATTTTGGCAAATTAACAGGCAGGGAGATTTAAAACATACATACTGGCTTTCTAAGTGCACTGGCCTCCATGCGATAGGAAAGACAGGGGGGCTGCAGTTCATTGAAATGGTGAGTTTCTTAGAATAGAGGAAGTGGAATTTTCCAGAAGTTAGAGGAGAGGAAAAACACAATATTCCTTCACTAATGCAAGCAGACGAAATTGGCATGCAGGTATTTTCTTAGAAGACAAGTTAAATCCTTTTTACTTCAGCCAGATGAAGACTGAGGCATGGGAATTTTTATCGCTTTTTACTGTTCTGGCTCTCAGAACCAAAATGCTTTTGTAGCTCCAGAATCCAGAAAGTATAACTCAATGAAATGGATTTAAACAAACATTTATTGTCCAAGAACTCTAAGCAGACTTACTTTGCAGTAGATTCGTCCGGTCATAATCATATCTGTCCATTTTTGTAGGTAAAAAGAATTCCCCATCTGGTTACAGATGCTGATTGATCCATGCAGCATGGTTGATTAGGCAAAGGCTTTTACCACCCTGGCACATAGCCAGAATGTCCTGCAATAAACTTTTAACTCCTCCCACTGTCTAGATAAACTTTAGGATTAACAACTAGACTACATTTCCCAGAAGCCATCTCTTAAGGAAACAGCATTAACCCTGTAAATGCTACATGTTCTTACATACAATTTGCTAAGGATACAGTATTAACCCTGTAAATGCTAAAATACTATAATACAGTTCTTAATTCCTAAATTAGCTATAATCTGGTCCAGCACACACTGCTTGTTGCTGTCCCAATCCACTGACAGATTCCATTTCCTCAACCAGGCCAATCGTAGGACCATGGTTGCAGGTACCCCTCCCATAAGGGAACCATCGAACTGGGAGAATCCCATGGGCTGTGTTAAGTTCCTTAGCCTCAGTCCTAGTTTTTCCACTGTCTGAAGGCTGATTTGACATCAAGTGCAACCCAAATCCAATAAGGCCATGAGGACCCCATCTTGTTCCCAAACAGGGCACCAAAATCTCCACCTGAATCATCATAGGGATAATAGTGCCACTTACCATCAGGTCATCTTTTCCTTCACTGTCTCTTTTGTAGAAGACCAAGCCAGGATTGGAATTTCCTCCCCTTCTCTGGATTGGGGAAAGACCTGCATGACTGGTTGAACCACCTTTTTCTCTTTCAGCTTTGCAGGTGTTTTTTTTTCTTTGCCTGGGCTGGGGCTTATGCAGATGCCAGTTGTGGTACAAGGCAGTTGGCCACTCGGTGACCTTCCTTCCCACATCGGAAACATGTTCCTGGGCTCTGGTGGGGCTTCTCCCCTATGGTGGGGGGTGCTCCCCATTTCCTTCCATGGGGTACTGGGTGTCTCATGGCCATTCAATGGGGCTGGTTCTCATGTGCAATGTGTTCCATCAGTTCAAGCTTCACATTTGTAGCTAGCTAGTACCATGCTTGGAGGTTGCAAGGCACCCCCACCCCCAAGTATAGGCAGTTGTGATACAGCTCCTTGTTCAACCCCTTCTGGAATTGGTAGACCAGCATATGCTTGGGCCAGTCTCTCAAATGAGCCACTAGGCTGTGGAAATCTTGGATGTACTCTGCCCCTGGCTGCTTGCCTTGCCATAGGGAGTGGATGCAGGTCTCTGATCGCTGGGCTGACGTGAGGTCCTTGAATCTGTCTTGCAAGGCCTACATGAAAGTGTCCAGATTTTTCAGCTCTGGAGCTCCTTTGTCATGGAGAGACATCAGCCACCCTGTGGCACTCCCTTCTAGGTTAGATGTAATGGCATTGACCCAAGCGCGCTGATCCGGGTTCATCGCTCCATAGCATTCCATCTAGTTCTAGACCTGGGTCAGGAAATAGGCCAGGTTATTGGGTCACCCATCAAACTGGACCATCAGGGGAGGCGGCAGTGGGTCCTCTCACACCAAGACGTATCCAGGTGGCAACCCCACTGCTGCCAGGGGGGCCGGAGCAGGGACCCCAGCTGCCACTGGGGCTGCATCCACTGGTGGGGAGACAGCAGGGATGGGAAGTGCCATCCCTTAGTGGGGGCTTCCATCACCCCAAGGGGGGTTGGCACCATCAGCTGCAGGAGGGGAGAAGATGGGGTAGGCAGAGGTTTCATGGCACCCATCTTAGCTCCTGCGATTCCTGCCGTCAGTGAGGTGGCTCCCTAGACCTGCAGTCTGCTGAACTTTCAGCTGTTCCATCAATGGGTTGCGAGCCCTGGCTTGGAACTTCCACTCAGCCAGGTTGTTCCATTCAGCTGCTCACCTGGGGGGACTGCTTGGTCCTGGGCTTCTGCTGCCTTCCCTATGTAGCTTGCCCACCAGACCTTGAGGCCCAGGTAGATTCCTTTCATCACTCTCTCCCCCTTGAACGTGGGTGATTGGGGTGTGTGCCGGGTGCTTGCATTCCAGCTTCGGCTTGAGTCCTTGGAGTCTCTCAAGAGGGGGCTCCCCCCAGCTTTTTCTCCCCATCTGTGTCTTGATTGGCTGCCGATATCTTGAAGTTGCTAACATCCTGGTGGAGTCCAGGTAGGCTACTAGACAGAGAGTTGGTTTAATGTCAACTGCACAGTTGGTAAATCTAAAAAAAGGAACTCCTAGGGCATTGTTTTTCCAAGAGTATAAAACTTTACTGAATAAGCCACGTTGGCACAGAAGAAGTGAAACCAGCTTAATCCCCCCTTTTCTCTTCGGGCCACCCATAGTCCAAAACGTCCATCAATCACGCCTCTTCATTTTGGTATGGGAAATAGTCTGCAATGCCAGGATATCTGCTCAGGGTGCCCTTGGATGCCATCAAGATCTCATGGTACATGCAGGTGGATGCTTGAGTACCGTTCTCCCTCCCCTGTATTCTAATCATTCTCTCCCTATTATTGTCAACATGTGAGTGAAGAGGAAGTGTGGGTGAAAGTGAGTATCAGTCTTGACAGTTGCTTTGGTATTGTAGCACCTAATTAGTATGGGTGATTTTTCTGTACAAATGCTTTTCTAGTTTGCCATTGTGGTCTCTTCTAATCAGTATGTCCAGGAAGGGTAGCGAATTGTTGTTTTCTTCTTCTCTAGTCAACTGAATTTCTTTAAAAACATTGATAGTTCTGTGGGTGTATACTAATTGGTCTTTTTTATTATGGTGAAGGTGTGGTCTACATATCTGATCCATATTTTTGGGTGTACTTATGGAAGTGCTATGGCTTCTAGGCATTACATGATGACCTCCACTATAAGTCCTCAAAGCAGTGATCCCATAAGTGTACCTTTAATTTGTTGATAAATTTATTCATTAAATATGTAGTTAAGCAGAGGTTTATGAGATCCATAATCCTTGGTGCTTCAATCTTCATATATTCAGTTAAGTCAGGTGTACTGTGGAATGGATAAGAAGCAGCAGACCCATCTTCCCATGTTTCTATGGATGCCCCAAAATACACAAACCTAGCATATCCCTCCATCCAATCATATTACTACCAAGGACCCCTACATACAGCATTGCAAAAGAATCAACACAAAATCTTGGGCACCTTACAAGAGGAAGCAAACACTCCATTAACTCTCCACTACAGTGCCTTCGAACAATCAGGGATGTGACTATAGATGAGGATGAAATCATGATCTCTTTTGATGTCACAGCCCTGTTCCTGGATCCTTAGATTCAGAATTAGCCAAAGAACCCACACCCAATCCATATCTTAGGAAAGAAGAACTCTTGGAGACAGGATTGTCCAAACAGGAACTTTTAATAAAACATGGTTGACAATGGATAATCTAGACAGGATCTGGAAACTGTGTTGGAGACAGGATTGTCCAAACAGGAACTTTTAATAAAACATGGTTGACAATGGATAATCTAGACAGGATCTGGAAACTGTGTTGCAGATCGATACTTTTAAAGTGTCTCCAAGTAAAAACTCCTCTCCTCAGACCATTTGGTCAGTCTCGGATCAATCAGGTTCCATGTGTCAAAACCCCTCATGGGAGAAAAGAAACATCAGTACATTTACAACATTGTTACTTCCTCCCCTTCACATTCCAGTCGGAGATACAAACCAGAATCCCCCCTCTTTCTTTGTTCTTCTTAATTCAAAGGTTTTCTTCCCTGGTCTTTGTGATGGCCTCCAGGCAGGCTGAATAAACAACCTTGCGTCTAAGGCAGGGGTCAGCAACCTAAAAAAGAAAAAGAGCCACTGGGAACCGGTTCCATCACAAATTAAAAAAAGAGGGAGCCGCGTGCGTGTGTCCATGCACGCGCATGCGCAAAAAGGTTTTTTGCGCATGCGCGGACGCACGCGGCTGCCATTTTTTTAAAAAATGAGATGGAACCGGTTCCCGGTTGCCCGATGGCGACGGCCCGTCTGCAAAGCTGCCGCTTTCGGCAGCTTTGCAGACGGGCCGTGGCAGCTTCCTCAAAGAGCGGCGCCGCTGCCCATTCCGAGAGGTGCGCGCGCACCTCTCCGAACGACCGGAGTTGCGCGCGCACCTCCCCAAACCTTTGGGGAGGTGCGCGCGTACCTCCGTGCGAAGGGGCAGCGGCGCCGCTCTTTGAGGAAGCTGCCGAAAGCGGCAGCTTCCTGAAAGAGCGGCACCGCTGCCCGTTCGCGCGGAGGTACGCGCGCACCTCCCCAAAGGTTTGGGGAGGTGCGCGCGCACCTCCGGTCGTTCGGAGAGGTGCGCGCGCACCTCTCGGAATGGGCAGGGGCGCCGCTCTTTGCGGAAGCTGCCGCGGCCCGTCTGCTAAGCTGCCGCTTTCGGCAGCTTCACAGACGGGCCGCAGCAGCTTCCTCAAAGAGCGGCACCGCTGCCCATTCGCGCGGAGGTACGCGCGCACCTCTCCAAAGGTTTGGGGAGGTGCGCGCGCACCTCCGCCCATTCGGGGAGGTGCGCGTGCACCTCTCCAAACGGGCGGTGCCACTCTCCATTTGGAGAGGTGCGCGCGCACCACTGCCCGTTGGAAGAGGTGCGCGTGCACCGGGCGGCTGGGAGCCGCAAGAGACGGCTCAAAGAGCCGCATGCGGCTCCGGAGCCGCAGGTTGCCAACCTGTGGTCTAAGGGATAGAGATGGCCAATTAACATCTTCTCTTCCTCTCCTTGGGAATGGCAGAATCCAGTAAGGGGGTGAGATTTAGGTTTGCACAGATAGGGGGTTAGAAATGGAATATACAGTAAATAGATTCTGACAGACTGCATTGTTCCACAGCACACTTGACTTAACTGAAGATCATTACATAATCCTGAAATATCCTCTTAATTCCTATGAATCTATAAACTGATAAAATGCTAAACAGAATTGTATAGAGTTTTCTGTATATCAGTTTCATATTAAAAGATATTTAAACTTCTGTAAGACTTCAGAACTTCAAATATATTGTATTTACAAAATTTATTTTTATTTTATTTTAATCCCATTTATATCCCGCCCTTCTCCGAAGACTCAGGGCGGCTTACAATTTAAGCACAAACCAATGTGCTTAATGATAGTTTAAGCAAAGATACATAGGTAAAATATTATGGAAACATACAAAGCTTGATAATTCTTCACCATCAACATTCCTTTTATAAATATAGTATGTTGAGTTTAAGTACATAACTTCATAATGAAATTATTAGAATAAATTCAGAATTGACCCAAGTGTAATCAGTTATATACAACTAAGTTTTTTTCTTGATTCCAGGGATGGACTACTGTTGCGAACCAAATCTGAAGATATGATATCCCAGCTTCAGACCAATCTTTTGGGAACCATGCTGACATCTAAAGCTGCTGTAAAGAGTATGATTCAACAGCAGGGTGGTGCTATTGTTAATGTTGGTATGTCTAGCTAAACAAACTTGGATTCATTGTTTTAGTACTATGTTTAATACATTATTTTTCTGGAAATAATGTAAGTTGTGTTTAAAAATATTTTTGTATAAGTTAATATATATGGAAGTTATTATAAAAATCCCTAATATTTTGGATCTAAAATTCTTTGTATGTGGTATCTTTTACCTACAGAAAGTGCTTTACATTTCAGCATAAAATGATACTTAATAGAATAACAGTGGTGGGGACCATGGGGGTCTTCTAATTCAACTCTCTGTTCAAGCAGGAAACCCCATACCATGTCAGACAAATGGCTGTCCAATATCTTCTTAAAATCTCCAGTGTTGGAGCATCCACAACATCTGGAGTCAAGTCATTTCACTGATTAATTGTTTTAACTGTCAGGAAATTTCTCCTTAGTTCTGGGTTGCTTTTCTTCTTGATTAGTTTTCATCCATTGCTTCTTGTCCTGCCTTGTGGTGCTTTGGAAAATAGGTTGACCCTCTCTTCCTTATGACAGCCCTGTAGATATTAGAGTAGTACTATCATGGTAACCCTAGTCCTTCTTTTCATTAAACTAGGCATACTGAATTCCAGCAATTGTTCTTAATATGTTTTAGCCTCCAGTTCCTTAATAATCTTTGTTCCTTTTCTTTGATGCATTAAGAAACTATAAGACTGTCAAGGATGCTGATTACAACCATCCTTATTAATTGCAGTATGCCAGATCAAGCTATTTGAATAACAACTAATTCATGTACAGTAGATCATTTCTCTGTTCTGCGTGTCAGAATGGGTTAATTCTCCTTTAGGGTGTTACATTAAGTTTCTGTCTTTATTTCCTTTCCTTACCAGTTGTAAACTTTGTCACCTTGTAGCTGATGCTCATGGGTCTTCTGGGTATAAGAGATCAAGGACTCACTGCCGTCTGTTGGTTTTGAAAATTTTATTTATTTTTATTTATTTAGAAAATTTGTATTGCCGCCTACTCACACATGATTTATTTATTTATTTGGATTTATATACCGCCCCTCTCTGAAGGGACTCGGGGCGGTGCACAGGGCGATTAAAACACTATCTTTCTCACCTCCTGATTCAGGAGGGAGCGCGTCACCCCAAACAGGGCGGCCGGGCGATTATCTGTGGACGCGATGAGGGCAGTGAAGTAATTAGACTTCGCTGCCTCTATCGCTGCGAGATAAGACCTCGTGAAGGTTCTTAGTTGCAATCGATCAGACTCAGACCGGCTGGACCTCCAACAGCTCTCTCCGATGCTTCATCTCCCGGAGCTCCATGGAGAACCATGGTGCCCGCCGGGATCTGCGCCGGGTCAGGGGCTGCATGGGAACAACCCGGTCGAGTGCCTCCGTGGCCGCCCTTTCCCAGGCTTCCACTAAGGTATCGACTGGGCTGTGAGTGAAGATGGCAGGCACAGATCCAAGCGCCTCCTGGAACCGTTCAGGGTCCATTAGGCGCCTGGGACGGAACCACCTGGTCGGTTCCGTAACCCCGTGATGGGGGGGTGAAGTGGAAGGCCAGCCACAGGAGATGATGATCGGTCCATGACAGGGGAATAATAGATGGAGATCCCCCTCCCAGATCATCAAGCCACCGTCCAGATAGAAAAATAAGATCGAGTGTGTGACCCCCCAATGAGTCGGGGCCTGGATTACCTGGGTCAGGTCCATGGCCATCATGGAGGTCATGAACTCCCAAGCCAACCCCGACAAACCTCCCAAGGATGGCAGGTTAAAGTCCCCCAGAACCATAAGTCTGGGGAACTCAACCGCCAACCCAGAGAGGGTGTCGAGGAGCTTTGGCAGGGCTGCTGCTACACAGGTAGGCGAAAGATACGCCAGCAACAAGCCCAACTGAACCCCAGGGCCAAATCTCAGGAGGAGCAACTCACACCCGAATATCTGAGTAACGGTAGCCTCCCGCGGACACAAGGTCTCCCTTACAACCACCGCAACACCCCCACCCCTTCCCTGAGCCCGAGGCTGGTGAAGCACACGGAAACCTGGTGGGCAAAGATCAGTCAGAGGGACACCTCCCTCTGAGCCCAACCAGGTCTCAGTAATGCAAGCCAGATCGGCATGCTCCTCCTCAACCAGCTCTCGGATAAGGAGAGCCCTGTTAACTACCGATCTGGCGTTAAGGTACACCAGCCTGAGCTCAGGGGCCTGCTCATCCCTGCTCCCGGGAATACAGGGTAAATCCAGGGGGTCGGAGCACGCCACCTCTTGAAGATAGCGGGGGCGTGCTCCCGAATGTTGATGCGGCCCCCCGTACAACCACCTGTTGCCATTCCCAATCATCGTGGGGATCTGCAACCCCACCCCTCCTTCCGGCGCCCAACCCAAGCCCGGTCCCACCGCGACCTGTCACAAGCCTGGACTGAAACTCGGTTGGTGGAAGCCCCCCAGATTCCAACCCAAACCGCAATCCAACCCTCCCCCTTAACCCCTGAAAATTTTTTGCTAAAAAACAGATCAGGGGTCTCTTCCTAATAATAAACCAGAGACCCCAATCCATACCTAGCCATCTCTCAGGGTCCCAACAATTGGGCCCGTCATCAAGAGGAGAGGTAGAAAAGAAGGCGGGATGCACCCAGGAGAGGGGAGCACCCCTCAGGGCATATAAGTCCGTGCCTGAGTAACATAAGCGCCGTGTGAGTTCAGGAAATGGCAGTCAGATGTTGAGAGATGATGTCAAATCAGAAGGAGTGTATGAGTCAAAAACCGCCAGTCCAGCACCACTCTCACTTGTGCTGGAGGCAGCTTACATAAATAGAAAATCAAGGCAGCTTACAATGACTCAAGGCAGCTTACATAAATAGAAAATCACCCTATAAAAATAAAATTTCCTTCCATGGTGCTGAGGGGCTTGCTACTGGTTGCAGCAGTTTCTTGGCAGCTTCATAGGTTGGGCAACTGGCCACATAACTTTCAATGTCCTTTTTAATGGAGGGCCACCAAAACTGTCTTTTGACTAAGTGCAGTGTTTTCACGAATCCAAAATGACCTGCTGATTTTGTATCATGGCACAGTTGCATGAATGTAATTCTTTGGCTTTTTGGAATGTATGGATTACAGATGGTAATCCATCTGTAATTGTGCACAAGTTCTTGTGGCTTTGGAACCAATCATCAGTTTCTAAAGCTTTTTTAAATTCAATCCCTGCTTGGCTGGCTAACGGTTGCTTTAGTTTTGCTTGGGCTCAGGTGGTTACTTGAGCCGCCATCTGCATCTCAGGCATGAGTGGTGTAGAGATGGTAGGTCGGGTACTATTATATTGAGGCATGCGAGATAGGGCGTCCACTAGGAAATTCTTCCCTCCCCCCGGCAGGTGTTTAATGGTGAAATTAAACCGGTGAAAGTGCTGCGACCACTGGGCTTGTTTAGGGGAGAGCTTCCTTGGTGTTTTGAGAGCTTCCAGGTTTTTATGGTCTGTCCACACCTGGAATGGGATTTTGTTCCCTTCTAAAAAATGTCACCAGGTGAGGAGTACCGACCTCACCACGTACTCCTCCTTTTCCAAAACCACCCATCGTTGTTCTGTGTCAGATAGTTTTCTGGATCTATATGCACAGGGTTGTAGTATCCCTTTGTCATTCGCCTGCAGTAATATAGCCCCTACGGCTACGTCACTGGCATCTGCTTGTATTATGAATGGTTTGTCTGGGTGTCTTAGGACCAGTTCAGTCGAAAACAATCTTTAATCTTTCAAAAGCGGCTTGGCACTCCACTGTCCATTTTAGTGATTGGCTGGGCTTTATTGTTCTCCCCCTCCCTTTCGTTTTTAGCAAGTTCGTGATGGGCAAAGCTATATGAGCGTATGAGGGAATGAATTGACGGTAGAAGTTGGCAAACCCCAGGAGGCTTTGTAGTTGCTCTCTCGTGCAAGGTGATGCCCATTTTAGTACTGCCTGGACCTTTTGGGGGCCCATTTCTATGCCATTGGGGGATGTACAATATCCTAGGTAATCTATTCCTGGTAAATAGATGGGGAAGATGGGGAAGAAATGGAGGTGGTGACAGATTTTATTTTCCTGGGCTCCAAGATCATTGCAGATGGGGACTGTAGCCAAGAAATTAAAAGACGTTTGCTCCTGGGGAGGAAAGCCATGGCAAATCTAGACAGCATACTAAAAACAGAGACATCACCCTGCCAACAAAAGTGTGTATAGTCAAGGCTATGGTCTTCCCAATTGCAATGTATGGCTGTGAAAGTTGGACCATAAGAAAGGCTGAGCGCCAAAGAATTGAAGCCTGTGAACTATGGTGCTGGAGAAGACTCCTGTGAGTCACTTGGACTATAAGGCATTGAAACCAGTCAGTCCTAGAGGAGATCAAGCCTGACTGCTCTTTAGAAGGCCAGATCCTGAAGTTGAAACTCAAATACTTTGGCCACCTAATGAGAAGGAAGGACTCACTGGAGAAGAGCCTAATGCTGGGAAACATTGAGAGCAATAGAAGAAGGGAACGACAGAGAATGAGGTGGCTGGATGGAGTCACTGAAGCAGTAGGTGTGAGCTTAAATGGACTTCAGAAGATGGTAGAGGACAGGAAAGCCTGGAGGAATGTCCATGGGGTCGTGATGGGTCGGACACGACTTCGCAACTAACAACAACAACAACAACAACAAAGGTAATCTATTTTGTCTTTATGAAATTCACATTTGGATAATTTAGCGTAGAGGTGAGTGCCTTGCAAAATTTTTTAAGACGGCTCTGACTAATTTTACATGTTTCTCCATTGACTCTGTGAAGATGAGGATGTCATCTAAGTAGACCAAGACCCCTTTGTATAAGTGCTCCCTTAGCACCTCGTTTATTAGCTGCATGAAAACTGCAGGGGCTCCTTGCAGCCCGAAAGGCAGAACTGTAAATTGGTAGCACCCCATAGGACAAATGAAAGCTGTTTTCCATTCATCCCCCTTCTTGATTCTAATACGGTAATAAGCTTCTCTTAAGTCCAGTTTGGTGAAAATCTTCCCCTTTGTTAGGTGCGATAGCACATTCTTCATGAGGGGAAGGGAATACAGGTTGCTTTTGCTTATGGTATTCAGAGCCCTGTAATCCACACAAAGACACAAAGTTCTGTCCTTTTTCTCTCAGAACAGTACTGGGGCTGCTACCTTGGGTGAAGCTGGCTTGATGAATCCCCTTTCTAAATTCTTGTCTATAAATTTCTGCATTTCTTGCAACTCCTCAGGGCTTGTAGAATACAGCCGGGGCTTTGGGAGCTTCTCTCCTGGTTTGATTTCTCTTTCACAGTCCGTAGGTCAGTGAGGTGGTAATTCATGCCTGGGGTTACTACAAATGTTATACTTTCCTCGTGGTCACCTAGGGTAAGGTGGATTGGCAATGTGGCTAATGTGGCTGGCATCCCCCCTGCTATGGACCCATCTAATTGACTGAATGAGATCAGTTTCTTCAGCCTCCTCACTGGAATGCCCTGATTCCCCACCAGAGTTGGGCTGATAAGGCAATGTGTACAGCCGGAGTCTATTAGGGCTCTAACTTTTACAGCTTCGGGCATTGTAGTATAGTCACTGTCTGGGTGAGGGGTGCGATGGGTCCACTTACCAGGGGTTCGTCTTCAAAGTTGTCATCTGACGAGTTGGACGCTCCCGCAGTGTAGGCCAGAGTTCCCTTCCCACATTGAGTGGAGGAGGGGGGAACTCTACTGCTTAGGTGCCTCTCATGGCTGGCTCTCGTGGCTTGGCTGGTGACTTCCTGGGTTTTCCGGCTGGGGCCCTATCAGGTTTTTCCTGAGGATTCCTCAAATGGCATTCTGCAGCGTGATGTCCCTCTTTTCCACACTTGAAACAGCCGGTGGGCTTCTTTGCAGTGGGCTGTGATTTCACTGGTTCACGGGATGGTTTGGATGGTGACTAGCTCCATGGCTTCCCTCTGCGATGTCTCTTGGCTAGGTCAATCTCTGCTTCTTCTGCCAGGACGTACCAATCATGTAAGTGGTGAGGGTCTCCCCAGGGAAGGCAGGCATCGTAGAGGTTGTAGTTTAGGCCATCCTTGAAGTGGCTGAGCAGGATGTCCTCTGGCCAGTTCGACTTGCTTGTGATGGTTCTAAACTCCTGGGTGTATTTGGCTACAGGGCGTCTCCCCTGTTTCACCGTTTTGATTCTTTTGTGGGCTTTCCGGTCCGCCAATGGGTCCTCGAAATGCCATCGGAGGGAGAAAATGAACTGGTTGAAGTTCTGCAGCTCTGGAGCATCAGAGTCGTTGCAGGTCCATGATCCAGTCGGCTGCAACCCCATCTAATACTGCTTACGTGATGCAGATCTGGGCCTGGTTGGAGGGAATGTCTCGGCCATATTCTTCCATGTATTTCAGGACCTGGGTTAGGAAAAATCCCAGGCACTGCGGCTCTACTCGGAACTTCACATCCAGTGGTGGAAACTTCTTTTATTAGGAGAAGCTGATAGCAGGCATACTAGACAGGATCTGAAGGTTTCCCACACAGATCGATAGGTTAAAGTGTCTCAAGCAAAACCCCTCCCCATGGTTCATCCAGTCGGTTCAAATCGGCCAATACCCAGGTGTTAAGTCCATCGTGGGAAACAGGAGATAACATCAGGCCAGCTCCAGTTGTAGCACCGATGTTTAGGCATCGATGGGAGCGCAGAGATAAACCAGTTGCTGGAGGTTACATTCCTTTCTTCCTCCCCCCTTTACTAGCTGACATCAAGAGAGCAGAAAGTTCAGAAAGAAATAATGCAGGAAAGCAAAGTGTTACATTGTAGTGATAGAGGAAGTCAAGGCAACAACCCGCAAGCACTCCCCCCTCCCCTCTAGGAGTATGGCAGAACCCAGGAAGAAAAGAGAGTAAGAATTGTGTCAGGGGAAAAATAGGAAAAGAAATGTTGTTAGCTGCGAAGTCATGTCTGACCCATCACGACCCCATGGACAATGTTCCTCCAGGCTTTCCTGTCCTCTACCATCTTCTGGAGTCCATTTAAGCTCACACCTACTGCTTCAGTGACTCCATCCAGCCACCTCATTCTCTGTCGTCCCCTTCTTCTCTTGCCCTCAATGTTTCCCAGCATTAGGCTCTTCTCCAGTGAGTCCTTCCTTCTCATTAGGTGGCCAAAGTATTTGAGTTTCAACTTCAGGATCTGGCCTTCTAAAGAGCAGTCAGGGTTGATCTCCTCTAGGATTGACCGATTTGATTGCCCTGCAGTCCAAGTGACTCGTAGGAGTCTTCTCCAGCACCATAGTTCACAGGCCTCAATTCTTTGGCGCTCAGCCTTTCTTATGGTCCAACTTTCACAGCCATACATTGCATCTGGGAAGACCATAGCCTTGACTATACACACTTTTGTTGGCAGGGTGATGTCTCTGCTTTTTAGTGTGCTGTCTGGATTTGCCATGGCTTTCCTCCCCAGGAGCAAGCGTCTTTTAATTTCTTGGCTGCAGTGATCTTGGAGCCCAGGAAAACAAAATCTGTCATTACCTCCATTTCTTCCCCATCTATTTACCAGGAATTTAGAGGGCCGGATGCCATGTTCTTGGTTTTCTTAATGTTAAGTTTCAAGGAAAAGAAATGGGAAAGCAGGATAGATATGGGTTCTGACATTTCCTTTCAGTATTTCAAAACAAATAAGTACTTCTTTTATTTCTTTAGAATCAAAAAATTCCAAACATTATAACAGTTTCATAATACCTTCCACTGTAGCATTGAAGATATTCTTTATATTGTTGTTGCTTTTAAAAACGACTATGATTAAGCACATTTTTCACTCAGTTTTAAAACAGAAAATGTAACAAGGACTTAGCTTTATTGTTTTCTGTATAGATTGATTTTATTTATTTATTGTATTTGATATTATTTTAAGTATGTATAAAAACAAAAACTGCAGAGAAGTAATTATATTTATGTCCTGTTAATTCACCACAGTTACTGTTGGTATATTATTATATTGGATATATGTGTTATTTTATCCAAATAAAAGTTTGAATTTTCATTGTAAGTCCTTCAAACAAATTGAATAAAATAAAATGGGCAATTTTTAAAATTAGGTTATCAACATTCAGTACTGTTATTGTAAATTGAACGTCTATAATTACAAATTTTAAAGTTGGGCTTTATTACTTTTATGTTTATTTTAGGAAGTATTGTTGGATTAAAAGGCAATGCTGGTCAGAGTGCATATAGTGCTAGCAAAGCAGGATTAGTTGGATTTTCACGCTCTTTTGCTAAAGAAGTAGCACGAAAGAACATTCGAGTCAACATGGTTGTTCCAGGTGAGTTTTGGGTTCAGTTACTTATTCCTTATTGCATAAGATTCAGTATTTTTGGAATATGAAAGTCACAAAACATGGGCACATAGCTATATAAAAGATGGGGTGGTTATTTCTCCAAAATTTCACATTGCACAATTGTATCAGCTTGATATTCAGTTGTTAAAGAAAATTAAAATGGTTGCTAGGGTTACTTGTAGTTATACAATTTTTTCCAGATGATGGCGAATTTACTTCAGTGACAGTCCTGACTGTTGACTGTACTTGCACACACATATGGGAGGCACTTGAAGTGGCCACACAGGTTTTTTTTTTTAGATCCTGCCAAATGGTGTTAGATAGCGGGAGTAAATACTTGATACTGTACCTGAAAGTATGTCCATATATAATATAAATGCATATATACATTTTAAAGAAAAAGTGAAGATACTGTGGTATGTACTTGAGCAACACATATTGGTACATATAAATAGATTCCTCTTCTCATGATGTACTGTTTTCATACTAATACCATTTTCAAACTATGCCTTTTGAGTAAAACCTCCAGTTTTACATCCCAAGAAAAAAATAGACGAGTTCAAATCACCAGGACCAGATGGATTATACCCCAAGGTTCTCAAGGAACTGGCAGATGTGATCTCAGAACCACTGAACTATATTTTTCAAAGATCCTGGAGCACTGGGGAACTACCAGAGGATTGGAAAAGAGCTGATGTAGTTTCCATCTTCAAAAAAGGGGAAAAAATGGATCCAGGAAATTACAGACCTATCAGCCTGACCTCAATACCTGGGAAGATTCTGGAAAAGATAATCAAACAATGAATCCGCGAGCACCTAGAGGCAAACAAAGTCATTACTAAAAGCCAACATGGGCTTGTCAAAAACAGATCATGCCAGACAAATCTTATTGCATTCTTTGACCAAGTGACAAAATTAGTGGATCAGAGGAATGCTGTGGATATAATTTACTTGGACTTCAGTAAGGCATTTGATAAAGTAGATCACAACCTTCTATTTGATAAGATAGAAAAATGTGGATTAGACAGAATCACCACCAGATGGATTCGTAGCTGGCTGACCAGCCATACTCAGCATGTGGTCCTCAATGGAACCGTATCTACATGGAGGGAAGTATATAGCGGGGTGCCTCAGGGCTCTGTTCTAGGCCCAGTGCTCTTCAACATCTTCATCAACGATTTGGACGAAGGGATAAATGGGGAACTCATCAAATTTGCAGACGACACCAAGCTGGCAGGAATAGCCAACACTCCAGAAGGCAGGCTTCAGATACAGGAGGATCTGGACAGACTTGAACACTGGACACTATCTAACAAAATGAAATTCAATGGTAAAAAAAGAAAGGTTCTACATTTAGGCAAGAAAAACCAAATGTACAGGTATAGTATAAGGGGTACCTTGCTCAATAGTAGTAACTGTGAGAGGATCTTGGAGTCCTAGTGGACAATCACTTAAATATGAGCCAGCAGTGTGCTGCAGCTGCCAAAAAAGCCAACACAGTGCTAGGCTGCATTAACAGAGGAATAAATCAATAAATAAATCAGGTATTGCATTCAGTTTTGGTCACCACGATGTAAAAAAGATGTTGAGACTCTAGAAAGAGTACAGAGTACAGAGAAGAGCAACAAAGATGATTAGGGGACTGGAAACTAAAACATATAAAGGGGCTGCCACAAAGAGGAGTGACTCAAGCTATTCTCGAAAGCACCCAAAGGCAGGACAAGAAGCAATGGATGGAAACTAATCAAGGAGAGAAGCAACCTAGAACTAAGGAGAAACTTCCTGACAGTTAGAACAATTAACCAGTGGAACAACCTGCCTTCAAAACTGGAAGTTTTTAAGAAGAGACTGGACAGCCATTTGTCCGAAATGGTATAGGGTTTCCTGCCTGAGCAGGGGGTTGGACTAGATGACCTCCAAGGTCCCTTCCAACTACTACTACTACTACTACTACTACTATTATTATTATTATTATTATTATTATTATTATTATTATTATTATTATTATTATTATTATTATTATTATATATTTCTCAGCCATAGTCTCTGCTGATTTTATTAAATTCATATGTCTCTTCATTTATACTCTGCTAAAATTACAATTCTGCAAATATTGTATTTGGAGCAAGCCGAACTAAGAACTGTCAGACTGATGAATAGGCATCCAAATAAACATTAAGATTATGAATATGAATTGCCTTCTATTTTTATGTATGTATGTTTTTGTGTCTATGTCATGTATGAAATTTCATTTAGTTTTAAGAGTATGTTTGCATATGTAGCAAACTTGGAAGTACAGAAACCTCCCTCAGATTTGTGTATGAGTGCCTTTTTCACTTCACACCTGAATATGTTGTCAAGCATTGATAACATATCTGTTCTGGCCAAACCTTTATGTAAAGGAAATTTTATTTAATTCTACAGTGCACTATGGATTAAATAACTTTGTGCTAATTTGGATGCAAAAAAATTCTCGAAATGACTCCTAGTTGTCCAGTGGTGATATTTAAATTTTGAAGCCATATGACACTAATGTCAGGAGAATTTTATTTCATAAACTCCTCCCTTCTCTATTTTTAGGCTTCATTCATACAGATATGACAACACATTTGAAAGAAGAAGAGCTGAAAAAAACAATTCCTCTTGGAAGATTTGGGCAGCCACAGGAAGTTGCTCAAAGTATTGCATTCCTTTTAGAAACTCCTTATGTAACAGGCCTTGTTCTGGTTATAGATGGAGGCTTGCAGCTTTTGATTTAAACACTGAATTCTACATGAATTCAGTGTTTCAGCTACTCTAAAAGTCTCCAAAGAGATCTAAGCAATATCCTTCTTATTATATTTTAATTCAAGTTAAAAGAAAGAAAAGATAACAAGGTTCCATTTTAGTTGTATTTGGAAATACAAGAGGATTAAAATAAATATATTCAAAAATCTATTAAGAGTATTGTATTTTTCCTGTTCCGATTGGCTAATGGAACATTGTATATGTTGACGTTTTTATGAGATGCCCAGAAAGGCTTCTGTCTATGTGGAGGGCAACTTTCAGAGCCAGTTGAAGATCTGCAGAATTCCAGGTTATCTGTCCCTTTTTCTAAGGGGGGGGGGCGGATGTCAATGCTGCAAACATTGACATGTTTTTGCACTGACAATATAAGAGATAGCTTTTTGTTTAAACTGCTTCACTCTGAATCTTGAAGGGAGGGAATTTTCTAACGACTATTTTGAGAAGATTAGAAAAGCTCACATACAGAATGGGAGGAGAGACCTCATATGTAAAACTAATTGGATAATGTGATTTATGACATGTAGATAAGGGCGGGCATTGTATTTGTGTTACGATGGATTTGGGGGGAGGAGATTTCAGATTCTGGCATCCCTCCATGAGTGCCTATATTTCATTTCATTACAAAGACTTTTAGATAAATAACATGCCTGCAACTTGTTTGAATTGTCTCATTCATCAGAACCATGACACTATCATGCCTACCACAATAAAAAAGCTCCAGAGACGAATGAGTTAACTCGATCATTCCCTTGGGGCAGCTAGCAGCTCAGGGCTCTATGGGGCCAATTCTGTCAGCTCCCCCTCAGGCAGCTAAATAACGAGACCCAAAAACTGAGGGAAGCCCTGGAGGGAGATGAATAGTGTAGAAACCATAAAGGGAAGATAACAATGAAAGAGGGTCTGGCTTGGAAAGGTTCCAAACTGTTTGTGCCATTCAACCTAAGAGCCCAAATTTTGCAAAGGTGTCATGACATGTAGCCAGTACCATTTTGGTTTTGTGAAAACCCTCCACTTGGCCAGGAGGCAATTTTGGTGACCTAAGATGAACTAGGACATAGAAAACTACATTGCTGGGTGCCCACCCTGTGCTTCTATGAAAAGACTGCCAGAAAACCTTCTGGACTGTTGCAACCTATGGCTAATCCCCACATCCCGTGGGAGAAGATAAGTTCTGGTGGGAATTTATTAAGTTACAGTTGCAAGAAAAAGTATGTGAACCCTTTGGGATTATGTGGTTTTTTGCATGAATTGGCCATAAAATGCGCTCTAAATGTCACGTAAGTCACAACAATAGAAAAACACAGTCTGCTTAAAATAATACTACACAAACATTAGCTGTTGTCATGTTTTAATTGAAGATAAGATGGAAACATTCACAGTGCAGGGTGGAAAAAGTATGTGAACCTTTGGACTTAATAACTGGTTGACCCTTCTTTGGCAGCAATAACCTCAACCAAACGTTTCCTGTAGTTGCAGATCAGACCTGCACAACGATCTGGAGTAATTTTGGACCTCTGCACAAAACTGTTTCAGTGTAGCAATATTCTTGGGATGTCTGGTGTGAATCGCTCTCTTAAGGTCATGCCACAGCATTTCAATCGGGTTGAGGTCAGGACTCTGACTGGGCTGCTCCAGAAGGCGTATTCTGTTCTGTTGAAGCCACTGTTTTGTTGAATTACTTGTATGCTTTGGGTCATTGTCCTGTTGCATCACCCATCCTCTGTGGAGCTTCAGTTGGCGGACAGATGGTCGTACATTTTCCTGCAAAATGTCCTGATAAACTCTGGAATTCATTTTCCCATCAATGACAACAATCCGTCCAGGCCCTGAGGCAGCAAAGCAGCCCCAAACCATGATGCTCCCTCCGCCATGTTTTACAGTGGGGATGAGGTTTTGATGTTGGTGTGCTGTGCCTTTTTTTCTCCACACATAGTGTTGTGTGTTTTTCCCAAACAACTCAATTTTGGTTTCAACTGTCCACAGTATATTTTGCCAGTAGTGCTGTGGAACATCCAGGTGCTCTTTTGCAAACTTCAAACGTGGACAGATAAAACCAAAATTGAGTTATTTGGGAAAAACACACAACACTATGTATGGAGAAAAAAAGGCACAGCACACCAACATCAAAACCTCATCCCCACTGTAAAACATGGCGGAGGGAGCATCATGGTTTGGGGCTGCTTTGCTGCCTCAGGGCCTGGACGGATTGTTGTCATTGATGGGAAAATGAATTCCAGAGTTTATCAGGACATTTTGCAGGAAAATGTACGACCATCTGTCCGCCAACTGAAGCTCTGCAGAGGATGGGTGATGCAACAGGACAATGACCCAAGGCATACAAGTAATTCAACAAAACAGTGGCTTCAACAGAACAGAATACGCCTTCTGGAGCGGCCCAGTCAGAGTCCTGACCTCAACCCGATTGAAATGCTGTGGCATGACCTTAAGAGAGCGATTCACACCAGACATCCCAAGAATATTGCTACACTGAAACAGTTTTGTGCAGAGGAGTGGTCCAAAATTACTCCAGATCATTGTGCAGGTCTGATCTGCAACTACAGGAAACGTTTGGTTGAGGTTATTGTTGCCAAAGTAGGGTCAACCAGTTATTAAGTCCAAAGGTTCACATACGTTTTCCACCCTGCACTGTGAATGTTTCCATCTTATCTTCAATTAAAACATGACAACAGCTAATGTTTGTGTAGTATTATTTTAAGCAGACTGTGTTTTTCTATTGTTGTGACTTACGTGACGTTTAGAGCGTATTTTATGGCCAATTCATGCAAAAAACCACATAATCCCAAAGGGTTCACATACTTTTTCTTGCAACTGTAATAGGGGCCTCAGAGGGACTTAGTTCTGGCTTCCAATGGGGTGGCAGAGAAAACTAACTCAATGATAGAGCAATATTTATGCTGCTATGTGAACTACCAACAAATTGGGCAGAACCTTTACCTTTAGCCTACAGTAATTCTGTATACAGCAGTACTGGGTTCACCCCATTCAAGATAGCAACAAGAATAGACTTTGTGCCTATGGGATTCCCCTTCCTCATCATCTTTAGCCGATTGGACGGATAACTTGAAACTTACATGGGGGGAGGTGCTGAAGGCATTGGATAAGACTAGGGAATCGTATAAGAAACAGGCTGATCAGAAGAGAGCTCCCCAAGAGAGTTATAGGCTTGGGAACCAACTATATCTGTCCACCAAGTATCTCAAGTTAAGGCAGCCTTGTAAGACGTTGAGCCCTAAGTACATAGGACCTTTCTCAGTTGTGAAAATAATTCAGTGACTGTTAAATTATGGTTGCCAAGGGAATTGAAGCAAATTCACCCAGTATTCCATTGCAAAGACCCCTGGTAAGGTTCTTCCTTCCAGGTTGACTCTTCATGCAGATCCTGTCTAATGTCAGAACCCACTTCAGCCCATATCTTAAGAAAGAAGGACTCTTGGAGACAAGATTTTCCAAACAGGAACTTTTACTAAGAAATAGGAGATAGCAGGCATAATAGACAGGATCTGATGAATCCCCTCACAGATCTGTTGTGATTCAGAGTCAGCATGTGGATTCGGCAGCTGAGTCGGACAATTCTGAAGTGGAGGAGTGGGGGTTTGGAGAGCCTTTGGTGTCAGAGGAAGGTTCTGATGCACCACAGAACTCTCAGCCAGGCCTCTTCCATCTTATTCCTCCTCAGACCCAGCTGTGTGAGCCTGAAAGATTGGAAGAAGACGATCCACAGCTGGCTCTGTTCAGGGACACTAGGAGCAGGAGGCAATCCAGCAGAACTGAGCAAAGGAAAGCAGTGAGGCAACTCGGGAGAAGGCAATGAGAAGCCACACCTTGAGACTGCTGCTTAAAAGGGGAATGTGTGGGAGGTGCTGGTTGCTGAAGGCAACCATTTGAAGAGCTTCTGATAAAGTCTTGGTCTGTATTTGTTTAACTTTTGTTTGAACTTTTTCGTTTAGCTTTTGCAAATAAATTTGGTTGGATTAGTTCCAGCCTATTGTTTATAAAAAGGGGTTGTCCCTGACATTCCAACAGGGCTGGTCGTAGGTTGGAAGAGATCGATATTTTTAAAGTGTCCCAAAGCAAACCCCACCCCAGTTCATTCAGTTAGTTCTGGATCAGCCAAGCTCCAGGTGGTAAGCCCATTGTGGGAAAGGAGAGATAACAGTACGTTTGCAGCAGGATCATTTCCACCCCCCTCACACTTCATTCAGAGAAACAAACCAGATTCCAGAGTTTCATTCCTCCCTTTTCTACCCCCTTTCCTAGTTGCCCGTAAGATGAGAAAGCAATTGATTATATTGTGATGGACAGCAGGCAGGCGGAATAAACAAAGATTACATTTAAGGGAGGAAGTGAAAGCCATAAAGCTCCATGCCTGT
This sequence comes from Vipera ursinii, assembly GCF_947247035.1. Taxonomy (NCBI): domain Eukaryota; kingdom Metazoa; phylum Chordata; class Lepidosauria; order Squamata; family Viperidae; genus Vipera; species Vipera ursinii. The sequence continues at coordinate 25,190,791 of NC_139521.1, read as the reverse complement.
TCCCTCTCTCCCTTGGGAATGGCAAAATCCAGGGGGAGATGAGATTTGGGGTTAGCTCAGAGGAGATAGAAATGAAATATAAATGGATTCTGACAACTGATTTTTATCTTATAAATTCTCCAGCTGTTTACTATTTTACTGGTTTAGTGAGTAAGCACCCAATTTTAAATTGAACCATGAGCTCTATCAGAGATTCTTCTATCAGTTTAGTATTGTAAAAGAAAGGTAGATAGGAATAGAATGGATCTCCACAAAGGAGTAAGTTGGAAACAAATCTGCTTTTATATCTGAAATGTATGTGTATAGTATACATGCAATTATATTTGGAATTATAAAATGTTAACTTCTAATAAGAGTATATGAACACATCTTTTTTATCTGGGGCTGCCACAAAGAAGAAGGGGTCACAGTATTCACCAAATCACCAGAGGGAAGGACGAGAAACAATGGTTGGAAACTGATCAAAGAGAGAACCAACCTTGCCTCCTTTACAATGACAGCATATTGCCCACAATAATCTGGGTCATTTTACCGACCTTGGAAGGATGGAAGGGTGAGTCAACCTCGAGTTCCATCAGGATCAAACTCATGGCTGTGGGCAGAGTTCACCTGCAGCACTGCACTCTAACCACTGCCCCACCAGGGCTCCCTAAGGAATAATTAATAAATAACTTAAGAAATAATTATTCATTAAGTTGGTGTAAAATCCTGCCTCAGCTATCTTCTCAGGAAAGCATGACTCTTGAAACAAATGTAATTTTAAAAGTAACTTTTACTGAGAGAAAGTGATTGCAGAGAAGCCAGGCAGAATCTGAGATTCCTGTGCAAATTGTTAAGCTAATTCCCCATTGTTCAAACCCTACCCCAGTGCCCCAGTCCACCAGGAGCCAATCTGCTGGTGTGAAGATGTTATGAGAACTCCGAGATGCGAAGATGATAACAGGTTGTTCCCTGGTGCTGCAACCTTGGTAACAGGCTGGAACTGGCCAGAAAGGAGCCCATCCAGATGGCCCTGATGGCCCATTCCCTCCTCCCAAATTCCCATACAGATACATCAAAGGAAAAGCATCAAATTCTTCACTCCTCAAATAAGTCTCCTCACCCTGGAATGACAGCATTATGACAGGGAACTGACAGCTAGACTTAACAGTGTGCATGTTTATTTGTTCCTGGATTCAATTTCAGGAATTTCCAACCTAATAAATGCTAGTATCTTCCCTTTCAGTAGTTAGAAGTTGCATACATTTGATAGATTTAATTTTATTGGTATATCATTTTGTATTATGTATGTATTATGACATGTTTCTTCTCTTGCAGGAACTTGACAATACTTGTGAAGTGCCCTATATTTTATATCAGAACAATAACTTTGTGAAGTAGGATGGACCAAAAGTCATCCAATGAGTTCTTGGTTCAGTGAAGATTTGAGAATGAATCTCCTTGGTCCCACTTTATAATCTTAATTATCCTAAGTACAAAACTACTTGGGTTATTAATATCATTCATATTTTATTTTCGTATTGCTGTAATATGTGCTTTTAATTTTATCTTAAATTATGGCCAATTTTTCCAGAACTTATAGATGCTATAATATGATATTTGGGGAAGTTCAACTAAAATTAAGCAACTTTAAACCCATTTTTTTGTTTTGTTCGATTGTATCATATCCAATTCTGCCTGTACAAGTCCCTGCAGAACTGATACCTAATGTATCTTTAGTTCAGTGAACTAGTTGTTAAAATGACACTTGAAAAAAGTGGAGTCCATTTGCATATCTGCCTTGCGCTTGCCTCATGTCCATGTTCTCTATGGCGCACTACAGCTGACCTGAGGCAGCTGGCCAGGCACAGAAGGGCTGCAAAAACAGCGGAGTCTATGTGCACACCTGCTACGCACTCACCTGCCATGCACAACAGGAGGCTGCAAGGCTTATTGCGTTGATCACACGCTGAGCTGTGTGGCCTCCTGCAGCAAGCAGTGCCACTGGCACAATAAGCCTCAAGGCATCCTGCAGCAAGCGGCTGCACTGGTGCAATCGGCACCCAACAGGAGGTGCCTCCACCCATGTCACAGCCCTGCGGCAGTCTGAATCCGGAACCTATGGAAACCCAAGAGGAGCATGGCAACAGCTTGCCTTCGCATTCCTTGACCCAGAGGGCTTGGAGCTAAGCCACCTCTGCCAGTCAGCAAGAATCCGCAAGCACTGCAGCAGCAGCCTAGTCAAGATTGGCACCGCTAATACCAGCTTGGTTCCTAGCAGGAATCTACACTGCCCACCTCACCCCATGCCTCGGGCTGCGTGCTCAGCCAGCTACCCCTACACACAGACTGTTGTTTTTGGTGGCCCTTCTTACCGCTGGGACTGCCACATGCCTCCTCCTTTGCCAACTTCTCATGCATAAGGAGGAAAACTATCGGCAGCCCCAGTAGAAAGAAGGACCATCGAAAACAGCGGAGTCTGTGTGTGCGCCCATCAGCTCACCCATCAGCCATGCTCTCCATGCCTTGGATCAGGTGTAGTGCGGTGTGGAGAGCATGGCTGATTCGGGCAAGGCAGGTGCAGACTGTTCTGTACCAGCCTGCTATCGGCCCTGCAGAAAAGGCAACCCCTTTATAAACGGCAAGAGGCTGGAATGACGTCTGCCAAATTTATCACTACAAAAAACAAACAAGACACGTACCAAGATACAGGAGCTTTGAAACACTATCTGAGCGGTTGCTTTCAGCAAACCAGCCCTCCCCAAACATTCCCTTTATAAAGAGTTCAGGGCGTGGCGTCTCTTTGCCTCCTTCCGAGAAGCCCCACAGCCTTCGTCTGTTTACTCCTACTTGACTGCCTCCTGCGTCGGGCGTCCTTGAACAGGGCCAGCTGTGGGTCATCTTCATCCACACTGTCAGGCTCACACAGCTGGGTCTCCATGATGACCAAGTGGGAGGGGCCTGCCTGAGGGCTATCATCAGCAAGATCTTCAACCCCCTCAGCAAGGTCTTCAACACCCCCCTCCTCCTCTGATTCATCCGACCCAACTGCCGAACCCACAGGCTGACCCTGAATCACAACACTATCCCGCACCGCAGGACCCTTCCCCCGGATCTGCCAATCCGGATGCAGTCGGGATGGAAATTGTTCATGAAAAGCGGTCACCAATGCAGGGGCATGGACGGCGGTCGCATCTTCCCAGGTGAAGTCCTCTGGTCCGTAACCTTTCCATTCAATCAGGTACTGGAAACGACCTTTCAGCCAATGGGAATCCCTGATGCTGGCGACCTCGTACTCGGGGGTGCTGCCTCCATCACGAGGTCCTGATGGGGGAGGTTCGGCTCGGTGGAGTAGACAGGCCGGTTGCTCGGGGACCAACAGAGACCGATGAAAGACTGGGTGCACGCGCAGGGAACGTGGCAGAGTTAAGCGATAGGCGACCGGATTGATGACAGCCTCGACTGGGAACGGTCCTAAATATCGGTGATCTAACTTTCTCACCGGCCGTGTTGACGGTAGGTTCCTGGTGGACAACCAGACCTGATCTCTCACCGATAGTGGAGGCGTATCCCGTCTTGACCGATCAGCAAACCTTTTGTAATCGGCCTTGGCCTTCTCTAACTGACGTCGCACCAATCGATGGATCACCTGTAACTCTGCCATGAAGTCGTTCGCTGCCGGCTCCGGTGAGTCCACGGGAGAAAGGGGGAAAAACTGGGGATGATATCCCACATTGGCCAAGAACAGTGTCATCTGTGTGGAGGTATGCTGCGAATTGTTAAATGCAAACTCAGCTATGGCCAGATAGTCCACCCAATTATTTTGCTGCAGATTGACGTAGCAGTGCAGATATTTTTCCAGGATACCAATGACCTTCTCTGTTCCCCCGTCAGTTTGAGGATGATGCACAGACGAGAGGCAAATCTTGATATCCAACACATGCATCAACTCCTGCCAGAAGCGGGCTGTAAACTGGGCCCCCCTATCAGAGACAACTCTATCAGGGAGGCCATGCAGCCGAAACACCTGCTGAATGAACATACGACTAGTGGCGTGGGTAAGCCACGACAGGGGATGAAGTGCGCCATCTTGGTCAGCATGTCCACCACCACATACACTGTTGTAAAACCAGAGGATGGGGGTAAATCCGTCAGAAAGTCCATGGACACAGCCCCCCAGGGTCTTTTGGGTGTTGGCAAAGGCTACAGTAATCCAGGCGGGGCCCCTGTCACTGACTTGGCCTGCCTGCATGGGATGCAGGAGGTAACATAGGACTGGACGTAGTGTCGGACTCGGGGCCACCAGAAGGTACGGGAGACCAGGTTCAGGGTCTTGAACAGGCCAAAATGTCCCGCCGCCGGTTTATCGTGACACTGGCTGAGGATGAGTCCCCTGAGTGGCCCTCCCGGAACGTAGAGCCGGTCATGATAATACAAGAGTCCATCCGTGACCGTCCAAGGAGAATCTGGCCCCACCTCCTCCTTCTGCTGAGCCACCCACACCTCCTGCTGCTGTGCCTCCCGGATCCGAGCCCGTATATCAACCGGCTCCCGCACCACAGCAAAAGACTCGACGGGGATCACTGTCCTGGGCAGAAGCTTGTCTTCCACTCGGGAATATTCGGGCTTCCTGGACAGAGCATCCGCTCTTTGATTGTGCCCACTAGTTATGTACCGAACCCGGAAGTCAAACCTTGCAAAGAAAAGAGACCACCGGATCTGGCGTTGGTTCAAATTCTGAGCGGTCTGCAGGCTTTCCAAATTCTTATGGTCCGTCCGGACCTCGATTTGATGCCGCGCTCCCTCCAGATGATGCCTCCAGGCCTCGAACGCCGCTTTGATGGCCAGCAGCTCCTTCTCCCAGATTGTATAATTGCGCTCCGAAGGGTTCAGTTTTCGTGAATGGTACGCGCAAGGGAAGAGGGTACCACTGGGCGTCGTTGCCTGGAGTAACACCGCCCCAATGGCAATGTCAGAGGCGTCCGCCTCCACGACAAACGGCCGTTGCGGGTCAGGATGCTTCAAGATGGGCTCCTTCATGAAGGCTTCCTTCAAAATCTGGAAAGCCTGTTGTTCTGGAGCGTTCCACTGGAACCGAGTCTTCTTCTGCAGGAGCTGGGTGAGGGGGGCTGTCAAGGCAGCAAACCCAGGGATGAAAGTTCGGTAATAGTTGGCGAACCCAAGAGGTTGCTGAACATCCTTCACGCGACGCGGGGGTTGCCAACTCTGCAAAGACTCAACCTTACTCGGCTCCATGGCGATGCCCTCAGGAGAAATGCAGTGACCCAGGAAATCGATGGTCACCCGGTAGAACTGGCACTTCTCCAACTTGGCAAACAGCCGATGTTCTCGGAGTCGCTGCAGGACCTGATGGAGATGCTGATGGTGCACCTCACGCGACGGGGATTAGATCAGGATGTCATCCAAGTAGATCACAACAAACTGATCCAACAAATCCCGGAAAATGTCATTCATGAAATGCTGAAACAAGGCGGGGGCATTGGTCAGGCCAAACGGCATCACCATGTACTCAAAATGTCCATAGCGAGTACCAAACGCCGTCTTCCACTCATCACCCGGCCGAACTCTGACGAGGTTGTAAGCTCCACGCAGGTCCAATTTCGTGAAAATCTTAGTCTCCCGGAGTTGGTCCAAGAGTTTGGGGATGAGGGGCAGTGGGTAACGATTGCGCACCGTGATGGTGTTAAGTTTCCTATAATCGCAGCAAAGCCGTAATTCGCCTGACTTCTTCTTGATGAAGAGCACGGGTGCAGACACTGGCGAGGACGAGGGCCGGATAAAACCGCGAGCCAAATTCTTCTCCAGAAAGTCCCGCAATGCAGCCAACTCAGGGTCCGACATGGAGTACAAACGCCCCACTGGGAGAGGCGCATCAGGGACTAAATCAATGGGGCAGTCATAGGGCCTGTGCAGGGGTAATTGATCTGCCTCTGTCTCGCTGAACACATCAGCAAAGTCGGACAGTTCAGGAGTCAAGGAAACCCCTGGGGAACTCTCCACCTGGCCGGCACAGATATGGCGGGTGTGGTCCATGCACTGCAAGCTTGGGAAGGTGACCAAGTTCTGTGACCAATAGATCTGTGGGTCATGCGCCCGGAGCCACGCCAGTCCCAGGACCACGGGGAAATGCAGATCTGAGGTGATATAGAACTGGATGGCCTCCACATGGGAACTGATGGCCATACATAATGGTTGCGTGGCGGCCGTAATAGGCCCAGACAGGAGCACTCGACCATCGATAGTCTCCACTAACATGGGCGGATCCACCGGGCACTGGGGAACAGCCCATTTGGTCACAAATGCTGAGTCCATAAAATTTGTGGTGGCCCCAGAGTCAATTAAGGCATGGACTGGAATCCCCTCTGGCTTGCCAGGAAGGATCAGACGTGCCTCCAAAATCAAATGCCGTGGAGGTCCACAGGCAGCATCGGAAAGACGTCGCTCAGTGTTGTTGTGGGACGCCCGATCTATCACACCGTCTAGATCGGGCTCAGGGCGTTTCCTGACAGAAAAGTAGGGGACTTTCTCGAGGCAGGCTCGGTCACTGATGCCCACTGTCGCTTCTTTGGTAAAAAGCAGCCAAATGCCCAGGGTCCCCACAGTAAAAACACAACCCCCCCCGATCGTCTTCTGTTCATTTCAGTCACCGATAGACGAGACCTGGCGGCACCCAGCTCCATTGGCTCCTCCCTTTGAACTGGGGGCTCACGCACAACAGGGGCTGCAGGGGTCTGTGGGGTGGCACGGCGACTCCTTCGCTGCTGCAACCGAGCATCGATCCGCAGGCAGAGATGGATTAGCCCATTCAGGTCCGAGGGAATATCCACACGGGCCAGCTCATCCAACATCTCCTCCGACAATCCATCCTGGAAGGCATCCACAAGCGCAGCCTCATTCCAGGCGGAATCCTGGCTAAGCAGCTGAAAATTGCTGATATAGCCCTATAGGGGGCGTTGACCCTGCCTCAGAGCTTTCAGGCGTCGAGTAGCAGTCTGCGTCTTAATAGGGTCCTCATACATCAGACGCATATAATTGCAAAACCCCACAAAGTTGTCCAACAATGGGCTAGGTTGAGCCAGCAGAGGTGTGCCCCAACGAGCTGCATCACCTGAAAGAAGGCTTAACACAAACCCCACCTTATCCTGGTCAGTGGGGAAATCATCTGCTCTCACGCTGATAAATAGCTGGCATTGTCCCAGGAAAGCAGGAAACAGTTCTGGAGTGCCTGTAAATTTATCCGGCATTGCAACTTGGCATTTTCTCCTGGGTGGGGGTGATGGTGGGGGTGCAGTACGAACCTGAGCTTGCAGTTGAGCCACCTGAGCTGCCAGTAAAGTGAGTTGCTGGGTGAGCTGGGCATTCTCAGCACGTAGCTGCTCCATAATATTAGTAAGGGGTGGGAGGCTGAAAGCAAACTGTTCTGTACCAGCCTGCTACCGGCCCTGCAGAAAAGGCAACCCCTTTATAAACGGCAAGAGGCTGGAATGACGTCTGCCAAATTTATTACTACAAAAAACAAACAAGACACGTACCAAGATACAGGAGCTTTGAAACACTATCTGAGCGGTTGCTTTCAGCAAACCAGCCCTCCCCAAACATTCCTTTTATAAAGAGTTCAGGGCGTGGCCTCTCTCTGCCTCCTTCCGAGAAGCCCCACAGCCTTCCTCTGTTTACTCCTACTTGACTGCCTCCTGCGTCGGGCGTCCTTGAACAGGGCCAGCTGTGGGTCATCTTCATCCACACTGTCAGGCTCACACAGCTGGGTCTCCATGATGACCAAGTGGGAGGGGCCTGCCTGAGGGCTATCATCAGCAAGATCTTCAACCCCCTCAGCAAGGTCTTCAACACCCCCCTCCTCCTCTGATTCATCCGACCCAACTGCCGAACCCACAGGCTGACCCTGAATCACAACACAGACTTCACTCTTTTCAGCGGCCCTTCTTGCTGCTGGGGCTGCCACTTGGCTTCCTCCTTTGCCAACTTCTCATGAATGGTGAATCTGCACCACCTGCCTTCATTAAATCAATCACCTGGCTAGAAATGAGGTTTAGTAGGCCGAGCGCACAGGGAAAGGCATGGGGGGAGGTGGTGGTATAAATTCCCCATGCATGAGACCGGGTTTTTTATTTCCCCGCTGCCAGTTTTTCGCTGCCATACTGTTTTAAATTTCTTTAAAGTTTACCTGATGCAGAACAGGAAGGATCCACATTCTGCATTAAGTAATCTTTAAAGAAATTTAAAGAGTATGGCAGCGAAAATCCGGCAGCGGGGGAAAAAACCCAGTGTTTTGAGATGCCAGACTGGCATACATTCACATGCCTCCAATTCCCTTGCTTGCTGCAAAGCCAAATTAGTGTCCTTGGGCTACTCCTTCCAGCCCATTTCAGAACCGGTCCAAAAATAAAGGGAATGTTTCCACCCCACCCAATCACTGCGGAGCTTTGTTTCCAAAGACCCTCTGCACAGGCTCTGGACAAACCAAGATTTGTGACTGAAAAAGCAGCAATGGGAGTGAAGGGTTGTTCAAAGGAGAAGAAGGAGAAAGTGGAAGAACTCACTACCAAACAGGCAAGATGTGACAGGTGTCGGGGTATGGTAGGCCTGGCTGTGAGGGCCCTTCAGTATAGTAAGCCGGCAGCATGGGGCAACTGCCCCCTACCCCACCTACCTTGTGGCAGTGCCACCTCCCCCCATAGAGAACTTGTTAAATTATTTGAATCTCATCACTGCCCCAAAGCACGTTTCTACCTCCATGTTTGATGGTGGGGATGGTGTCCTTGGGGTCATTGGCAGCATTCTCCCTTCTTTTTTAAACTTAGTTTTAAACTTATTTTTAAACCTGTTTTGAGTGGTTCATGAACTGTCTCAGACAAGGATCAGAAAGAGACAGCTGGCTTGGGTTTAACGATTTATTCGCTTCAGCTCCGGACGAGCTGACAAGCGGCAAAACATGCCTTTATGTAGTAAACTGTAAACGTCAACAACAAATCAGGAACTTGTATTCTCCTGTCGCGAGACCCGCGTCCAATGGTCAGCTGGCAGCTTAGACAGCTCCCTGGTGATAGCGCATGCGCAGCTCGGCCGGGGGGGAATCCATCAGCTGGCTGACGCACCAGCTGAGTAGCACGTGCATCCTCGGCCGGCATTCTGACAGCTCGCGGCTGTCAGTCTGTTGGGTAATGCGCCTGTGCGGCCTTCTGACAGCTGTCAGTGTCAGCGGCTGCTGGCGCGCATGCGTGTTTGGTTCCGGCAGCCTTTTGACAGCTGTCAACTGTCAAGTGCGGCCGCGAGGAGTTGCCCTGTTCTTCTGCAGCCGGGAGAATGTCAGTATGTAACACCCCTTTTCCCCCCCTTGAATTGAACCTAACAAATAAGTTTAACCGCAAATGTTGTTCGTCGGCGTGCTTCTGGCCCAATCGAAGTCCGCGAGGTAGGCGGGAGGCTGTCTGGTCCTGTTGGAGCGGCGGAGGGGCCCTTCTTCTACCGCAGAATTGTCCCCTGGGGAGGCGGGGGTGGGTTTTGCGAGTCCGGGGGTGTTTGCGGCTCGTCAGGATAATTGCTCCTGGATGGGACAGTATCTTCGGGTACTGGTCTCGGGGGAAGGTTGGGAGGTGACCTGGGATGGAACTGATCTGTGTGCCTGCGGAGGGTGAGTCCTCCGCCGACGTTTATGGTGTAGGAAAGGGGTCCCGTTTGCTCCAGGATAACACCCTGGGTCCATTTATCCCTTCCCCCATAGTCCTGGGCCCAGACATTTTGTCCCTGTGTGAATGTCCTGGATGGGGGTTTGTTGGCTTCTTCGGCTGCCGGTCTGTCGGGGTGCAGTCTGTTGAGCCTTGTCACCAGTCTGCGGCCCCAGCGGAGTTTGGTGGGGGATTTTCCGGTGGTGGAGCAGGGTGTTGAATGGTGAGCTAGGAGAAATCGGGCTAAACGGCAGTGCCAGTCCCCCGTGACGATTCTTCGGAGGGCGTCTTTGGTGGTCCTCACCATGACCTCTGCAAGACCATTGGATGAAGGGTGGAAGGGGGCCGACACGGCGTGCCTAATATAGTTGTTCGTCGTGAAGATCTGAAATTCACGGGAAGTAAATTGAGGCCTGTTGTCAGAAATTATTACGTCGGGGAGGCCATGTGTTGCGAAACCCCCCCTTAGAGCCTGAATGGTGGCAGCCGTTGTTGTGCTAGAAACCAGGAGAATCTCCAACCACTTTGAGAAACTATCCACCATGATGAGGAAAACTTGTCCCTGGAAGGGGCCAGCGAAATCAATATGGATACGGGACCAGGGGTTTCGGGTTGTTTCCCATCTGTGAATTGGGGCTTGGGGCAGCACTGGTCTAGACTGCTGGCATAGGTAACAGCTGGCTACATGTGCTTCGATATCCCTATCGATTGACAGCCACCAAACGTAGCTACGTGCCAGGGCTTTCATTTTTATGATGCCCGGGTGTCCGTCGTGCAAGGTTTGAAGGACTTTGGGTCTGTGACCCGGTGGCACTATCACTCTGCAGCCCCAGAGTATACAGCCCAAGTGCGAAGTCAGCTCGTGTCGCTTTGCAAAATATGGCTGGAAGTTGGGGCCAGGGCTAACGGACTGCCAGCCTGAGGATACCCAAGCTAGTATTCTGCTGAGGGTCGGGTCTCTGCTGGTGGCGGCAACGATCTCTTTCGTTGTCAAGGGGAACTCCGAGAGCTCTTGAATGGCCAAGATGTGACCCGCTGGTGCAGGGTCAGGGTCCACTTGGGGCAGGGGAAGCCTGCTGAGGCCGTCCGCGTGGCACATTTCTTTGCCTGGTTTGTGGATTAATTGGTAGGAGTATGCCGAGAGAGAAGTTGTCCACCGCAGCATTCGAGGGGATAAAATTTGGGGAGTTTGACGGTCCCAAGTGAATAAATCAAGTAGGGGCTTGTGATCAGTGAATATGGTAAAGGGCCTGCCGTAGAGATAATCATGGAATTTTTTTATTCCCGCTACAATGGCCAGTGCCTCCTTGTCGATCTGGGCGTAGTTCCGCTCAGCCTTAGAGAGAGTCCTAGAATAATATGCAATGGGCGCCTGTGTCCCATCGCTTAAGAGGTGGCTTAGGACTGCTCCGATCCCATAGGGGGATGCGTCGCATGCAGTGGATATGGGTTTGTCCTCCCTGTAATGAGAAATGGTGGTGTTGCTTGACAGAAACTGTTTAAGTTTTTTGAAACTGTCATTGTGGACTGATGTCCACTGCCACGCTGCCCCTTTGTCTAGTAGTCTATGGAGGGGTTCAGCTATCATTGCCTTCCCTGGTAGGAAGTCATGATAGAAATTTAAGAGCCCCAGGAATGCCTGGAGCTCAGATTTGTTCTTAGGAGTAGGGGCCGTCTTGATTGCTAGGATTTTAGAATTTGTGGGGTGGATCCCTTTGGAGTCTATCCTATAGCCCAAGAACTCGGTGGAGGGGACTCCGATGGAACATTTTTCTCGTTTTAGTTTTAATCCTGCTCTGCAGAATCTAGTTAGAACTTCGTGCAGCCTGGCTGCTAATACACTTTTGGAATCCCCTGCGATGAGGACGTAATCGAAGTAGGGGCAGACCCAGGGGATTCCCTTCAATGTTCTTTCCATGACCTCCTGGAAGATGCCAGGAGCCACGGAGATTTCGAATTGGAGGCGGGTTACCCTGAAAGCCCCTCGGTGGGTGACTATGGTTTGTCAGCTGTGTCTCTGCTGACAGGGAGCTGCAGGAACGCATGCGCTAGATCGAGTTTTGAGAAAATGGAGCCTGAACCAATTTCTGACAGGACATCCCTGACAGCGGGGACTGGGTAAGTGTGAGGGTTCAATGCGCGGTTGAGGGTGGCTTTATAATCCGCGCAGATCCTCACGTCACCATTTGGCTTGACAGGTGTGACTATGAGGGTCTCCCACGTCCAGCTGTTGGTGGGTTCTAGGACCCCTAGGGTGACTAAACGATCTAATTCTCTATCAATTTTTTGTTTTAGTGCAAAAGGGACCCTTCTGGCTTTGATTCTAATGGGCCCGACCTCCGGTTTGAGCTTTAGGTCAATGGGGGGACCTGTGTATCTGCCTAACGTCCTGTCAAAAACGTCCTCAAAAATTTTGCAGACACCCTCCAGGGTCATGGACTGGACGCGGTTGGTCCCTTCTAGGCGGATGTCTAAAGCTTCAAACCAGTCCAGGCTGATGAGGCTGGTCCTGGGTTCCTTCGTTATTTGGGCTAGAAGGTTTCCTTGGAATTTTTTGAATTCTATTTTTAGATTGGCTTGTCCCTTTAAGGCTATGGGAGTGCCCTGGAAATCTGCTAATAGGATTTTGGAAGTTTGTAGGGGAATGCGGCACTAGCACCTAGAACTGATCTTTTGGAGAGTGTCCCACGATAGAATAGAGACAGAAGACCCCGAGTCAACTTCCATCTCGCATGGCACCCCTTGGATTTTGACCCAGACCTTAACCTTGGCTCGTATGAGATGGGTGGCTGAGGTTTTGGGTTTGGAGAGGATGGACAGTACGGGTTGCTGGGGAGGGCGGGGAGATTTGGTCCTACCTGATGGGATTTCCTCAAGTTTGTGGAGGGTCTCCTGGTTTTGGCTGTGGCACGCGGAGCGGATGTGGCCTGTCTTCCCACAACCATGGCACTTTGCGTTTCTAAACCTGCAAGTTGCTCTTGCGTGGCCCCCACCACAGCTGGCGCACCTGGCCTTGGTGCCTGCAGGGATGGTTTTTTTGTTGGCGCCCCCAGGCCTGGTTGGTTTGCGGTTCCCTTTGCGGCCCGCAGCCATTCGGTTGAAACGGGAGATGATTGCATCTACCCCGGAGTCGACCGCCGGGGGTTCGGGGTCTGCCTCCCAGGCTTGATGGACCGAGCCGCTGGGGTTGTCGCCGAACGCCGGAGGGTCTTCGCGGTGGCTATCTTCATATGCCATGATCTCTAGGGTGAATTCTGCGAGGTCCATCGTGGGCTTCACCACTAGTTTTCACTGGAGTCGATCGTTCCGGAGGCCGGCGATGATCTGGTCCCTAATGCGATCCTCCAGGTCCAGGAACTGGCACCTGCGAGCAGCATGACATACCCCTGCGATGAACATGGTGGATGCTTCACCCGGTTGCTGTCGTTGGCGGGTGAATTGGAGTCGCCAGTACAGTTCTGACCGCCTAGGCATGAAGTGCTTACTGAGGCGGTCCGTCAGCTCCGCGTAGGGCATAGTGGTGACCGGGTCCAGGCTGCAAAGTCCCACGGCAATGTCATAGACAACCAGTCCGCTGAGGTAGAGGAGTGCTGCGGCCTTGTGGTGATCCTCCGTGATTTTGTTCACGACGAGGTACCCCTCGACCTGGCCCCAGTGCGACTCCCATCCTTCGGGATGTCGGACATCGAACTCTCTGATGTGTCTGAGATTGGCCATAGTAGTGAGTCTGCAGTACCGTACGAGCGAGTAGAAGGGTGTCATGCCCTCAGCCTGTGACTTCAGCAGTGACGTGAGCAGCTGGGACGGAGCTCCTTCTGGCTGTGACTTAGCTCAGTGACCAGCTCTGTTGTACCGGGATCCCATCCTCGTCGCCAGTGAACTGTCTCAGACAAGGATCAGAAAGAGACGGACGGCTTGGGTTTAACGATTTATTCGCTTCAGCTCCAGACGAGCTGACAAGCGGCAAAACATGCCTTTATATAGTAAACTGTAAACATCAACAACAAATCAGAAACTCGTATTCTCCCGCCGCGAGACCCACGTCCAATGGTCAGCTGGCAGCTTAGACAGCTCCCTGGTGATAGCGCATGCGCAGCTCGGCCGGGGAGGGATCTGTCAGCTGGCTGGCGCACCAGCTGAGTAGCAGGTGCATCCTCGGCCGGCATTCTGACAGCTCGCGGCTGTCAGTCTGTTGGGTAATGCGCCTGTATGGCCTTCTGACAGCTGTCAGTGTCAGCAGCTGCTGGCGCGCATGCGTGTTTGGTTCCGGCGGCCTTTTGACAGCTGTCAACTGTCAAGTGCGGCCGCGAGGAGTTTCCCTGTTCTTCTGCAGCCAGGAGAATGTCAGTATGTAACAGTTCAAGTACAGTTTTTTTCAGAACACACAATAGTTCTTGCTAATTTAGGCTGCTGGAAAGCATGGGGAAAAGAAAGAAGTGCCATGGCGCCAGCCCAGGATCTCTCCCACCAGTGAAGAATGCAAAACAACCAAAGATTGAGGAGCACTTTGCTGGCAAGAGACTTGTAAGTAAAACTATCCCCACCTTCATTTCCAACAATCCAGAGAGATTAGAATGGGACCTGCAAAGAGATCTGACAAAACAGCAGATACTAGACTGTCCTGATCTGGGGGGAAAGGAGCAAAATGATAGCCAGCTACTTTCACAAATAACGAGTCCAGCTACAGCTGGTATTGAGACTGAGATAAAGACTAACAAGGTTAACAACATACCAATTCAGAGTGTGGAGAGCTTACTGTGGGAGAGTAAGCTGTGGGAGAGTAATACAACAGAGTTTATGGCAAAGCAATGCCTCCTCACAGCACAAATGGTAGTGTCAATATTTGAACAACTAATAACCATTCAACATGATGTAGAGACACTGAAAAAAGATATAGCTGGTTTTCTCCAAGCACAACATTGGGCTACAGGCAACCCCACTAAAGTCCTTACAGCAGACTTGGGAAAATCCAATACTCAGGAGAAGGAAGAGGAAAGAGAGCACAGATCCTGGGAAACACTTAAAGAGCCTGCTAAAAAGTGGCAACCCATTCAGAAAACAAGAGGAGGAGGTATTAATAGAGAAGCTTCATGGGAAGAAAATAAAGCATCTCACCTACAATTACATCAATCACATTGCTCACTACAAACACATCAGGTTGCACTGAGAATCCATATGAACAGGCTCAATTATGGTGGTTGGAATACCAAGAGTGCTATATTAAATTCCCTAAGTCAGCTTGTTCACCGTCACCAGGGGCAGATTGATCTATGTACTACGGAGTGGCTTCCTGAGACCCCAAATTGGAAGCAGATATTTTTGTCTTTTAAGCAACCTACCATACTGCTGATGCTATTTAAGATGAAGGCACATTGATTATTGAATAATATCATACGACCTCCTGAAATTCTTGCAGAAGATGGAGGTTGACTCACAATTGGAAAGCGATCACGATCCACTAATCCTTACTCTTACATTACACAAGAAATTGTTAAGGGCGGGCTCAACCTACCTACACAGGTTAGAGAACCAAAATACCCAGGTAAAAATTAAATGGACTGAGAAAAATGCAAAGGAAGTTAATAAATGGATGTTAGCTCCAGAAACTATAGAACTATGTACATCTCTACTAAAGAATATGTTTGAAGGATCATACTTACAAGAGTTTGAAACTTTAATTTTAAATTTTAAATTGGTTCTCACTAACAGAATATTAGTTCACTCTAAAAAGCCGGTTTTAAAGAATAAAAAATGGTTTGACAGGGACTGCGTGTAACTAAAAAAAATATATAACGAGTACAGAAAAAGTAAAAATGCCCCTTCTGAGGATCACACTCACTACTTAAAGCAGTTGAAGGCACAATATAAGACACTTGGAAAAGAAAAGTGCAACTCTGAAGGAGTCTTGGCACAGACTAATTGCATCAGTCAGGACAAAAAATACATCCCTTTTTTGGCACATCACCAAAAGATTGGGGAAACCAGGTACCAATACATGCCTGGGAAGAATATTTTAGAGAAATATATGCAGACCCCAATTATGTAACTAAGGAGAGCCAAATTAGTTTGGACCAAATCCCTTATTGGCCCCCTGTTACACCAGAAGAGATATCCCAGTTGATTGGAGCCATCAAGGCTAATAAGGCATCTGGTGCTGACAATGTCCTGCCAGAAATAATAAAAAATAATGCCAGTTGGTGGGCTCCACTTTTAGCACCTCTGTTTACATTTATAGATAGAATGGGCCATATGCCAAGAGATTGGGGATTAGCAATTATCATACCAATTTATAAAAAAGGTAGTAGAAATGACCCAGGCAATTATAGACCCATTAGTCTTCTGAGTGTTATTAGTAAACTGTATGCCAAACACCAAAATTATAAACTGTAGGATTGGCTAATTTCAGGGGGGATAATCAAAGATGAACAAGCTGGTTTTAGAGAAGGAAGATCTACAGCAGCATTGGGCACAATACGCGAGACAGCAAACAGCTGCATCATGCTGAAACCGGCCGTTTGCTGCCTGCTGCCCAATGCCGCTGCCACGAGGCTGCAGAACAAGCCAGGCAGTGGTAAGAAACCGGTATACCAGTTACTTACCTGCTCCCAGCTTGTTCCATGGCCTCATGGCAGCTGCACTGGGTGTGACGCGCGAGGCAGCAAACAGCCAAGTTGCACCAAAACCGAGGGGCTGGCAGGCTGTGACTGCTGATGAACACAGTTGGCCCCCATGCGCTCGCTGTGTGCGGGAGGCTGATGGTGTCAGGCAGCAGCCACCCCGGCCCCTGCCTCGCCTTGCCTTGCCCTGCAGCAATGGCACCCTTGTCCTGCCCCCCCACCTTGCCTCGCAAGATGAGCCTCCTGCCCACTGTCCCACCTGCCAGAGACCCCCTGGATCTCACCAAACTCTGCCTGGCCCCCACAGGTGTCCCTCCCCATGAGCATCATTGAGCTGGCCACGCCCTCCCAGTCTGCTGTGGCCACCGCAGCCACACCCACCCAATGGGCCACACCCTCCCAATGGGCACCCAACAATACATAAGTGGGTTTTGGGTTGCAGTTTGGGCACTCGGTCTCTAAAAGGTTTGCCATCACTGACGTATGCTGTGATCGTGAATGCAGTTTCCCCCCCTTCCTCCCGTTTCCCCCTTATTTTTACAAATTAAAAATGTGTAAAACCAATAAGCATAAAATGAAAATGCTACATATCCAAAATTAATTCAAGTTGACTTATTATATGCAAGTGTAAAGGAAGTAGATTTCTAACACTTTTTTATTTTACCTGCTTGCTTGTTTAAAATTTCTGACTAGGTACATCTTTTGTGAATTCTCTTTGTAAACTAGCTGAATGTCTCCAAGATAGGTTCTTTTTAAGAGTGCCTACAAAGTGCTTCCAAATCCCAAAAGTTCTCATCAGCTCAAAGAGAGGCTTAATTAACAACATTTTATTGTTGTTAATCCCAGATACACTGCATCCTATTGTCACATTATAGGAACAGCATTAAGAAGCCTCAATAACATTTTGAATGCTTTTAGATATGAAAGTGATTTAAAATACAGGAATTGATTCTACTGTTAGAACCTTCATACAGACAATGCAAAAATATTGTTGGACATTATTCAGTCAATTCATATAAGCATTTTATTTTCAAGGATTTTTTCTCTTTATTGCATGATTTTCATAAACTGGTGTATTTTCCATATAGTAAGTGTGGCTGATGATATGGTATGTGTGTCAAACATATGTTCTGTTATTTAGCTGTTGTTATGTAGAATGTTCATTTAAGGCATTGTTGCCTTAAGTTATCACAAACATCAGGTCAGTGATAGAACTGTTTAGCCAGTAATGGGTCCAAACATTAAATATTGGAAAATACTTCATCTGGGACTCTAGAGCTGCTACAAGTCAGAAGAGCCTTCATAAATAGGCCAAGGCTCTGAATCAGTATAAAATAGCTTCAAGTGTCAATCGAGATAGAAAATGGCATTCTAATATGAAAAATGTCTTATTTTCAGTAATTTTACAGAGTTTACAGTTTATAGAATGATTACTGTGCTAGAACTTCTGTGTTAGTTCTTTGCTTTATCTTTGACTAAATAGAAACAGCCCCCTTTTCTAGACTTCTGGTCCTGCACGCAGCACAGCAGTTGAGGAGTTCGGGACTCTGTACCCTCCAGCTGAGTTTCTTCCTGTTAGGGGACCCTAAATGGGCCAGAAACCACCCCAGAGAGGTGGCAATGAAGGAAGTCCCAGGGACCTCAGAGAGATGGCGGTCGACCCTATCAGTCCAGGAGAAGCCTTCCAGAAACCAACAGAAGAAAGGCTAGCCTAACTCCAGAGTCTAGCCCAAACTGTGAGCAACCGAAGACAAAAGCACTATTTTAAGCTGATTGTAAACAGCTGTTGTGATTTCAGCCTGTGCTCCCAGCAGCTGAGTCTGATGAATCTGAGGAGGAGGGGTTTGGAGAGCCTTTGGTGTCAGAGGGAGGCTCTGATGCACTGCAGGACTCTCAGCCTGGCTCCTCCAGTCATGTTCCTCATGAGGCTCAGCTGTGTGAGTACGAGGTGTCGGACTCAGAAGAGTCACAGCTGAATCTGTTCAGAGATGCTAGAAACAGAAGGCAATCCAGCAGAGCAGAGCAGAGCAAATCAATGAGGCAACTCAGTGAGAGGAGGAGAAGGCAGTGAGAAGCCACGCCTTGGGACTGATAATAAAAGGGGAAGGTGTGAGCGGGGCTGGTTGCTGAAGGCAACCATTTGGAGACATTCTAAGGGAATCCCGGTCTGTTCTTGATACTTCTGTTTAACTTTTGTTTGTTGACTCTTGTTTGATATTTTGATTCATTTATTGAAGGAAATATTCTGTTGCTTTTTTGTTTGAACTGTAAATAAATTTGGGTTGGGTTTTTCCAGCCTATTGACTGTAAAATGGAAAAAGGGGTTGTCCCTGACACACAAACAGGGCTGGTCATAGGCTGGAACAGAACAACAGTATGCTTGAATCTGGGTAAGAATATTGATTTTCTCTATTCTACCTATCAATTTTCCTAAAGAGGAGAAATTCCCAAGAAGCAAAAAAAAAAAAAAAAAACAAAACAAAACCCAGAGAGAGTGAAGAAGGGTTTTTTTGCCCCACCCTTTTGCTAATGGAAGCGGCGAATTGAACCTTTCATAGGGGAATAAAATCTGAAAAATGAACCAGTTCTGACACCTACTGGTGGATGAGGATTATGACAGTCATGGTAAAATCCGAGAAAAAAACTAATCTCTACTTGTGACCTTCAAAGCTTTAACAATAGAGAACAGCTGTGTAGATAAAGTGAGACTTACAAACCTGAGGGAACAAAAAAAAGAACTTTTTTGAACTCTCTGGACTATAAATATTCAACTCTGACTCCAAAGCTATTTCTGGGGGGGGGAAATCTGGACTTTTGCTCATCATAGAAAATCAGAGATTTATAGGAAATACTTATTAAGAAAAAATGAATATTTTTCAAGAGGAGATATATAATATGTTGCAACTAATTCAAATAACAATAATTTCAGATCACAAAGAAATTCAGAATAACTTTGAAAATATAAATCAGCTGATCTCCAATTCAATTTTATACCAAAAAAACCCAACCCCCCAGGAAAACACAACAGAGAAGGAACAGACAAAACAGATGACTGAACATAAATTCAAGGATAGGGACTTAAAGATGGGATTCTACAAAACAAAGGAGTATGATTTAATCCAAGTGGATATTTTTTTTACAAGAAATACTAGATCTGGAAAAGACAACTTATATTTCAAGACTACAAAACAAACTTGAGGACAAGAAAAAAAGACTGGACAAAATATACTACAGAGATACCAGGGAAAACACTGGAACTGGAGAGACAAAAAGTGACAAGAGAAGCAGAGAGAAAAAGAAGGGAAAAGATTCCCAATAAAAATGAGTGGGCAAATGCCCCTAACAAAGATACTGATTTACTTTTTATATCTACACCAACATTTACGAACATACAGAAAAACCTTTTGATTCAGCAAAATACATCGATTAAGAAAGATACTGGGCAAAGGAAAAAGACTAAGGTGGAAACCAAGAAAATAGATGATGGGACTTATCAGAGAGAATACTTAAAAAAGAAACATTTGTTTGAATATGGTTAAAGAAATAGAATTTTTTTTGGAATATATATGCTATTCTAAGAGGGATAAATTCTCTAAATAATATAGAAAACCTTTTTCTCTTTTTCTTGATATGAGTAATATAAAAAAGTTGTAATGACTTAAATAAAGGAAATGTTTTAGATATTTAAATGTGACTGAATTTAAGAAAATTATAATGGTAAAAAATATTATGAATAAGAATTAAAAGGACCAGATGACTAGATGTATTGAATGGAATGTTTAAAGATTAAAGATTAAATATATTCTTAATTATGGTTAAAAAGATTAAGAAATTGAGGAAATAAATATAAATTAGCCTAGGAAGGATGTGTATTTTAGGTAGTATGTTATTTCTTGTTTCTTTACTCTTGCTCTCCTTTCTTTTTTTTTCATCATTTTATCTATTTGTTAAGAAATGTAAAAGTGTGAGATGTCTTATATGGAAAAAATAGAGTTAAATTTGTAAATGTAATTAATTTTTGAGAAAATTTTCACCAATAAGAATATCTAGAATTTGGTGAGAGAAATAAACTAAAATAAGGATTGTAACAGGATGTATGATAAGGCAACCAGAATGACTGAATAGAAAAGAAATATTATACTGATATGATTATGTTTAGGAATATTGGGAAAAAATATATATTCAATTGTTATTTATCAAAACAATAAGAATTGTATTAACTGAATGTTTGCAAAAGAGTATATTTTGGGGAAAGTGAAAATCAACTAAAATTATTATGTGGAATATTGATTACAGAAATTAATTGTTAATGATTGTTTTACAAATGTAACCGAGACAACACACTGTTCACCAATTATCAAGTGATTTGTTTTTTAAAAAATCAATAAAATATATGAAAAAAAGAAAAAAAGAGCCCCCTTTTCCAACATGCACAAATATAAAATATGATACTGAAGTCTTGTAATTCCAAATGTATTTTTAAAGTGGATCTCCCACTTGTTCTTATAACTTGTTAAAGGAAATATCAGAAGAAATTACTTCAACAGAATTGGTTGAGAAGTATATACAGGTAGTCCTTGTTTACAGACTGATTGTTCAATACCATTTGCAGTATAACCCAGGGGTCTTCAAACTTGGCCCTTTTATGACTTGTGGACTTCAACTCTCAGAATTCCTCAGCCAGGCACAAGTTGAAGTCCACAAGTCATAAAAGGGCCAAGTTTGAAGACCCCTGGTATAACTTCTCCTCACATTTACTATAATCTTAAACTACAACTTAGAAGTAAATCTCACCAAGTTCCATGAAATAACCCTCCTAGTAGGCTGTTTTATTATTTGAGGTCTCATTAAGAATTATTAGCATTTTAACTAAGAAAATACATTTTTTCTTAAATTTGTGTAATATTTTTTGATGTCAAACCCTTATGATACTAGCTCACAATTCAAAATATGCTTGTACAGATTTATAAATACAAATAAAAAGAAGCAAATTACTACTAGTTAAGCTAAAAAATAGCAATTCAGCTAAACAAGTAACATTGACAATTAGGCAAGGATTCAATTGCTTAGATCCAGAGCATCAGGACAGTTATATATGACAACCCAAATAAGTCAAATTCCTATTGCTGAATTATTACCATCTGCACAAGCTTCGATAGAAAAGTAATTATCTTTTGTGACAGAAGTTTTTATTAGCCACTAAAATTCTGAATAGCGTACTTAATAACAAAGGGAAAAAGCAATACAGGAATAGCAATTAATGTAAAATAAATGGCATGGCATATTACAACACTTTTTTTCTATCTTTACAAAAAAGTATGTATTTGAGTAATTGAGTTGAGAAAAAGATTCAGATTTTTAACTATAAAATACTATAAATGTGCTTCATATAAGGAATACAATGTTTTTCTTTTGTAACAGAGTACTATTGTACCATCGGACTACATTATTTTCAGCAGATCTAACAGAAATAGCCTTCCACAACCTTCTGAGTGGAAGCTGAGCTCATTTTGAATCAAAATTGCTTAATATAACCTAAGTGAGATCCATTAACTAGAAAAAAAATATCTTGGTTTCTGGACAGTTAACTATTTTCAGTCCTTCACAAGGGCTCAGCCATAGACAGGGTTCCTGTTCAAGAATCAACAACACAAAAATAAAACCTCTAGTGTACATGCAAGCAATGCTTAAACTAACAACATTGTCTTGTATTCCCCAACATTTATTTATCTATTCTCTATGGTATGCAAATTATTTAAACCCTTATTGCAAACTCAACCCATTTTCACTTACTCTACACTCCTAATTATTTTCCTTTGTATCACATAGATTCTACTCAATGAGATCTCTGATATTGTTTTAAAAAGCACTGAGGTTTTGCTCACATATCATTTTTTGAGGAAAGTCTGACTTTTGCCTTTTATCTTACCTCACTGTTGTAAAAGTAACATGAATCTAAGCATCACATCTGCTGGCAAAAGTAAAAAACCTTCTCAAGGTTACCTTACCTATCGTAATACACAAGGCAAAACTAACATATCCTATTTCCTTTGAGAATAGAAAGTCAATTATAGACACAAAAATGTCACTAATTTCTCTTCCTTTTTCTATCTTGCTTTACTCATTCAGTACTACACATCTGAACTATCATTATAATGCACTGTTAATACTTTTTTCAGTGCATTTCTATTCATTACACATTAATAGCATCTACAAACTGCAAAGGCACAGCATATTTATTTTTGCAAAATTTCACTCAAGTTAACACTTGTGAATAGGATGATTCAAAACAGTGTTACCCACAATGTAATAAGAAATGGTTATAGTGAAGGTGATTTGTATATGCAGACTGCATTTGTCTTTACAAACTCTTAATTTGTTAAACTAAACAAAGATGTGCCTGGGTTCTTTTGCACACAGAAGTGTCTGTCTTGCGCACAGTGACATAGATTATTATTGATCAATACAGTGGCATTCAGTGTTTTCAGTTTGAATGGAAATGGTATATCTGTAGCTAATACTTAAAGATCATCACTTTCTACCAATCCAGATTGCAATGTCAGATGTCCTGGGTTTGCTTCTGGCTGAAATGCAGCTTTGATGTCTAGTCCTTGGTCAGAAAGTGCTGCATACCGACTGGCTGAGGGACGTACTTTCTTTGGCTTAGTGATTTGGGACTGTTGTTGCCACAGAGCTGGAAGAAAGAGAAAGAGAGAAACAGTTTATTAATACCTCAAAACACAAAAAATGGAGAAAATTGATGGGCCATTTTATCTCTTTTGAGGGGAAAAGGACCAATCATTCACTTTAATTAAAGAATTATCACAAAATTATCTAAAATAAAATTGCTGAAGATATAGTAATATTGCAATTACCAACCAGGAAATCAAATTACCAAATCCACTGGAGATGTGTGTATAAGAAAGGTAGGGAGAAGTGCTGCCCTATATACAGTCACTATCATAAATTGTTCTTTGGTCCTCTTTCAGTGAGATCTGTTCCCCTTCTTTGCCTCATATTCACTTGGTTATTTTCTGCTAATTTCTCTTTTCAATATTTTATTATTTTTTTATAGTCACAAATGCTTAATATTTTATCAGCAACATATTGTCTGGGTTTCAATATTTAGCTTACTAATACATGTAAAACTCCTTTCTCTCTACCTCGTTTTTCCAGCCATTGATAAAATGTATCCCGTGTTCTAAAATATTCTGAGTCTTCTTTCTCTTTCATTTTCAGTGTCAATCTGTCCATTTCTGCATAATCTAAAATTTTCTTTTTTTTATAGAAAAGTTTTACAGTACATTTTAAGTATACCCCCTCCCTCCCCCTCCCCCCCACATCCCCACCCTCCCCCCTTCCCCCCCGACTTCTCAGAGTTGAAAGCAGGGTATTGCCTCTAACAAGCTAACCGTGAATACACTTTAAATTCTATCGCACTTTAACTCCCCTTCTACATAGGTAAATAATAGTACATCATATAATTCTAATATTCATTCATATACTAGGTGAATTTTTTTAGTCCCATATTTATTCTGAATATATTCAATCCATCTTCTCCATTCCGAAATATATCTCTGTTGCAATTGTTCTTTCAGGTATGCTGAAATTTTTGCCATTTCTGCCAAGTTTGAAACTTTTAAAGTCCACTCTTCTATAGTAGGCAGTTCCTCCTTCTTCCAATATTGCGAAACCAAAAGTCTTGCTGCCGTTATTAAATTCAACATCAATTTAGTTTCGATAACAGTACAATCAGTAATAATACCCAATAAGAATAACTGTGGGGTAAACCTTATCTTTTTCTTAATATCTTCTGCATATTCCACCAAATTATAATCCAAAAAACTTTAACTTTTTTACAAGTCCACCACATATGGTAATAGGTTGCATCCTCACAACCACACCTCCAGCATTTAGGCTGATAATTTGGATACATACATGCTAATTTTTTAGGATCTAAGTGCCACCTATAAAACATTTTATAAAAATTCTCTCTTAAATTCTCTCTTAAACAATTCATAATTATTTTTATATAATTTCACATTTGAGTCTGTAAGATATACCCCCAAATATTTAATCTTTTTAGCTATTTCAAAACCTGTTAATTTTTCTAAAACTACCTTTTGTTCCGTAGTCATATTTTTAGACAAAATTTTAGTTTTTTGTCTATTAACCTTAAATCCAGAAACTTGCCCATATTGTGAAATTATTTCCATTAAATCTATAACCGAATGAGTCGGTTGAGCTAATGTAATAACCAAGTCATCTGCAAACGCTCTCACTCTATAATCTTGATCTTTAATTTTAATTCCCTTTATTTTATTTGAGTCACGTATCTTAATCAATAATATTTCCAATGTTAAAACAAACAGCAATGGTGACAATGGACATCCCTGTCTTGTACCCTTTTCAATTTTACAAGCTTCTGTTAAACTACCATTAATTATTATTTGAGCTGTTTGTTTCTGATATATTGCCTTAATAGGTTGTAAAAACTTATCGCCAAACTCCATCTTCTCTAAAACTTTAAATAAAAATTGCCAATTCAATTGATCAAACGCCTTTTCAGCATCCAAGAAAATAAGCACTGCAGGGACTTAATTATTTCTTTCCAAATATTCTAATAGATTTACAATATGTCTCACATTACTCTTCATTTGTCTACCACTTATAAATCCTGTTTGATCACTATAGATCATTTGCTGCATGACCTTCATTAATCTATTTGCTAAAATCTTTGCAAATATCTTATAATCTGTATTTAAGAGCGATATAGGTCTATAATTTTTTGGTTGGGTAAGATCTTGATCTTCCTTTGGAATCAACGATATGAATGCTGTTCTCCATGGCGCTTCCCCTCCAGATTGAATTGTCCTAAATAATTCTTTTAAAGGCTCCACCAACTCTAATTGTAAATTTTTATTATAAATGGCTGTCAAACCGTCTGTTCCAGGTGATTTACCCACTTTTAATTGTTTAATTGCTAAAATAATTTCTTCAGCAGTTATCGGTTGGTTCATCCCTTCCCTTTGCTCCTGTGTAAGTATAGGGATATTCACTTCTTGTAAATACCTATCTATATCTAAACCTTGAGTTATCCCTTGCATATAATTTAGAATAAAATTCACTAAAAGCCTTTTTAATAAGATTTTGCTGAAACACCTCTTATCTATGTTACGTGATTTTTGTTTTTTCCTTAACAAATAAGCTAACCATCTACCTGGCTTATTAGCATTATAAAAAGTATTATGTTTGACATATCGTAAATTGGTTGCCACCTGATCTGCCATCAGCATATCAAACTGCCCTCTTAGCAAATTAATTGCTTCTTTCAGCCTTTTGTTAGATGAATCCAAAATAAAACCCCTCTTTCATCTTTATTTCCTCCTCTAATTCTTTACGCTTATATTCTAATCTACGTCTATATTTATTATTCATATATATTAACACTCCTCTCATATAAGCTTTACTTGCATCCCAAACCATTTCAATGGGTGTACCCTTATGCATATTTATAACAAAAAAATCTTTCATTTGTTTTTTACATTCTTCCAAATTTTCTTCATATCTAAACAAATTTTCATTTAACCTCCAAGATCTCCTATCTCCCTTCCCCTTGTCCAACTCCATCCATACTGGACTGTGGTCTGATAAGGTTCTTGGACATATCTTGATCTTCTTAACCCTAGGAAAAATATCATTAGTAATTAATACAAAATCAATACTGGAAAAGGATTGATGTCTATCAGAAAAAAAGTAAAATCTCTTTCATCCATGTTTCATTCTCTCCAAAAATCTCTCAGTTCCAAATCGTCTGTCATGTCAAAAAAGGATTTAGGCAATCTAGCATGATTTGGAGTACTTTTAAAAGGTCCTTTTTTATCTTTTTGTGTATCCAGCACTCCATTCCAGTCTCCCATTAAAATACACGATTTATAATCCCATTGAATTATTTTGTTATGTAGAAGTTTATAAAATTCTCCTTGCTGTTGATTAGGTGCATATAGTCCAATTAAAAGTATTTTCTTTCCTTCTATTAAGAGTTCAATTATAACATATTGTTATGTTTTTAGCCAATTAGCCAATCTAATTATGTTAATTAGATTGGCTGTCAGATTCTTCTTCACTAAATAACTACCCCATTTTTCTTTTCTGGAGCAGATGCAATAAACTGTATACCCAATCTAGAGTTTATCAAATATTTTTGATCAGCTACACGAATATGCATTTCCTGCAAGCATATAATATCATTTTTAAATTGTTTCAGGTACTGAAATATTTTCGTTCTCTTTTGCAGTGAATTTAAACCATTAACATTCCATGTCAGAAACTTTGTCGCCATCTTTTGGCGACTTGAAGCTTTTGGAGCGTGTCTTGTAGATTCACAAACATCTGCTTCTTTGGTCTCGCTCCTCCCACTGCTTCTGTATTAGTAGATTCTTGAGTTGTAATTGTAGAATATTGTTTCTGTTGATGTTGTTGTTGTTCCTTGCATCTAGTCGCAGCTCGTGTCACTCTTTGAGCCCTTGGATCTTCTAATGGGACTAAGGACTGTGCAATTTCCAAAGTTTGCTGTACTGATTTCTTCATCTCCCTGTGTACCTTCCAATTATGTCTGTCGCACTTCTTTTTCCTCTCTCCTTTTAATTTCTGGGGATGGTGGTGAGCCTGCCTTCAGTATATTACAATAAAAGTCTCGTGCCTTAAGAACTGTATTAAGATGATACCTTGTACCAACATAATTCACCACTATCCCGGTTGGCATCTCCCATCTAAACTGAATCTGTTGTTTTTAAAATTCATCTGCCAGAAAAACAAATTCTTTCCTTCTTCTTAAAATTTCTGGTGGAATTTCTTTCAGAATTAAAACCTCTTGATCAGCCACTTTAAATCTGTTGTTATAAAAAGCTTGAATAATAGCATTTCTGATCGTTCTCTTTGTAAAATAAACAAGCACATCCCTTGGCAATTTTCTTTGCCTAGCAATCCAAGAGTTGACGTGAAATATTTTATCTATTTCCAATATAACATCTTCAACTCGCCAACCCAAAATAAGTGCCACAGCTTTTGCCACTATTTCTTCCAAATTTTCTTGTGGATTTTCTTTCAGACCTCTAATCCTCAAAGCAAACTCCATGTCCCTATATTGTATTATCACCATCTCATCATCAATTTTTTCCATTTTATTCTCAGCTTCACTGACTTTAGCTTCCAATATCAAATTATTTTGATTAACTTCTTCCACACGATCATCCAGATTCTCAATACAGACTGTCAGTCCCTGAAATGCCAGCAAAATATCCTCTCATATTTCTTTATTTTTCTCATTAATAAGCTCTGCCACTTGCTCAGATATTTGCTCAGATTGAAGTTTTAGAACATCTTGTAAATCTTTCAATGTTAATGTGGGTGCAGATGCTACAGGGGGTGGCATCAGTGATTGAAGTCCAGATTGTTGAACTGGTGATGCCCCTGTACTTTTAGAGATGGAAACTCTAGGTGGTTTGGAAGCCATTTTAACACCCAATTAACTTTCATTTCTCACTTTCACTTTTCTGCACTAATTGCAACTTTGTTGCTTCACTGTCAAATAGCCAAGTCTCTTAAATCACCTTTAAGCCAACTTCAAATATTTTAAACAAAGTCTTTTACAACTTTTAAAAATCCACTTTCTGTCTTCCCCCTTGCTTTTATTATATTTTCCTTATTCTTTTGTACTTCACGCTTTCTCTCAGAAGTTATTCCGGCACCATCTTCCTCCCCTTCTTTTAAGTTAAACCGGAGTCAAAGATCATATACTTGCTGTTTCTGTATTCTCCCACTCAGCTCTGCCTGCATCCAAGTAATCCAAAATACAATGTTGAAAGCAGGAACGGTTGCAGCGTCCTGTTCTGTTTCAAAGCCTTGAAACAGAAGAGTCCAGAGTCCAGAGTTAATTCAGGCTCTGATGGAGCTCTCACCCTTCAACCCCCAGATTAGGTTCTGGGGGTCTAGGGGAGCTCTACCTCTTACCTGAATACTTACCCCCCTCTTCTCCCAAAGGGGGGATTTCCAAACCGTGAAACAGCTGATCGTCACTGTTTTCACGGTTTAAACGGAACAGCAGGGCTGATGGTCAAAAATGACCGCCATCGACGGAGCCTTGCCACCCAGAAGTTCTAAAATTTTCTTTATTATCTCTTCCTCCGCTGGCAATTCTTCCTCTTTCCAATGTTGAGCAAACACATATGATTGTACACATGATTGTGTATTGTCCAACCCATTTACTGCGATAATTAAGTTCGCAGATGATACCACCATAGTGGGTCTTATTATAGGTGGAGATGAGACAGCATACAGGGGGGAGGTACAAAAACTATCCATATGGAGTTTCAACAACAACTTGCACCTCTACATCGGCAAGACAAAAGATATGGTGCTAGACTTCCGGAGGAAAAAAGAGGAACCTGCCCTACTTTACATCCGGGGGGGGGGGCTGTGTGGAGAGAGTTTCCTGCTTTAAATTTTTGAGAGTCTACCTCTGTGAAGATCTTACCTGGAAAGTTAGTACAACCCAGGTGGCCAGAAAGGCCCAACAGAGACGCCACTTCCTCAGGGTCTTGTGGAAGAACAAAGTAGAACAATGGCTAATGACCCTCTTTTACTGGTCTACTTTAGAGAGCATCCTCTCGTACTGTATTGTGGTTTTGGTATGCTGGTCTGGCAGCCGCAGACAGGAAAGTATTACAGAGGGTGTTGAGCACAGCACATGACATTGTGGGCTGTCTCCTGACACCACTGGATGACATCGCCAGGGCTCACTGCCTTGGAAGAGTGAGGAAAATTCTCAGGGATGACTCACACCATGGTCGGTATCTCTTTACTCTCCTACCATTGGGTAGGAGATATAGGAGTATAGCCAGCCGTACTAACAGGCTGAAGAACAGCTTTTAACCATGGGCTGTTAGGCTCTTGAACGGGAAATAATTTTATAAACTTTATGTATGATTGACTTGCGAGGCTGGTGTGTTGTGCAATTAGCTCACATGGTGTAATAAGATGGAGGGTTTGTTGTCACTGTGAGTTGGGGTGGGCACAAAGGGAGGCTCAGCCAATCTCAATGTATACATGGTTGTACTTTGACAATAAAGGTTCATTCATTCAATTCTTGCTGCAGTTAACACATGCAACATTAAGTATACAAATCCCTTCTCATAATTTCCTACAATTATACCTAACAAAAATAATTCTGGCTTAAAATCTATGTGTTTTTTAGTTATTTTCTCTAACCATATATGTATTCTTGACCAAAAACATTTGGCTTTAGGACATGTCCACTAAAGATGATAATCTGTGCCTGGTTTTTGTCTACATTTCCAACAATTACTAGACATATTTTTAAATATTTTCACTAACCTCACAGGTGTTGAGTGCCATATGTAAAACATTTTATATAGATTTTCTTTGTAAGCCGCCACTTTTGTTTTAGAATTTCTTTCCCAAAGGCTTTGCCAGTTTTCTAACTCTGTTATGCCCCAATTTTTTTGCCCATATTATCATTGTTTCTTTAACTTGTTCCTCTTCCATCTTTAAACTTAACATATACTTCTATAGTTTCTTAATCAATTTTTCATCTGATGTCAAAAATATATAATTAAATTCTGTCTGTTCATTGTAAAATCCAGATGTTTTAACAGCTTTTTTATATCTCATTTGAATTTGCAGGTGTGGCCACCATGATAAATTAATGCCCTGTTCTTCCAATTCTTGTCTGGTTTTTAGTTTCCCTTCAGATTTAAAAAATGTCTTTAATTTTCTCAGTTAATTAAGTTTGAGTGAACAAATGCTTCCATTGTTACTTTTTCCCATTTTAGAAGTAGTGCGTTTCTTATATAGTGGTTCTGAAAGTATCTATGTATTTTATTATTCCCATACCATAAGAAGGCATGCCATCTGAGTTGCAAGTCATGCCCCTCTAGGTATAGTAATCTTTTATGTCTAAGAGTTATCCATTCTTTTAACCAAGTTAATACAGATGCTTGATAATATAAGGCCCAATCTGGCAGCCCAAATCCTCCATTTTCTTTTGCTTCTAGTAGCATTTTCAATCTAATTCTAGCTTTTTTTCCTTGCCAAATAAATTTCAAAGTGTATTTAATTCATCAAAAAACCCTCCCCAGTTTTATAGATATTGTTTGAAATAAAAAGAATAGTTTTGGTAAAATATTCATCTTCACTGGGCCATTTTTTCAGCAGGTAAGTTTAATTTACGTTTTATTATTTCCATTTGCTTTTTAAGTGTTTTCTTTTGTGGAATTCTTTGTAGTTCTAATTCTAATTTCAAAAATTCCTTCTTTAACATCATTTATTTTTTATTTGTTCTTTGTTCTTTTTCAACATGTAAGTTATAGCTAGCCCTCTAAATCACGGCTTTTTACCAATTGTACCACTTTTAGAATATGGCAATATTTGAGTACCACCAGTAGCCTAGCAAGGTGTCAAAACCTTGATGACCAAAAAAACCTGGGAAAAAGTGATTAAAGTACAGGTAATCCTTAACTTACAACAGTTTGCTTAGTGACTGTTCAAAGTTACAACAGCACTGAAAAAAGTGGCTTACAATCATTTTTCACACTTATGACTGTTGCAGCATCCCCAGGGTCATGTGATTTACATTCGGATGCTTGGCAACCGATTCATATTTATGATGGTAACATTGTCCCAAGGTCACGTGATCCCCTTTTGCAACCTTCTGACAAGCAAAGTCAGTGGGGAGACCAGATTCACTTAACGACCATGTTACTAATTTAACAAATGCAGTGATTCACTTAACAACTGTGGCAAGAAAAGTCATAAAATGGGGCAAAATTCATTTAACAAATTTCTCTCCCCCTTTTATATCCTCTCCCTTTTATATCCTCTTCACCCCCTTTTATATCTTCTCTTCTCTCCCCTTTATATCTTCTCTCCCCTTTATATCCTCATCTCTATATCCTCCTCTCCCCTTTATATTCTCTCTTCTCTCCC
Source organism: Vipera ursinii (assembly GCF_947247035.1). Classification (NCBI taxonomy): domain Eukaryota; kingdom Metazoa; phylum Chordata; class Lepidosauria; order Squamata; family Viperidae; genus Vipera; species Vipera ursinii. Next base: position 25,159,485 of record NC_139521.1, on the reverse strand, counting down.
CTTTTATATCCTTTTCTCTTTATATCCTCCTTTCCCTTTTTATATCCTCTCCTCTCCCCTTTATATCCTCCTCTCCCCCCTTCTTATATCTTCTTCTCTCCCTTCTTTTATATCATCTATTCTTTCCTGCCTTCTTTTATATCCTTTCTCTCCCCTTCTTTTATATCTGCTCTTTTCTTCCCCTCTTTTATAGGCTCTGCTCTCTCTCACCCCGCCCTTTTCTCTTCCATGCACCTCCAGCTGATTCCTCTCAAGGCTGCGCTTCTCTGTCTCCATTTTGCAATCCCCTTCTGTTTCCCCCATACTTTTTTTCTCTCCCTCTCCTGCCTCCTTTTATCGCCCCTCCTCTCTCCCCTCCTTTTCTCTTCCATGTGCACTGGAAGTGCTGATCCTGGGGCTTCTGTCTCGCCCCTGCAACCCTGCAGAAGTGCACGCTGATCTTGGGCTTCTGCCTAACCCCCATAGTCCAGGAGAAGCGCCTATCAGCTGTAGCTGCGTGCGGTGATCCTGGGCTTTGCTCAGCCCCAACAGCCCTCCTTTGAACTGGGGCACTTCCAACCAAGTTGCCTTTCCAACCAAGTAACCTCCCTCCCTCCTTTCCTGACTCTTTCCTCCCTCCCTTGATTTTTTTTTAAAAAAACTGCCAGAGGCTCCACGCAGTGGTGGCAACAGGCAGGCAGTGGTGGGCAAAGTCTTCCCCTCTGCCGTCATTGCCTCTGCATGGCTCAGCTCAACTCAGCTCTCTCAGACCTGCACATGTGTTTGTGCGGTGTGCGAGCACGTAGGGTGTGTATGTGTGTCTCTCACCCCTTGCAGCCCCGTGCCCTCAACAGAGACCTTCTGCGATGGTAGGCTGCAAAGTAATGAAAGCTGTTTTTTTTGGAGTCCTTGTTTCTTTTTTTCAATGTGCTGCCAATCACATCGCCCTGCATCCCTCAGCTCCCGCCCCCAGCCCCATGAAAGGCTGCAAAAAGCTCCCATCGCAGCTCCTCTTACCTCTCCTGTTCTTTTCCTCCTCAATGTCACAGCATGGGCTGCAAGAGGTGAGGAGCCCCCCCACACAAACATAAACACACATGCAGGTCTGGTAAAGGTGAACTGAGAGCCAGGCAGAGGCCCTTCAGGCAGAGGCAACAATGGTGGGGGGAAGGGGTTAAAATTGGAAGCCTCCTGCCCAGAGCCTCTGGCAGCTTAAAAAAAACAAACCTGCAAAGCACTCAGAAGGCAGCTTTCCCAGCTTGCTCCTTCCTTCCTCCCCTGATTCTCTTTCCTTCCTCCGTGCTCAGGAAGGGATGACAGAAGGGGGAGAGATTGCCAGTGCTGATGGTGGCCATGCTGCTGCTGGCCATAGCCATACAGGCAGGGGCAGTTCTGGTGAAAGGGAAGCCTGGTGGCTTTGAGGCGAGGTCAGTGAGCAGGTGTGGTGCTGATCTACCGGTGGGGGCCATCAAAACTGGAACACGCTCAGCCTTTAGATGCACAGGGAGCCCTGGAGCCAGCGAGCCCCCTCCTGTCTCTGCCCCACCCTTGGGGGTACATGGAGAAGGCGGCAAGCATGTGAATGCTGGCATCCCAGGGGAAAGGAAAGCATTTCTCCTACCTTTTTCCTTTCTCAGTGGTCAGTAGGGACAGTCAGCAGTGCCCAGGGACTGGAATGGGGCAGCCCCTCTCTGGCTCTTTCCCGCCAAAACCACCTCCTTTTATATCCTCTCCTCTCCTGGAAGCGCCAATCAGCTGGAGCCCAGCGCTGATCCTGGCCCCTCTGCAGAGCCCCAACAGCCTTGCAGCTCCAGCTGTCTCTCCCTTGGGCTTGTGTGGTGCTGCTGCCACTTCAACTCACTCCTCTCCACCCTACTACCACTTCACGTACCACCTGCCAGGTGGCAAAGTACCACTGGTGGTACACGTACCACCAGTTGAAAAGCCCTATAGTATGCTTTAGCCATATCCCACACATTTTGAAGCAATGTCTCCTTTTCTTTGGTTCTATTTGTATAAATTCTTTGTCTTTCAGTAAAGATTGGTTCAGAGACCATCTTAAGTTTTTCTTAGCTCTTCTCCAGGTCATATTTATTGGATTGTGGGCTGCCCATATATTGGCTTCTATCTCAATCTCAATGTTTTTGCCCTGACAACTGATGGGAATTGCAGCCATTTTCTACTTTGCTTTTAACATGCTTTTTCTTCTGTTTAGAGATTAGGTATTGAAGTGGGGGATGGGGTGAATGCTTGAGCTCAGCTAGCCATAATAATAATGCAGCTCTGTGGGAACTCAAGGACAAACCGGTAACGTTTTGGCGGGCTGAGGTGCTGGGGAGAGAGCCCACGCTCTGGGCTAATTGGAGAATGTGAATTATGACTCCTTAGTGGGGGTGGGACTTGCAACTTGTTACTTTGTATCTGGGGGGACTCTGTTTTTGGGTTCAACTATGTAGTGCTGATACTTTTGTTTCCTGAATAAAATGTTTTATAAGGAAGAATTCTTGTCTTGAAGTTCTTTAATGGGTTTCATCTATCGGAACCATGGCACTCTTGTATAATCGTGCTTAGTCTAGAAGTTATCCATATCAATTTTGGACCAAGATTTATGCCTGTTTGAGTAAAATATATATTGTGGTTTTTGGGGGGTTCTTTTCTCTCCATATATCCTGTACACAGATTTCTTCTACCATTATAAAGAAAGTTTTAGGTAGTGTGTTCCTTCCTTTTTACTCTATTTTACTGCTTCGGTAATCCAGCTTCCTGTCTACAATTGCATTAAATTCTCCCATTAAGCAAATATTTTGATATTCCAATTCCACTATTTTTAATGTAATTTTTGATAAAATTCTTCTTGTTTATTATTAGGTGCATATATAGCTACCATCAGTATCTGTTTTTGATTTATCATTATTTCCACCATTAATATTCTTCCCTCTTCATCTGCATAGATGTGTTTGGGATTCATTATTTCTTTAATATATAAAGCTATTCCTCTTTTGTTGTGCTAATGTGAAGTTTCCCAATTTTTGGTTGTTCCAACAGTTTATAGTGTTCTCTTAATATGTGTTTCTTGGAGACAAATTATATCCATTTTTAATTTTTATAGTCATGTAAAGCTTTTTTTTCTTTTGGCAGGAGACTTCAATCTATTTATATTCATTGAGAAAATCCCATTTTCCTTCTCCATCTCCTTCAGTTATATTTAGGTTTTATTCTTCTACTTGTTCTTATTTGTCTCTGTTCTCTTGCCTAATTTCTAAAGATAATGGATGTGGGAAATGATATAAACTCCTGAAAGTATATAGAACTGACTTCTTAGCAGAGTAGCTTTATCAAAATTCATTCCTAGCTGGCAGAGTATTTAAAATAAGCTATCACAGTGTACACACACACACACACACACACACACACAGAGAGAGAGAGAGAGAGAGAGAGAGAGAGAGACAGAGAGAGACAGAGACAGAGACAGAGACAGAGACAGAGAGACAGAGAGAGACAGAGAGACAGAGAAAAGTTAAGAACAAGTATTCCTTTTACCCAGCACTCTCCTATGCCATTGATTTCTATACAAATGCTAGAAGACTATTAGATTTTCAGTGGATCTTCTAAATAACATGAAAAGGAGGAGAAAGTGATCTTAACAAATTCAGGTAAGAATAAGAACATAAAATTAAAAGTTTTAAGATTACAATAATGACAAAGGATTATTTCACCTAAAACATGACTTATTCTATACCAGTTATGCTTTATTGGTGGGCTTGATCTTAAGGTGACTCTAATATTGTTATTTTAGAAGGAATATATAGGCTTGGGACAATTCTTCCAAATACTGTCAACATCCATATAGCATCTTACCATAGACATCCAGCCTTGCTGTGCAGGAAACAATCCCAGCTTCATTCTTTGCTGATACAGTGTACCAACCAGCATCTTCTTTTGTAGCTCCCTGAATAAGCAGGCAGATGTATCCATGATTATCTTGATGCATGCTTAAAAGAATAAAGAGATACATGAAAACATGTAAGTAAATAACAGGCATAAATGTAGAAATTATTTTAAATAACTGTTTGAAGTTGCAACAGACTCAGAAAAGGGGACTTATGACCCAGTTTCAAAGTTCCAACATCTGTCCCCTGGTCATGTGACCGCATTTTGGGCATTCAGCAACAGGCCACATTTACAGCCATTTGCAGAGATCTGCAGTCCTGAGATTGTGATTTATAATGCTTTTTCTTTACTTTCAGTGTTTACTTCCAGGAAAACCCACCTTACAGTAAACAATGGATTCACTTCTTAACCACCACATTCACTTTATGACTAATATATTTGCTTAACAACTGTTATAAAAAAGTTCATAAACCTGGTTTCAGTCATATGATGACCCATTAGTTTGTATGTTGAGGATTACCTGTTCAATATATGAAGAAACAAAATGTTTCTCTCAACTGATGTTTCCCTAGCTTCCTTTGAAGTTAATAAATTATGACTAGTTTCATGTTTTTTTAATTATATATTTTAAAATTGCTAAGCACATTGATTTGTGCTTCTTAGATTGTAAGCCGCCCTGAGTCTTCGGAGAAGGGCGGGATATAAATGGGATTAAAAAAATAATCAATCATGTTAAATGTCATAATAACATTGATTTTATTAAACTTTTGACTACAGACCCACAACAGTGTATTTCAGATGCATGCATGGTTCCAGTCTGTTATTAGCCAAGTAATAAAGCATAAAATAACTCAAAATTTAAAATCTGCCTATTAAAGTTATCCCACCTCAGTTCCCAGCAGCTATAGTGGACTTAAACAGATCTCCAAGAGTTTGGCTAAATATTGTAGCTATGTAATATTGGACTACTTTATAAGTATCTTCACTCACAAGGGGAAAAATAATGAATGATTCATTTCAGTTTAGACATGACAATTTCTCTATAAAATGAACAGTGCAGCATAGACTACATAGATACATTATTAATTTTTTTCTCTGCCATAAGGGAAAATGTGCTTACATGGAATGTTTGAATCTACCTGCTAAACGTGGTAATTGCAATCATATTTTAAATATGAGCACATACAGTGAGGGGAAAAATTATTTGATCCCATGCTGATTTTGTTTGTTTGCCCACTGACAAAGAAATGATCAGTCTATAATGTTAATGGTTTAACAGTAAGACAGAATAACAAAAAAATAATAATCCAGAAAAATGCATTTCAAAAAAGTTATAAATTGATTTGCATTTTAATGAGTGAAATAAGTATTTGACCCCTTTGCAAAACATGACTCAGTACTTGGTGGCAAAACCCTTGTTGGCAATCACAAAGGTCAGACGTTTCCTGTAGTTGGTCACCAGGTTTGCACACATCTCAGGAGGGATGTTGTTCCACTCCTCTTTGCAGATCCTCTCCAAGTCATTGTGGTTTCGAGATTGATGTTTGGCAGCTCGAACCTTCAGTTCTGTCCACAGATTTTCTATGGCTAGGGCACTCCAGGACCTTAATGTGCTTCTTCTTGAGCCACTCCTTTGTTCCCTTGGCTGTGTGTTTTGGGTCATTGTCATGCTAGAATAACTATCCATGACCCATTTTCAATACCCTGGCTGAGGGAAGGAGATTCTCATCCAAGACTTGATGGTACATAGCCCCATCCATCGTCCCTTTGATGCAGTGAAGATGCTCTGTCCCCTTAGCAGAAAAACATTCCTAAAGCATAATGTTTCCACTTCCATGTTTGACAGTGGGGGTGGTGTTCTTGAGGTCATAAGCAGTTCTCTGAATCATTCAGATGTTCATTGGCAAACTTCAGATGGGCCTGTACAGTGCTTTCTTGAGCAGGGGGACCTTGCGGGCACTGCAGGATTTCAGTCCTTCACGACGTAGAGCGTTATCAATTATTTTCTTGGCGACTATGGTCTCAGCTGCCTTGAGATCATTGACAAGTTCCTCCTTTGTAGTTCTAGGCTGATTGCTCACCATTCTTATGATCATTGAAATTCCACGGGATGAGAACTTGCATGGAGCCACAGACTGAGGGAGATTGACAGTTATTTTGTGTTTCTTCCATTTGTGAATAATCACACCAACTGTTATCACCTTCTCACCAATTTGCCTGGCAATAGTCTTGTAGCCCATTCCAGCCTTGTGTAGGTCTACAATCCTGTCCCTGACATCCCTGGACAGCTCTTTGGTCTTGGCCATGTTGGAGAGTTTCGAATCTGATTGACTGATTGCTTCTCTGGACAGGTGTCTTTTATACAGGTAACAAGCTGTGATTAGGAGCACTCCCTTTAAGAGAATGCTCCTAATCTCAGTTCATTACCTGTATAAAAGACACATAGGAGCCAGAAATCTTGCTGATTTGTAGGGGATCAAATTCTTATTTTACTTATTAAAATGCAAATCAATTTATGACTTTTTTGAAATGTGTTTTTCTGGACTTTTTTGTTGTTATTCTGTCTCTCACTGTTAAACTAAACCAACCATTAAAATTATAAACTGATCATTTCTTTTGTCAGTGGGCAAACATAGAAAATCAGCAGGGGATCAGATAATATTTTCCCTCACTGTAAAAAGCTCACAATCATTTGGTATGATGGTATATGACAAATAAACAGCTTTTCCTTAACAGGTGAAGTATTTTAATACTCAAGTTCTTAAATGGACAAAACAAAACTTAGTCCCCATGGAAATGAAATGAAACTATAAGACTGTGGTGATGAACCTATGGCACGTGTGCCACAGGTGGCATGAGGAGCTGTCCCTGTGGGCACACACGCCATCGCCCCAGAGTGAGGCAAGTCTTGGCTGCTCCCCTCCACTTCTCCATGTGCCCCTGCACTCTCGCTCTCTCTCTGCACTGGGAGTCGGAGAAGCTGCAAAAGCTGGGTGGATCCAGGCTGAATGGTGCAGGCAGCTGCCAGCAAGAGTCCAAGTAAACCTCTGGAGCGATTTCACCCCCCCAATGGCTGATCCGGGCGGCAGAGGCATTTTCCAAGCCTCTGGAGCTCGCATCCATGGTCGTAGGGCAATTTTGCAGCATGCCAGTGGCCAATCCGGGCTCCAGAGGCCTGGAAAAGGCCTCTGCTGTGTGGATCTAAGGCTGCAGAGGATTTCACGCCCCCCCCCAAGCCGATCCAGGTGGCAGAGGCATTTTCCAAGCCTCTTGAGCTTGCATCCATGGCTGCAGGGCTCCAGAGGCCTCATCCAGTGAGCTCCTGCAACTGAAGGCAGAAGTGAATATACAGTAACTTTCAGGGTCCAGTCCAGCTTTCATCCCTAAATCATATTGACTCACCAGCTCAATTTGAACATGATCTGTTTACGAAGTCTAGAACTTTCAATTTATGATAATAAGAAGCTTCATTTTGCAATAAATATTAAGCAGGTATAAACTCTTCTCAAACCAATTATGGTAATTGAAAGTACTATGAGATAATCTGTAAAGGTTCCCCCGCACATGCGTGCTAGTCGTTTCCGACTCTAGGGGCCGGTGCTCATCTCCGTTTCAAAGCCGAAGAGCCAGCGCTTGTCCGAGGACGTCTCCGTGGTCATGTGGCCGGCATGACTAGACGCCAAAGGCGCACGGAACGCTGTTACCTTCCCACCGTAGTGGTAGAGATAATCTGTATTTAGGACTAAATAAGAGATTTTTGTTTATGTTCAGAAGATAGAAAAGTGATCATTAGAAGGTTTCAACTACAGAACTAAAATAAAAGTTCAACAGCAGTAGGAACAATGCAGATTCCTGCTTCGCACCATTCATTTGGTGTGGAAATGAGGTATTATCATATAATCCCTATCTACATGAATTCTTTTGTATAAAGCCTTTCTTAGGGTCTGAATGTTATTTTAAAATTAACAGACATGTATAATTTATGTAGATCTGGCTTGATTTGTCTATAAGATGACTTACTCCAGGCAATGGCAGTAAATGAATCATTGGCTCAAACTGTTCATGTATTAGATATGTATACTGTTGCTCAAGCCTTTAAATGTTCAACATAGACAAGTGACACAGTTAATAAACAGAATATGGAACTAACCTCACTCTGTCAGTGTTGTATATGAGTGACTCATTTTCCTTCTTCCAGAAAATCTGAGGTGGAGGCACACCTGAAACCCGGCATTCCAGTCGCACAGGAAACCTCTCAGCCACTCCTGTATTCTGTAGTTTTTCTATAAATACAGGCGGCTTGTGTGCTTCCTTAGCTGAAAAGACAGATTCCCCCACTCCTTATATTAGTATATATTTTGTGTATGTTCTCTTAATATTTCTTAGCAGTAGAGGTACCTCACAGAGAGATGTATTTGGAAAATGAAAATATCACTTCATCTGCTGCTGCCTAATGGGCTGAGGAAGATGCAATGTTCACACTTGTATTAGGAAAAAAAAGTGGAAGGCCCATGGTCTAGCCAAATGGCTATGATGAAATATAATCTTTTGCCAGAATTGCTGATGATTCTCCTATAATGAAGCACACCATCCAATTATTTCAGCTTGGGTCTGTTTTCCCACTGAGAGTGATTAAACAGAAGCTCATGTTAGAAGTCAGAACTTTAAATTATACTCACAGACAGACCCCAATTTCCCACTTCCCCATCAACTTCAAATTTTGCTTTCTAATTCTTTTGGGGAGGCAATAAGATATCTCAGTGGGGATATACAAACGGCTTATAGGGGGAATGGTACTTCTACTAACAAGGAAATCTAGCAGTGGTTCATTCAGTTTGGGGTTGTCACAAAGAAGAGTGAGTCAAGCTATTCTCCAAAGCACCTGAAAGCAGGACAAGAAGCAATGGGTAGAAACTAACCAAGGAGAGAAGCAATCTAGAACTAAGGAGAAATTTCCTGACTATTAGAACAATTAATCAGTGGAACAACTTGCCTCCAAAAGATGTGAATGCTCCAACACTGAAGATTTTAAGAAGAGACTGGACAAGCATTTGTCTGAAATGGTATAGGATTTCCTGCCAGAGCAAGGGGTTGGGCTAGAAGACCTCCAAGGTCCCTTCCAATCCTGTTATTCTGCTCATGGAACAAGGAGCTAGACTTCTTAGCAATTTGAGCTTTCTGTTATGCCTGAACATGGCCAGGATTTCATCAAAAAAAACAAAGCAGAGATTTTTTTATCTTATCAAAATTCATTCATAAATGCTTTCTAATAGAAACCTACAGATAAACACACAGGCCAAGAAAAGTTTTTCATACCTTCTGCAGGATATAGAGCTATTTCTTTCTTTCTTTCTTTCTTTCTTTCTTTCTTTCTTTCTTTCTTTCTTTCTTTCTTTCTTTCTTTCTTTCTTTCTTTCTTTCTTTCTTTCTCATAAGGCCTTTTAAAATATTCTAACTCTGGAGCTAGTTTTACATGAATGGCTGCCACATAATACAGTAGATATAGAAATTAATTGTTAAAGATTGTTTTACAAATGTAACCCAGACAACACACTGTTTACCAATTATTGAGTGATTTATGCTTTGTTAAAAAAATCAATAAAATATATTAAAAAAAAAGAATTATAGAGAAAGGAGCCACAGCTGCTAAGTTATGTTCAGGCACTCAAATCTATTTTTTCAAATTATGCAAGTGTCCTACCTGTCACAATCAGTTCCAGGCTGAAGGTGTTCTGGCCAGCTCGATTAGTGGCAATGCATGTATAAATGCCAGCATCCCTTGCTGTTACTGGCTCTATGATTAAGGAGTGTATACCATTTTCCCGTACAAGCATTTTGTGGGAATTATCAGAACGTATTACTCTTCCATTAAGTTGCCAGTTGATGTCGGGAGTTGGCAAGCCACTGACCTTAAATAAAATACACCACAGTCTTCAGGAAAGTAAAAGTATATAAAGACTGTAGAAAAGTTGTGACTATTTGTTTCAGTACACTGTATTTTGTTATCCCAGAAGACCACAATGGGATAAAAATTCATCAACTCTTTATGCTTGCATGAGCAAACATTTTAGTATTCCTAGATATCACTGAGTTCTATTTGAACAGAGGTTCCATAACAAAATTAAATACAACAATGCACAGAAAGAAAAGACCATGCCTTGTGATCATTTTACATTTAATAATATCTTGATTGTTACTTTCAAGGAGGAATGTGTTGAAAAGGTTTCATTGAACAAAAATTCTTTTCAACTGTACATTATTCAGGGAATTAAACTCCATATTCAGAATCCTATGAATCAAATTTCAGCTTGTTGAATGATAAATATGATTAATAACAATCCCTGCTTGGCAAAGTTACTTTAGCAGCCATGTAATGAGAAACATTTTAAAAGCACTCCAATAACATTCTGAGTTACCTAAATACAATTGAAATTCACTAGTTTTTACCTTTGGAATATTTAAAAATATGCTTAAAAGGAATATACAGGGCAAATGAGTTTTATTTAATATTTACAAAATGTTAATTTCTGTCTTTATCACCTTTATGTACAGATACAGTATATTCCATTATATCATTTTTCTACCAGATAACTTCTTCATACAGACCTAATATGACAAGTTACTCCAACAATGATTTTTAGGATAATCTACATATATAATGTTTACTTAAGTGTAGCTCAATCCCTTATTATCTAAAATCATTTTCACATATTTATAAAAATATAATACATATATAAAATTCATTCATTACACAAGTAGTCCTTGACTTACAACCATTCATTTAGCAATTGTTTGAAGTTACAACAGCCCTGGAAAAAAGTGATTTATGACTAGTCCTCACACTTATGACCATTGCAGCAGCCTCATGATCATATGACCAAAATGTGTGTGCTTGGTGACCATGTATTTAAGATGGTCACAGAATCCTGGGACCACATGATTGCCATTTGCAATCATCCCAGATGGCTTCTGTCAAGCAAAGTCAATGGAGGAAGCCAGATTCATTTAATGACCACGTGATTCAGTGAACAACTGCCATGATTTGCTTAACAAAAAAGGTGGCAAAAAGGTCATAAAATTAGGGACAACTCCCCTAATAACTCCCTTTCTTAGCAACAGAAATTCTGGACTCAACTGTGGTCATAAATCATAAATCTATATGTTCAATATTAAAAATAAAATTTTAAATGTACCTTGCAATCCATTCTACAAAGTTTTCCTTCTTGAACTATCAGATCTCCTGGAGCCTGCAGGAAATATGGTCGGAAGAAGCGTTCCTGGATTGGTTCATTTTCTTCTCCACTATCCCTTGATCGAGACCGTGGTCTATAGATAATATGTAAATCACCCCAGATTAACCTAGTATATTTCCAAATGTACTCACACTGATATAGCTTAAACAGATATTAGTGCAGATTTAATTAACTCTTTCAATAAAAACTATTCATGGTTACTGTTACCGTATTTTCCGGCGTATAAGACGACTGGGCGTATAAGACGACCCCCTACACTCGCCGTGTAAGACTACCCCTCTTCCAACGCACACCAAATAAAAATTAAAAAAAAATCAGATTTGATTTTAATATGGTAATTTTAATTCAAATGCTTATGACATGCAGGTGCTTAGTAGGAAAACTGTCACTTATAAACATAAGGCTGTTTGTCATCAAACATGTAAACATAAAACAGTGCAAGTGGATTAAATAATAATAATAATAATAATAATAATAATAATAATAATAATAAGAAGTTGTTGGAGGGGACCTTGGAGGTCATCTAGTCCAACCCCCTGCTAAGGCAGGAAACCCTATACCATTTCAGACAAATGGCTGTCCAGTCTCTTCTTAAAAACTTCCAGTGTTGGAGCATTCACCACTTCTGGAGGCAGGTTGTTCCACTGGTTAATTGTTCTAACTGTCAGGAAGTTTCTCCTTAGTTCTAGGTTGCTTCTCTCCTTGATTAGTTTCCATCCATTACTTCTTGTCCTGCTTTCAGGTGCTTTGGAGAATAGCTTGACTCCCTCTTCTTTGTGGCAGCCCCTGATTCCAGCAACCATTCCCTATTTTCCTAATTCACTTTTTCACTTTTCCTAATTCACTCTAAAGCTTTCCCTGCGCAGAGCCTTAAGTAACACAAGCTGCCTGCAGGTTCGCATCCCACCAGGCTCAAGGTTGACTCAGCTTTCCATCCTTCCAAGGTAGGTAAAATGAGGACCCAGATTGTTGGGGGCAATAAGCTGACTTTGTAATTATGCTGCTTGGGTGGGGGGTGAAAGCCCTAATAAACAGGCATATACACAGAATGAAGGCTATTGCTAAGCACATTGATTTGTGCTTTAAATTGTAAGCCACCCTGAGTCTTTGGAGAAGGGCAGGATATAAATGGGATTTTAAAAAAAAAGACCAAATGGGAGATCTGCTCCAGGTTTTCCAGCCAGCCCGCCCAGTTCCTGAGTCAAATGTGTCCTTAGAGCTAAGCCGCTGCTCTGGCTGCTGCCTTCCCCACCTGCCTTTCAAGTTGGGATATACTACAGCTGGTCTTCAACTTTAGAAGGAAAGACGCCCAGACCCCAGTCTGAAAAAAATCACAGACTGCAGCTTCTTCTCCAATTGGTCCCGCTTTCCCTGCGCAGACTAAATGGGAGATCTGCTCCAGGTTTTCCAGCCAGCCCTGTCCCTAAATTTTCAGCACCCGGCGTATAAGACGACCCCTGACTTTTGAGAAGATTTCCTTCTCAAATAATCACCTCTGCATTTCACTCCCATATCATTATAAAAATGGTTGCAAAGACAACACAAATTGCTTTCTAAGTTCAAGCATATTATGAAAAGATTTTTCTCTCCACTCCAATTTAATTTATTTCATAGACAGACAAGCAGAACTATAATACTTTTATTTAATGAACTGCAATCTGCCAAGAGCTGTTTCATAATTTACGAATCAACTATCAGTATATTCCTTGTTGAGATTTTGCATCTTTTTGGGTCTGTACTCTAAACTTCTTCACATCAATAACAGAATAAGAAAATGCATTACAGTAGTCCAGAAGACAGACTGAGAAAAGAAATTGCTAACCAAAAATTCCTAAATATTTGTTTTATTATTTTTATTGAGGGTGCAATTAAAAGCCTAATTATTAAAAGTAACAATCTCATATAAATATTAAAAATATTGTAAGAACTAAAATATTATATAGCTCAGTTCAGTTTCAACAAATTTTCAGTTGTGTAATGCAATATTTGTCACTGACTTTTTCCTGCAATCTAAAATTTGTATAATTTTTCATCTCCGAAAATGGATTCAGTTTGAAAAGTCAACTTTTAAAGCATCAGATAAATACAGAGAGATCCAGCTAATTATGTATATCCTCAAGTCAGCAATACCATTAAATAAAGTAATAATGATAAAAAATATTTATACAAGTGTCCTTAACTTAAAACAGTTTATTTAGTGACCGTTCAAAGTTTCAATGGCACTGAAAAAAGTAACTTATGACCATTTTTCACACTTACAACCATTGCAAACATCCCCATGGTCACATGATCAAAATTCAGATGCTTGGTAACTGACTCTAGGGGCCGGTGCTCATCTCAGTTTCAAAGCCGAAGAGCCAGTGCTTGTCCGAGGACGTCTCTGTGGTCATGTGGCCAGCATGACTAGACGCCAAAGGCTCACGGAACGCTGTTACCTTCCCACCGTAGTGGTCCCTATTTTTCTACTTGCAGTTTTACGTGCTTTCGAACTGCTAGGTTGGTAGAAGCTGGGGCAAGTAACAGGCGCTCACTCTGTTATGCGGCACTCGGGATTCGACCCGCCAAACTGCCGACCTTCTGATCGACAAGCTCAGCATCCTAACCCACTGAGCCACTGCGTCCCTAGGAAGATTGTATAGTGGGGCAAAACTCAAGAAATTTTGGACTCAGTTATGGTTGTAAGTTAAGGACTACCTGTATTAGTATTAGAATCATAATTTTTTCCTAAGTTCATAATTAACTATAATACCTTCTGACATGAGGCTGGCTAGGAGGTGTCCAGGGGCTGCGTCCTCTCTGATTGACAGCTTGGACCATCAATCGTCCTGTACAGCTTATTCTCCCCTAGCATTTGAAATTAAAAAGAGAAAAATTATATAAATGTAGAGCAGTTTTATTGAATAGCCTTCTTTTAACAATTAAGTCTTCTAATAGTCCTTTAGGTTGTTACTTACAGACTTTTACAAAGTGTTTGTTCTTAAAGATTAAAAACTTATTTTTTTTGGCTTGGAGTTATTTCCATTGTAGTGTAATCAGATCTTTCACAAGAACTGTTGCAAGCCCAACAAGAAAGGAGGTGATCAATGAATACTGAGAAACTTAGAAATACAAACAGCTGTCTAACTACAAAACAGAGCACAGGATATGCAACAATGACCTATGACAACTCCTAGTTTTGGCTGACCTTTGAGTATGACAACCTCAATTAAATTCTTTTTCTATCATAGCTGCAACCTAATTAATCTGTTCCCTCATTTTTAGCTCTCAGACCAAATTTACTGAATTACTGTACCAAAATTTAGCTAAATAATCACTAGATGGCACGACACAGACAATTCTAACATAGATATAGATCATATCTATATACTAACATGCAGTTTTATAGTCGGAATATCTAGCTACAGAAACAGAGCCCAGTCAGTTCCTGCTCAGTTGCTTGCCTTCAAAGATGCCAGCAACAGTTACTGGTAAAACATTAGGAAATCTGTTGTCTGCACCACAGTCAGTTCAACAAAGACCAACAGATACTGGCTGTTGGTATATTGTGCCTTTTCTGTTGGTATATTGTGCAAGGAGAGGAGAGGAGAGGAGAGGAGAGGAGAGGAGAGGAGAGGAGAGGAGAGGAGAGGAGAGGAGAGACTCACCAGGGCATAAGGACATGTGGCAGGTTTTACTATGAGAGAATATGAATAAAATGAACTCTGCCATTAGGGATGGGGAGGAATCTGGTTTTTCCTCATAATATATAGTTCTACTCAGACATAATCAGAAGTAGAAGTGTATTGAATGATCAGTGATTAGCCCAACCAGAGAGGCACATCAGATTGCAAATGTAGCTTGTTTACCTTGTTTACCTATCTATATAAGGACAGTTGCTTAAAGAAAGAGTTTTGAATCATTCCCCAATAGCTCTGCATTCGAAACTTGGCATCATGACTGTGAGATGAGTTGAGAAGGCTTAAGTATTACTTGCCCTAAAATGACATCATTTCTCAATTAAATCTTTAACTCAGATTGTGAATGTAAACAAACATCTGTGCCCAGGAGCATACTGATTCCACAGCTAAGGCTTGATTTACCTGTGGATTGGCAGCCATAATAGTATAATTCCCATCATCATCGAGGGTGGAGGCAGTGGTATGGAGAGAGCAGGTCCCATCAGGTTCTCTTTGCATCCAGTAGTGCTCATTCCTTTTAGAGATTTGCTTTCCATCTTTGAACCAATAGATCTATATTGAGAGAAATAAAACCCAAAACACAAGTGCTGATTTCAGAATAAATAAAAAGGATCTAGAATAATTTCCTGTCTTTCCCTCTGTTACAGACTTAGGACAAATTATTGAAAAATAAACAGCTATTTCACTTCATTGGCTTAACAATGAGTGGTGCAGGTATTTGTGTTTGAAGCAAAATTCCAGATTGAGATGGTATAAGATGGTGGAGAAATTAGTTCTCTTGTTGCTGCTGCATTACAATTTACACTTTCTCTCATCATTGCCCAAAAAGTAAATATTGATACTTTTTCTATGTACACTTTTTCTCATAACATTTATACATTATACTGCTAGTCATGCCAGCAACATAATGTCCAATTAAGCTTCAATCAGAAATTATAGCAAACAGTCAATATTTAGGCTTGAACAATTAATGAAAGTTTTTTTTATTATCCTATTCTGCCATGGTTTCTCTATCAGATATTGTCACCCAAGTTTTTTTCTTAGGTCACTTTTTCAGTGCCATTGTAACTTTGAACAGTCACTAAACATTATAAGTTGAGAACTACCTGTATGTTCATTACTGGGATATTTATCATAGGTATTAGGAACCAAAATAAAGTTTCCTATTGTTTCAGATATCTGTGGTCCCCAGTTGTAGAAACTTAACTGACCTGGTGATCACCTACACCAGGGGTTGACAACCTTGGCTCTTTTGGACTTCAACTCCCAGAGTTCCAGAGCCAGCCATTCTGGGAGTTGAAGTCCACGAATCATAAAAGAGCCAAGGTTGCCTACCCCTGACTACACCATTATTTCTTTCTCTGAATGAATAAATGAGGGTATCCTCATCACTGGCTGTGTCAGATATTGGTAGATAAAGCGGTAATATAGGAAAAACTCACAGGAAGATCTTTAATTTGGGGGGACTTGCAAAATACTGACACTGCCAACAGCAATATGATGGCACAGTTTTTATGTTTCAAATAAAAAGTTGTGCTATTGTTTGTAAAGCCTAATCTTAGCAAAGGCTTAGCTGCAAAAATAAGTTTGAACTTGCACACTACACAGATTTCCTAGTATTACCTCATAAATGTTGGTCTTGTAAGAGCCAGTTATTATTTTATCATACACTTCTTTCATTAAGAATCTGGAAATTTGTCAAGAATTAAGCAAGTTAAGATACATAAAGGAGTATCTTCCTGGTGTCCTAGATTAACATGACTGAGTTTTATAACAATTAATATATCATTCCTTCCTCTTGTCCCACAAGAATATTCTATATGTAGTCAAAAGTTTTCCCTTTAGGAAATTACAATTATTTTGTGTGACTGCATGTTGCCTTTGTCAAGTTAAATATCTTTTTTTAAAAAAATTATACATTTTTTATTGATTTTCCAATATTACCCTTATATCTTTGAAAAGCAACATGGTAGTCTGGGTTACAATAGTTCCATTTCATACAAGTACATATTATTACAAATCTCCAATTTATTGTAGCCAATATTTCCTCTCTTTTTTCCTTTAATACATATTGTCTCTTATCTAAATTAACATACTTATTTTATCTATCAATTATTTAATGGTTTCCTTGCATTTGTCAATACTTTCATATATTTTATTTATTTTAACATTTTATCTTTAAGACATCAATCACCTTATAAATTTTCCCAGCTTTAATTTGCATTAATATTAAAGTTAAACGTTTGAAGTTTCTCATTTTCATATTTCTAGGTGACCCCACCCCCCCTTTATCACAATTCTCTCCAATTCCTAATAATCTAGATACACATCCTATCTATCTCATTTCCATATCAACAGGTTAATAATACAATATAATATTCTTGTTTTCATTATAATTTCCACATACTGTAAATTCAATAACCAAAATTTCTTCCCTTTTAACATGTAATACATCTTTTCTCTTCTTTATATCTGCTCTCTCATGCTTAGACTTGTAATTTTATTTTTATCACTACATCCACATCTTAGGAAAGAAGAACTCTTGGAGACAGGATTGTCCAAACAGGAACTTTTACTAAAACTTGATTTACTAAAACAGACAGGATCTGGAAACTGTGTCGCAGATTGATACTTTTAAAATGTCCCCAAGTAAAAACCCCTCCCCTCAGTCCATTTGGTCAGTCCTGGATCAGTTAGGTTTCATGTGTCAAAACCCTTCATGGGAAAAGAGAAACTTCATGCATTTACAACATTTGCTTCCTCCCCTTCAAATTCTAAATCGGAGATACAAACCAGAATCCCCCCCTCTTTCTTTGTTCTTCTCAGTTCAAAGGTCTTTGATGATGGCCCCCAGGCAGGCTGAATAAACAACCTTGCATCTAATAGATAGGGATGGCCAATTAACATCTTCTCTTCTCCTCCTTGGGAATGGCAGAATCCAGTAAGGGGCAAGATTTAGGTTTGCACAGATAGGGAGTTAGGAATGGAATATAAATGGATTCTGACAATCTGCTCTCCTTAAAAGAAAGACAGGTCCACCTGTAGAGGAAATAAAATATAAATGTTAACCTGGTTTGTTAGGATATTCTGTATGAAACGTCTTAAGCAACTTGGGTGCTCTAATGTGATGTTTATTCACCCACTCATTTTCTGAGGAGAGGAGGTGTTTCCAAGCTTCTAGATATTGAATAGCTCCATTGTTTTTCCTAGAATCTAGTATTTCCTTCACCTGGAAGTGTTGTTCTCCTTCCACCATGATGGGAGGTGCTGGTGGTGGGATTCTTGTTCGTAGGTGTGACTGTTGTTCTCTTTTTAGTAAACTGCAGTGAAAATTGGGTGTATCTGCCTACGATTTTTGGGTAGTCCTAATTCAACTGTTACTGGGTTTATGATTCTTTTAATTGGAAAAGGTCCAATATTTTTTGGTCCAAGTTTTTTACAGGGATGTAGTGATATAAGGTATTTTGTGGATAAATATACCATCTCTCCCAGCCTGAATGATTTGGGATAGACTCTTTTTTTGTCCACCTGTGTCTTGTATGCTTATCTAGCTTCGTCCAAAGCTTTTCTAACGATTGGCCAGGTGTTTTATAATTGTGTAATCCATTCCTTCAGTGATGGGATTACCAGTTCATTTGGGGTTAGTTCTGGCATGGGGTTGAAGCTTTGACTGGTAGCTACTTGAAAAGAAGTGTAACCTATGCTGGAGTGGACTGCATTATTATATGCCACTTCTGCAAAAGGTAGTAGGTCCGTCCAATTTGTTTGCTGGAAATTAATAAAGCATCTTAAATATTGCTCAAGTACTGAGTTCAAACGTTCAGCCGATCCATCTGTCTGAAGATGATGACTAGATGACAGTCCTTGGGTGGTTCCTAAAAGGGATAAAAATTCTTTCCAAAATGCTGACGTAAATTGCACCCCCCTATCAGATATTATGCGTTGTGGTGCCCCATGTAATCTGTAAATATGCTGCACAAAAAGTTTAACTAAGGCTTTTGTGGTGGGGATCTTTTGGCAAGGGATGGAAGTGCACTTTTTTGGAAAACAAGTCCGTGACCATGCAGACCACAGTGTTCTTGTTTGCTTTCTGGTAATTCCACTATAAAATCCATGGCTATTTCTTTCCATGGGGCTGAGGGGTTCACCACTGGTTGGAGCAGTCCTGGCAATTTCCCTTGCAGCCTCTTAGCCGTTGTGCGAATTTAGCAGCTGCCCATGTAGCTTTCTATGTCCTTTTTCACGGATGGCCACCAAAATTGCCTTTAGATAAGTGTAAGGTTTTTACAAACCCGAAATGTCCTGCTGATTTTGTATCATGGCACAGCTGCATGAAATTGATCTTCTGGGTGGCAGGTATGTATAATTTCTCACTCATCCAGAGTAGTCCATCTTTAATTGTGCACACATGTCTATTTTTCTGGAATAATTCATGAGTTTCCAAAGACTTTCAGAATTCTATTCCAGTTTGGCTATCCACCCTCGGCTTCATTTTAGCTTGGGCCCTGGTGGTGACTGGTGCTGCCAGTTGTTCGGGCATGAGTGGTTTAGAGTCATTAACCCATGTGCTGTTATATTGGGGCATGCGAGATAATGCATCTGCCAAGAAATTCTCCCCCCCGTTAAGTGTTTGAGAGTGAAATGGAATTGGTGAAAATGTTGTGACCAGCGGGCTTGCTTAGGAGTGAGTTTCCTGGTTGTTTTTAGTGCTTCCAAATTTTTGTGGTCTGTCCAGACCTGGAAGGGGATTTTATTTCCTTCAAGGAACTGGCGCCATGTAAGTAATGACCATCGCACAGAATATGCCACCTTTTCCCATATGGGCCAACGTTGTTCTGTCTCCGTGAGTTTCCTGGATGTATATGCACATGGTTGCAATGCCCCCTCATCATTTTCCTGTAATAATACAGCTCCCACCACCACATCACTTGCATCTGCCTGTATTACAAAAGGTTTATCAGGATCTGGGTGTCTCAGGACAGGCTTGGCAGAAAAAAGTCTCTTTAGCCTCTCAAATACAGCTTGACATTCCATTGTCCATTTCAGAGGCTGGCTGTGGTTCACTGGGGACCCCCCCTTTGTTTTCAACAAGTTTGTGAGTGGCAGGGCTATTTGGGCAAATGAAGGGATGAATTGGCGGTAGAAGTTTGCAAACCCCAGGAAGTTTTGCAATTGCTTCCGTGTGTTGGGGGGGGATGCCCATTCTAATACTGCCCTGACTTTCTCAGGGTCCATTTCGATGCCCTCTGGGGATATGTGATAGCTCAGGTAGTCTATTCTTTCCTGGTGGAATTCACATTTCGATAGTTTAGCATATAGGTAGGCGGCCCGCAACTTTTTCAGAACTGCTCTGACTAGGTTAATATGTTCCTCCTTGGTCTCGGTGAAGATAAGGATGTCATCTAGGTAAACCAGGACCCCCTTATATAGGTGCTCTCTCTTAATTAATTGCACAAAAACTGTGGGTGCCCCTTGCAGTCCAAATGGCAGGACTTTGAACTGGTAGCAACCCATTGGGCAATTGAACGCAGTCTTCCATTCGTCTCCTTCCTTAATCCTAATGCGGTAGTATGCTTCTCTCAGGTCTAGTTTGGTAAAAATCCTTCCTTTCGATAGGTGGGATAGCATATCCTTCATTAGGGGTAGGGGATACAGGTTACATTCACTAATTGTGTTAAGAGAGTGGTAATCGATGCACAAGCGGTAATCAACAACCAAACGAAAAGAACCATCCTTCTTCTCCCTGAATAGGACTGGGGCGGCCACTTTGGGTTTGGCAGGCTCAATAAATCCCCTTTCTAAGTTTTTATCTCTACCATTTCTTTTGGGCTCATGGCATACATTCTGGGCTTTGGGAGTTTTGCCCTGGCTTTGAATTTTATAGCACAGTTTGTGGGCTGGTGAGGGGGAAGCTCATCTGACCGTTCCTCACTGAAAACTTCAGCAACGTCCCTGTATTCTTCTGGTACTTGTGGCAACCCCTTCTCTTCCCCCACTGATGTTGTCTCCTCTCTTTGGGTTGGGGGGGGTGCTTTGGGGTTTTAAGTTCCTATGCTCCACCTCTGGGAAGTTGAGTTCTGCTGTCCTCCAATTTACCCAGGGGTTCCATTTCTTTAGCCATTCCAGTTCTAAAATCATTGGGCATTCCATGCCTGGAGTCACTACAAACGTTATGTCTTCCTCATGAGTCCCCAGGGACAGGTGAATTGGTAAGGTGACTAGGGTAGCTGGGACCCCCCCCTGCTATGGACCCATCTAATTGGCTAAAGGAGATTGCTTGTTTGAGTCTCCTCCCAAATGCCCCACCAGTGTCGGGTTGATGAGGCAGCGGGTGCAGCCAGAGTCTATTAGGGCTTTTATTCTGATGGGTTTGGGCATGGAGGAAGCTAATATAGTAACTGTCTTAAGGATGGGTGGAATGTATCCACTTCTCTGAGCTGTCTCCCGAGGTGTCCACTGCCCCTGCGGTGTAGGCTGGAATCCCCTCCCAGTCCTTGGCAGGGGTTGGGGACTCTACAGCCTCTGTCCCCCTGATGGAAGGTTCTTTTGGGTTGCCTCGGGACTTCCCTGGTTTCCTGGAGGGTGATGCCTCTGATTTGCACTGAGGGGCTTTTGAGTGCCATTCTGCAGCATGGTGGCCCTCTCTCCTGCATATGAAACAACCTGTTGATTTCTTAGCCGTGGATGGTGGTTTTGCTGGCTCACGTGTTTGCTCAGGTGGCAGGCAGCCCCATGGTTTTCACCGGCGGTGCCTCTTTAGTAGGTCTATCTCCTCCTCCTCTGCCAGGAGATACCAGTCATCAAGATGGTCTGGGTCTCCTTGAGGCAGGCAAACATCATACAGGTCATAGTTTAGCCTGTCTTTGAAATGGCTAAGGAGGATGTCTTCCGGCCAGTTCAGCGTGCTGGCAATGGCTCAGAATTCTTGGGTATATTCAGCCACCAGCCGTCTGCCTTGCCTCACCATTTTGATTCACTCCCAGGCCTTACGATCAGCCAAAGGATCCTCAAACTGCCTCCTCAAGGATGACATGAATCGGTTGAAATCATTGAGTTCTGGGGCGTTGGAGTGATGTAGGTTCACCACTCAGTCTGCAGCTGGTCCGTCTAAGGCAGATTGCACAATACGGATGCGGACTTTGTCACTGGGGATGTCCCGTCCATATTCTTCCATGTAGCTGAGGACTTGGGTTAGGAAAAAACCCCAAGCATGGTGGGTCTCCCCTGAATTTTGCCTCCAGGGGTGGTAGTCTTTGAATGGATCGTTATTTGTGCAGCGGGCAGTATTGCCCCTCATCCTGATCCCAAATGGTGGTTCTGTGGGGAGCGGGTGCTGCTGAGGCAGCAGCTCCTGGTCCAGCGGATGGCCCCGGTGTTGCAGGTTCTGGATCCCCCACACTGTCTCTCCAATTGCGGCCCCAGGTGCTGCTGCGGCTGCAGTGTTCAGGTTTCTCCTCTCTTCGTGAGCTAAGGGTTTTCTTCATCAGATCAATAGCTCTCTCTAGGTTCCACTCCTCTTCACTGATGTGCAGGGAGCTCTCCATCTCTTGCCTCCATTTGATTTGGTGGCTGCCCTGTCTCAGGGTCACTTTATTTGATGCTTTTCCCCACTCGCTTTTCCTTCCAACGCCCATTGACCACCACGGTTTGCGGTTGTGCATCTCCACCACCTCTTCCCAGGAGGCATACGATGTTTCAGCTTCTGACTGTTGGTGGGGTTTCGTTCAGAGGGAAAACTCCCTTTCCATGGGGCTTTCCTCGTCCCTTGCCTCATCATTAGACATTGTATTTTTTGCAAAGTCCCCCAGTAAGGTTTTTCCTTCCAGGTTGACTCTTAATGCAGATCCTGTCTAATGTCAGGACCCACCCCAATCCACATCTTAGGAAAGAAGAACTCTTGGAGACAGGATTGTCCAAATAGGAACTTTTACTAAAACATGATTGACAGTGGATAATCTAGACAGGATCTGGAAACTGTGTCACAGATTGATACTTTTAAAGTGTTCCCAAAGAACCCCCCCCTCAGTCCATTTTGTCAGTCCTGGATCAGTAAAGTTTCATGTGTCAAAACCCTTCATGGGAAAAGAGAAACTTCACACATTTACAACATTTGCTTCCTCCCCTTCAAATTCCAAATCGGAGATACAAACTAGAATCCCCCCTCTTTCTTTGTTCTTCTCAGTTCAAAGGTTCTTTGCCTGGTCTTTGATGATGGTCCCCAGGCAGGCTGAATAAACAACCTTGCATCTAATGGATAGGGATGGCCAATTAACATCTTCTCTTCCCCCCCTTGGGAATGGCAGAATCCAGTAAGGGGCAAGATTTAGGTTTGCACAGATAGGGCGTTAGGAATTGAATATAAATGGATTCTGACAATCCAAGTATATTAGTTAATTATATCACTCCTAACATAAACCAATTTCATTTAAACAGTTCAATATATCAATTTAACTGTTTATATTTACACATCAATTGTTTTTAATTAGCCAGTATTTTTATCTGCACATCAAAACAGTCTCTCATAATCCAAGTAGAATCCTGTCTATTTAGATATTTTCCATTTCAGGCCTCTTAAATATGTCCATTCTTCTTCAATCTTATTCCGTGTTTTTTCCTTTGCCATATCATTTTCTGTTTCTTTGCTTCAGGGTCATCAAAGAATTCTTGTGTTGTAGTATCATATTGAAGTGACCCTCCAATCTCTATTTTTGAAGGGTTGAGGGATCTGATAAAGATACCAAATCTTCTCATTATTTTCTCCTCTTGGTGTAATTGTCTTGGACTGTCTATTTTTTCTTCCATCTGTTTCTCATTTTGATCTTCAAATTCCTTCTGCATTATGTAACAAATTTTTTGCTCCATCCATTTTGTCAGGTTTTCCTCCAAATTTTCTCTTGTCTGTGCTTGTTGAGTAGTTAAATCTTCTGTCGGAGTATTTGATTGTTCAATTTCTTCTGTTATGTTCTGTCCTGATAAATTGTTAGTTATAATCACAATTTGCATTTGCTTATCCAAGACACTTTCTAGTTTCCCCCCAAAATCTCTTATTTCATCACCGGCTGCTGAAAGAAACTGATAAGTTTGGCAGGTTATTTTCATCATAGCATAAATTTGTTTTTGTATTTCTTTCATGGTGGACTCTCACATCTGGTGTTCAAGGTTAGTCTTATCTTGTTTTCTAAAGTGTCAGCCAAGTCTGTCTGTCTCTCTCTCTCTCTTTTAGGATATCAGCTTGTAATTTCAGGTTTAGCCACCGGGTGTCCCCCAATTACTTGGAAAATTCTTTTCTTTTCTTTTAGGGAAACTGCCTGTTGATCTCTTTTCAATTGTTTCTTCTGTTTTAGAAAAACAGAGCCAAATTTTCAAATAAGGATAGGAAGTAAAGAATAAATAGTCAAAAGCTTTTAGTCCACAAGTTTTTTTAAAAGGAATAAAGTTCTAGTTGAGGTCCAATTTTTCAACGTTTCTTTTTAAATCACCCCTGGAGGTTCAATCGCCACTGCTTCTGAAGGGAGGTTTGAAATCCCCCCTCCCTCTCCACAGGGGGGAAAGTACTTAGCAGCTTATTTAGGTGGAAAGAAGAAGATTGGAGTATAAGAGAGGTTGATCTTACCAGGTCTCTTCCATGCTGCTTTAATTTTGCCTGGTGGTAAGTGTGGCTTCGGCTGTCTGCAGCCTAGTGAACTGGCTGTATTGCTATGGCTGGTCTTTCATCCGCCAGTTTGAAGGGAATGCAGGCACTAATGGTAGAGTTGAAGTTCCCCCGTGTTTCTGCAAAAGCCCCTTCTTGCTGGTCACCCCTCCAAGGTGACTCTTCAGCCCTTTTAGGACCCCCAGTGATGTGAAACTGAACGTGGAGGATGAGAGCCGTTCTCCAAGCATCCATAATGGCAGTGTTAATCAACCACATGCAGCTTAAATTTGGGGGAGTAAAAAGATTATCAATATAAAATGCAGGAAACTAAATGTCAGAATCTCAAAATTTTGAAGTTTACCTTTAAGGCAGTTTCCTTCCGCATACATTATCCTCAGATATATTTTAATATCAGATTTAATGGAAAGGATCCTTTTGTTCACTGATACCTAGTAAAAGCATCAGCTAATACACACATACACATATATACATTTATGTTCCATTTTATAATTAGGAATTTAACAATACCAAAGACAACATAATTTCAAATATCACAGTATTGAAAAAATTCTCTTCTGTTCAAATTCCTAAAGACCCCAAAGTCCCTTAGAATTCATGTATTATTTAAAACACGAAATACATGTTCTTTCATGAATGCATATTTATGAGAAATAAGTTTTGTACTGCTTATTCACATCTTAGGCAGAATCTGGGAGGAAAATGCAACAACAAACAAAAATGCTGTTCACTAGATCAGTATTCCCCTTTATGGACTACTGCCTTGTTGCAGCGAAGGGGCTTATGTAACTCAATGAAGCTATGAACTATGCCGTGCAGGGCCACCCAAGATGGACAGGTCATACCAGAGAGTTCTGACAAAATGTGATCCACTGGAGAAGGAAATGGCAACCCACTCCAGTATCTTTGCCATGAAAACCTCATGGATAGTACCAAAAGGAAAAAAAAGATATGATGCTGGAAGATGAGCCCCTCAGGTCGGAAGGCGTCCAATATGCTACTGGGGAAGAGCAGAGGGCTAGTAGCACCAGAAAGAATGAATTGACTGGGCCAAAGCCGAAAGGACGCACAGCTGTGGATGCATCTGGTGGTGAAAGGAAAGTCCGATGCTGTAAAGATTTTTTCTTCATAGGAACCTGGAATGTAAGATCCATGAATCAAGGAAAGCTGGATGTGGTCAAACAAGAGATGACAAAACTGAACATCAACATCTTAGGAATCAGTGAACTAAAATGGACAGGAATGGGTGAATTTAATTCAGATGACCATCAGGTATACTACTGCGGGCAAGAATCCCTCAGAAGAAATGGACTATACTTGATAATAAAAGAGTAGGAAACTCAATACTGGGATACAATCCCCAAAATGACAGAATGATCTCAATGCGAATCCAAGGTAAACCATTCAATATCACAGTAGTCCAAGTCTACGCCCCAACCACTGGTGCTAAATAGGATGAAATTGACCAGTTCTATGAAGCCCTACAGTACCTTATAGAACTAACACCAAAAAATGATGTCCTTATCATCATGGGCGATTGGAATGCTAAACTAGGAAGCCAAAAGATAACCGGAATAACAAGCAAGTTTGGCCTTAGAGTACAAAATGAAGCAGGGCACAGGCTGATAGAATTTTGTCAAGAGAATACGATGGTCATAGCAAACACTCTTTTCCAACAACCCCAAGAGACGGCTTGTTAGGCATATGATGATAGCCTACATATTGGGTTGGAAATATATAAGCCATGATGATGTTGTAACTTTAAGAAGGTAATTGATCCATGGGCGTGTGAGGTTGCTCATGGCCATAAGAGGGAGCTAGAAACGTAGATTCTCTCTCTCACTGGATCTCTCTGAATATCTGAATTTGCTGATCGCTCTATTATTGATTTTTTGCTCTGTATCTGCATAACTGTGTTTTTGACCTCTGGACTGGTAAGAAGACTTTGTATTAGGATTTGTACTTGGACTGTTATTTTTGTGTATGACCTGGACTGATTATTTTTGACTGTGCACTTTTGTTTTTACACCACCTTAAAGTAAACTACTTTCTATTTTCACAACTCAGTGTATCTTGTGGTTACTGTGAACTTAATACTGCTCTTAATACCCTTCCTTGTCTGTGCAACTCTTTGGTAGCACAAGGAGACCTCTGCACAACAATACCTAACACGGCTCTACACATGGCCATCACCAGATAGCCAACACAGAAATCAGATTGACTATGTGCTCTGCAGTCAAAGATGGAGAAGGTAATCTATACCTGGCAAATAGATGGGGAAGATGGCGAAGAAATGGAGGTAGTGACAGATTTTATTTTCCTGGGCTCCAAGATCATCGCAGATGGGAACTGCAGCCAAGAAATTAAAAGATGCTTGCTCCTGGGGAGGAAAGCCATGGCAAATCTAGACAGCATACTAAAAAACAGAGACATCACCCTGCCAACATAAGTGTGTATAGTCAAGGCTATGGTTTTCCCAGTTGCAATGTATGGCTGTGAAAGTTGGACCATAAGAAAGGCTGAGCGCTAAAGAATTGAGGCCTTTGAACTATGGTGCTGGAGAAGACTCCTGCGAGTCCCTTGGACTGCAAGACTTTCAAACTGGTTAGTCCTGAGGAGATCAACCCTGAGGTGGCTGGATGGTGTCACAGAAGCAGTAGGCGTGAGCTTAAATGGATTCCAGAAGATGGTAGAGGACAGGAAGGCCTGGAGAAATGTTGTCCATGGGGTCGCCATGGGTTGGACATGACTTTGCAACTAACAACAAGATCAGTATTTCTCAACCTTGGCAACTTTAAATCATGTCAACTTTAATTCCCTAGCAAAGCTGGCTGTGGAATTCCAGGAACTGAAGTCCACATGAGTTAACATTGCCAAGGTTGAGAAAGATTGCACTAGATCACTATGAGCACTACTGTACCAAAACACTATGTTGAAGTATAACCTCAGGCTTCTAATAAAATAAAGCAATTACAGGAAACAAATTAAATTAAGCACAGTGGGGTTGCTTAACATGCATTTAAAATATAATGATGTTCAGTTACACATTCTGAGATGCATTCCTATATAAAATTGCAATGCCTTGTGATCTCACAACATCCCTATGGGTGTTGTGCACATAGCACGACTCCTAATTTCAGCAGCTTTTTCCAGGCATTCAGTCCAGTGCACTTCAGAGGTGTGGGACCTATACTGACATCATGATACTTGGCAGAGACAGAAAAGGTGGCAGAAAATAATGGGTGGCTATGTCTACCCTCCACTCTAACTCCATTAAGTCCAACAAAATGTCACCTCAAAAAGAATGCTAGAATTTATAAAATCCACTTATCTGGGATTAAGAAATACCAAGACTATACACATATAGAGGAGGGTTTGCTGCTCTTTGAGGACAACCACCAATGAACTTCTTAGGAAAAATATGATGTATTGCTGAATTATAGCTTTGGCATGCTTCTTTATTAGTTGTGCTGGCTTCAGGCTGTTGGCATTAATATTTCAAGCCATCATGAAAGCCTCAGGTTTCTAATTCCTGTTCTGTCTCAGCTAACGAGATCATGAATTGAAGTCTGAAAAATACTAAACTTTTTTTGCTTTTGCTACATGTGTTACAAAACGTGCCTGAACTGATGCCATGTCAAGTCTGTTGTAGATTAGAACAGAAGCATTTATTGTTTACACGTTTATTATTAAGAAAAATAGCCTTTAGGTTGTTAATTCTAACCAGCAGAATTCAGAACTACATGCTGGGAAAACTCCAAAGATCATCCACAAAGCTCTACCAGACCTTCCAGTTCACTGAACACTTAAGAAAAACCTGAAAGCATATAGACTGGAATACAACATTCTCATCATTTATGGTGTTTATACTATACAACAGTTTTGATATGAGTTGAAAAACTCCATGTATTCAAAACCTGTGTGAATTTGTCACATTTTAAGGAAATTAGAAAAGCCCAAAGAGCACATTTTTCTGAATCTCTATGAAAGATTCCTTTGATGTTTTGTGTGAACTGTCCAAAAGATTTTTCCCCTCACCTTTGGGTTTGGATTTCCAGACACTCTGCATATAAAAGTGACTGGCATTCCTTCAAATATTTTGTAGTGTTTAAGTTTTGTTGCAAAATATGGAGCCAGGCTGCCATCCAGAATATCTTTCCCATGCTCCACTTCATCATCAGACTCTTCTACTGGAGTTCTCTCCAATCTAAATTCAATCTCACTGATCAGTCTCTGCTCAAAACTGGAGACTTTGTATTCCTGTAAATAACAGAAAACTCAAGTTAGTTAGGTCTTTAAGTTCATTTTATCAGGCAGGTTATTTAATGAGATTATAATTATTTCAATTTTCCACGTTTTATTTAAAAATGTAGATATACAGGTCTGCACATTTTAAATAATATTCTGTGAAGCAAAACAAAATGAATATATTAGTTGAGCAACGGGCATACATAATAGGATTTATGGATTAGATCACAATGTTTCTGTTTTAAGGACTGGAAATATTGAAATAATTCCTTAGATTACATTTAAGTAGTAAAGTAGAATGCAAAATGATCCATTTGATCATTTTAAATATTGAACATATTTTGAATGGAAACCCGTTCTGTTTCTGAGATTTAGAGAACTGTACTCCCTAAAAATGAAGTAGACCTGTTTAGTACATAGTAAAGAGTAGCTTTAAATCTCAGTGTTAGTGAATTATGCAAAGGAAAGGAAGCAAATATTAAATTCTGCAAACAGCATTGCAATGCCAAAAGAGGAAGTAGCAAGAGGTCAACAGACAATAAAGCAAGAAAAAAGGAAAGTGGAACCTTTTGCACAGCCTCATGAGTCACTATTGAAGCATCAACAGAACCAGTTCCCTGTAAAAGCAGAAAAAATATGGACACTAAAAGAACTATAAGAGAGCTTTGCAATAATCTCAGACAAATTGTTTCCCAGGATTGATTATAAATGATGATGGCCACTCATTTCATTAAAGTGTAGAAATGTTTCTTGCTCTTCTGTACTAAAAAAGTTGTCCCAATATCCAGACCATATTTGGTGTTGAAATGAAATGGAATGAAAAAGCAGGGGGAGAGAAGAAATGAAAATTGAAAGAAATCTTAAAATTGTTATTTTATGTAATCAGCTAAGGAAGAAGTGCTGTATTTTGCATTACCATTGCCTGCAATCATGCAAGAGTTTGAACAAAATCATCTTGATTTTGTTCTCTGTTCAAGCCAAATGCAGATTCCATATTTTCCTAGTTCTAAAAATAATCAAATATTTGGCTATGCAGTTATAAATGTCTGGCTTCCCCATAAAACCTTCCATTTCTGCTTCAAATTAACCTACATCCACATTTCTTCAATTCAGGGCTTTTTTTCTCATAGAACACCCAGAACAGAGTTCCGGCACCTTTTTTGGATGGAACCTTGTAGAGTAGGCAAGGTGGGTTGTATGACATGTGTGAGTTCCAGTACCTTTTTCTTTTACAAAAAAAGCACTGCTTCCATTACTTCATACTTTATGGCTGTTTACATCTACTTACTATGCAACTAAAAACTTACTGTCTTTTTAGAAAAATGCCACAGAAAGGACCCCAGATATTCCTTCCCATGTAGACAAATCATGAAAGGATAGCCTCAGAGCAAATGTGGAATCTTTCAGTGCACTTTGAAGACCTGAATCCGACACAAGGAATGTTGACTGTCTACCCATAAAGAAGGCCATTAGTAACTGAAGATGGCCAATTCATTCATATATATATATATATGGGATGCAGTGGCTCAGTGGGTTAGGACGCTGAGCTTGTCAATCAGAAGATCGGCAGTTTGGCGGGTTGAATCCCGAGTGCCGCGTAACAGAGTGAGCGCCTGTTACTCGTCCCAGCTTCTGCCAACCTAGCAGTTCGAAAGCACGTAAAAAATGCAAGTAGAAAAATAGGGACCACTACGGTGGGAAGGTAACAGCGTTCCGTGCGCCTTTGGCGTCTAGTCATGCCGGCCACATGACCACGAAGACATCCTCGGACAAATGCTGGCTCTTCGGCTTTGAAACGGAGATGAGCACCAGCCCCTAGAGTTGGAAACTACTAGCACGCATGTGCGGGGGAACCTTTACCTTTTACCTTTATATATATATATATATAAAGTACTATATATATATATATATATAAAGTACTATATATATATATAAAGTACTATCTATCTATCTATCTTTCTATCTATATATATACATATATATATATATATAGTACTGTATGATGTTTTTCACATCTGCATCAAAGACTAGAGAATGACCAAGGGAGATATATATATATTAGATATATATATCAGAAAACAAATATATATAAAACTATATATAAAACTAAAACATGATTATTAGCAATTCTTTATTTCAAAACTCTTACATTAACATACCATTTGGTTGTCATGACAAAAATACAGGACAAGTTAACACAGCATTTTAATCAAATTTATGCTTTAGTCTTGACTGTTTTGTGATTTGGCACAGCTATAAGTATAGCTATCCATGTTTCATTAAATATGTTTTCCAAATTCAGGATGCACTCTTTATTTGATCAGAACAACATGCAAAACATAGGCATAAGGAAATATAAAAGAAGACACAACTATGTTCTTAGGATAGTTTTCACCAAAAAGCGCCTGTTTCTGTATTTGGACAACATATTTCAGTCTATACAAACTCAGTTTGGGTGGGTTACTAGCACATCACTTATTGAAGAACTATTGGGTATTCAACATTTAGCTATAAGCATAACCCAAACCAATGTTTCCCTCTCTAAGGCTGGAATGTTATTAAAAAGCAGAATCAAGGACTAATAAAGCCCATACACAAAACATGTATGCAGACTTGATATCATGATACTGTGAAATTTACCTATAACTGGTACACCAAATAACTTTGATCAAAAGATTAAATCCTGAAGACTGAATTCATTTTAGACTGAATCCACAATTTCTTGAATTCAACTCCATTTAGGTAGCTAGGCTTGGTGGAAAAGAAATATGAAGCTGGCCTATAAATATGCAATGTAGTATGAATCTCTTTAAGAAAAAAAACATTGGCTTGCATAATTAAACAATAATGTAAAGAGGGTGTTAATTATGTGTGAACTTAGCTGTTATGGTTTAGGGTTTTTTTACATGAACCACCTTAGATTAGCTTGTTCGGGTCATTGTTTAATAATACCAGATTACATGCTGGTCAAAGACCGTAAAAAGTTTATCAACTTATCTGGATTAAATATTATGTTCAAAAGCAGACAATGTTGTCATCACTCCTAAAAAAACAACCTATTTTAAGAAGAAAATTGGTATTTTATGATGTGAGTAGAAAGATAAATTGCAGTACCTGTTCTGCAAGTTCCTCTTCTGGTTCTTGAATACTGAAGACTGTTGCAGCATTGTCAGCCCCCAGCAATCGCCGAGCCATCTTTTCTTCATATGTTAACTTCTAAATCAGAAGAATGAGACATTTGCATCTCCTACCAATAAGTACAAGAACAATGTTCTCCAAATTTCAACTCATACTTCAAAGTAATTAAACATTTCTGTCAGAGGTAGACAAAATTTTACTAGTCATAAGCCAGTCAACATTTTTGGAGGCTGCGAAAGGTCATAATAGGCAGAATGATTATATAAAGTGGGTGAGGTAAAATAATAAATGACATGAGACTAGCATCTCCATAACTTCTTTGAAGAAGGGGGCTATTGTTATTTTAGGACTTCTAATACAGTTGTTGTGAGTTTTGTGAGGTTAAAATAGCTGGAAACAGTGCCATCAATTTTTACCAGTTACAATAGAGATCTGGGGACAAAAAAAAGATTCCAGAGCTGCCAGTTTTACAATGTTTCTTGGAAATCTGCCAGGTTTTTTTCTGGAATAAAGATAGGAGGCAGAGTTTATTCTTACAGCCCAGAGCAAATAGGAAATCCATTTACACCAAATCAGTGCACATTCAATGACTCCAGAGCTTTCCGTACAATTAAAATCCATGTTGGCAATTCAATGAATCCACAAGCCCCTTTTGCTAGAGAAGGCTTTTCTGTCTGAGGAATGAAACCTCTCTATCAAACCTGTTCTAAGCTTAGACAAAGAAGCTGATTTGTTATAACAATCTTCCTCAACCTAGAAATATCCAGGGTTGGCTTTGGCCATTCTGGCTGGAAATTCAAGACATCTAGAAGATTACAAGTCGGGGCAGGCTGTATTGCAGGCTTTGTCTATGCTGGTTTAGAATCATGACAGTTGTAATGCACAGATCTGAACAACTTATATTGTTTCAGACCCTGCAATGAAGTCTCATTTTGTTGGTTTATATTTGCTTTATATATTTATAGTTTATATATATATTGAAGAGATTTGTATTCTGCCTCCTTGCTACAAAATAAAGAGCTGTGGTGGCACAGTGGTTAGAGCGCAGTATTACAGGATAATTCTGCTGACTACCGTCTGCCAACAGTTTGGCAGTTCAAGTCTCACTGGCTCAAGGCTGACTCAGCTTTTCATCCTTCTGAGGTGGGTAAAATGAGGACCCTGATTGTTGGGGGCAATATGCCGACTATGTAAACCGCTTAGAGAGAGCTCTAATGCACTGTGAAGCGATATATAACTCTAAGTGCTATAGCAATTGTTCAAAATAAAAATATGTCATTATCCATTTCTCCTATACCAGGCACATAAATTTTACCTTCCCCTTTAACAGCAGACTGTTGTCCATTAGCCAAGCTAACAAATGATTGCTTAGCTAGTCTCAAGTTAGAAAACATTTGTGGATCATTTGTAATATGCTGATTGGCCCACTGTCCAACAGCTAAGCATTTTTTTCAGTTAATGTTGCTGCCAGGGAAAATATCAGTTGTCTCGCTGCTCCTCTGTTTCTCCTCTCAGGGCAGCATCTCTGGAGATGCTGTGTAGAACCACACTTGAAGCAGCATTTCACTGTGCAAACTTTTTCAGCTGCTCTGCCAGCACCCTGGGACGTAGCAGCTCTAGGCTTGGGCTGTACATTGTCACCACCCCCCTCTGCTGCCTTTCCAGACATTTTTGTTCCTCTTCCAGCAACAGGCCAGTCACGGTTAGGTCCTTCTCCTGGATGGACTCTAAACTGGTCACTAGGACGTCCAACAAACTGAGCATGAGATACACCTTATGTCACTCAGTGAAAGTCATTCCTCTTTCCTCTGATTCTAGGAATGTCCTCCTCATGGACTGTAAATGCATAGACATGCTCTCTCCCAGTGTTGTGATTCCTCATTAGCCAGTGGACCCAGAAGCTGAATCTGGGAATCAGAGGAGGACGGGCCTGGAGTACCATCAGAGTCAGAGGAAGGCTCTGATGAGCTCCAAGATTTACAATCTGACGAGGAGCCTGTCCCCTCCACTCATGCTCAGGCTGAGACATAACAGTGCTGGAAGGCTGAGTCAGACTGTGAGGACTCACAGCTGGAAGACATTATAGATGCTCAAAACACTGACAGGTAATGGAAGTTGGACAGAAGAATGCAATGGGGTGGCTCCAAAGGCCAAGGAGAAGGCATTAGGAAGCCACACCTTGGGCTGCATAATGAAAGGAAAGGTGTGGGAGGTGCTGGTTGCTTTTTTAAAAAAAACTTTTTATTAATTTTCCAATATTACAATCTTTAAAAAGCAACGTGGTGTCTGAGTTACAATAATTCCATTACATACAAATATTAATACAAATCTCCAACTATTACAGCCAATATTTCCTCTCTTTTTTCCCTTATACATATTGTCTCTTGTTTAAATTAAATTTCTTATTCTATCTACCAGCTACTTAATAATTTTATATGTCTTACTTATTTTGACATTCCATCTTTTGGACCATCAATAACCTTATAAATTTTCCCAGCTTTAATTTTGCATTGGTATTTAAATTAATCGTTTAATATTTATCATTTCCAAATTTTTAAATGATCCCAATTCCCTTTGTTACAATTCCCCCATCTAATATTCCAGATACATATCTTATCTATCTCATTTCTATATCAACAGATTAGTAATACGATATATTCTTGTTTTCATTATAATTTCCAAATATTATAGATTCAATAGCCAAAATTTCTCCCATTTCAGCATTCTTCCTTATGTCCACTTTCTCATATCTAAGCTTATAATTTTTATTCTTATCACTACATCAAAACATGTTAATTACATTACATCTCTCTCTCTCTCTCTGTATGTATGTATGTATGTATGTATGTATGTATGTATCACCTTTATCTTATCTCTATACACAACTCAATATTTCAATTTAACTGTTCATCTTCCATGTCCTTAAAGAATTCTTGTATTCTTGTATATATTATGTCATATTGAGATGACCATCCAGTCACCACCCTTGAAAGGCTGAGTGGTCTGGCAGGACCACCAGATTGTCTCTATATTCTCTCCTCTTGACATAGTTGTCCTGAACCATTCATCTTTCCTTCCATCTGCCTCTCTTCTTGATCTTCAAATTCCTTCTGATTTATATAGCAGGTGTCAATGCTGCAAACATTGACATGTTTTTGCACTGACAATATAAGAGGGAGCCTTTTGTTTAAACTGCTTCGCTTTGAATCACAGAAGTGAGGGAAATGTCAAACGGCTATTTTGAGAAAATAAGAAATAGCCATGCACAGAAAGGGAAGTGAAACTTCATATGTAAAACTAATTGTAAAATGTGATTAATGACGTGTAAACAAGGGTGGGAATTGTGTATGATATGATGGGCTTAGGGGAGGAGATTTCAGATTCTGGCATCCATCTATGAGTCCCGATGCTGCATTTCATTATTAAGACTTTTTAGATAAAAAATGCCTGAATTTTGTTTGGACTGTCTCATTAATTGGAACCATGACATCATGCCAGATCTACTTTCTTTCAAAGGTGAGTCCTGAGCCCCCACCGCTGTCTCCGGTAAGAGAGATAAGCTGGCAAATATTCAGAGAAGAATCCTCAGGATGGAAAGAGAAAGCCCGGCTAGCTCAGTCAGTAGCACATGAGACTCTTAATCTCAGGGTCGTGGGTTGACATCAGGTTTTTTCCCCCCATCCAAGTATTGTTTGTACTTGTTGGACAGTCAGGTCTTCTGTGATAATATTTAATTGTTCATTTTTTTCTGTTGTATTCTGTATAGATAAGATTTTTAATTATAGTCAAAGTTTGAGTTTTCATATCTAAGATGCTTTCTGATTTTTTCCCAAAAGCTCTTATTTCATCACCAGCTGTAAGAAGAATTTGGCAAGTTTGGTAAGTTATTTTCAATATAGTGGAAATATGTTTTTGCATTTCTTCCATAGAAAAGGTCTGTTCCTGGTCTTCTGTAGTGATGAGTTGAATTGAAAACTTTTACAGTTTTCCCCCCCCCAGTAAATAAAAATTACCTTAAACTGCAGATTGACATCTTGTGGCTAAACCTGAATTTGCAATTTATTATTATTAAAGAAAAGAGACTTGGCTGACAATTCAGAAAATAAGATAAAATTCATGTGACCTTGAACACCAGCTGCGAGAGTTTTAGCTCTGTTTTTTATTTACTGGGAGGTGCTGGTTGCTGAAGGCAACCATTTGTGAAGGAATCAAGTTTCATTGAATCATGTTTTGTTTGCCTTTGCCTTTGGACAATCTTCCATTTGTGAAGGGAAAGTTTCATTGAATTGTGTTTTGTTTGCCTTTGGACAATCTTTCGTTTGTGAAGGAATCAAGTTTCACTGAATTGTGTTTTGTTTGCTTTTGCCTTTGGACATTTTGCAGGTCTGTAAATAATAATAAAAGGGGTTTGTTTTTCCTGTGGTTCCAGGCTACTTGTTGGAAGAGGGGTTTCTCCTTGTGAGTTTAACAAGGACTCAAGTAGTCTGGGACAGAACGCCTGGCTTCAGCTGTGCTTTATATAGCTTTCTTCTCAGCATAACATTGCTGCTTGCAGTCTCTCTCAAGTACACACTGCACAAAGCTTCCAAGCACTCCTTACCAGACTGGAGACCCCTCACGTGTATCAGCTGGCTATCCTCCAAACTCAGGATAATGCTGGCCAATGCTTTCTCATTCTTTCTGTGGTCCCCATCATCCAGGACTGCAGGTGGATCAGTAACTATCATCCACAACTTCTCCCTTCTCAGGTACATCTCCATTTTCAGACTCCAGGAGAGGTAGTTTGTCTCATTCAAACGAGATACTGCAAAACCTCCTCCTATTACATTGATGGAAGCCATGTTGTCTGCTTCTTTAAACCACAACAAACCACAAGCCTCAACTCCTTTGGCTCTGGGTCAAACTCTCACTGGTTTCTCCTCACTCTGGGCCCATAACCTGTCTAAGCATGCACAGTCTTATTGCGCTGAGGTAACCCAGGAGTAAATACAGTAAACAGTGGTTTGTAATTAAATGGTGGTTTATATTACAATATCTACAAATATACTAGAAACAAAATACATACATGTGGTGAAACAGCAAACTCCAACACACAGCAATTACAGCAGTCATATGGATGAGAGAAAAAAAACTTCAGTAAAAACTCCCCTTTTATACTCAGCCCTTAAAGGCACAGACACAGACCCTGCTGAGTCATTCCTAATATTGCATTATCCTATCATTGCATCATCCATATTCCATCTTTACATAAGCTGTTTAGCTATTAACTATCCTGACAAAATATAAAACTCCAGTATAATAATTCTATATTACTTTATATAGTATGTGCACTAATCCAAGTATACCATAGAAACAATTCCCTTGTTTAGAGATTTTTACTGACAGTGTCTTAATTTTGCAAAAGCATTGACACCAAAAGAGGCATGCAGGACAGGAAGGAGCATAAGTTTTATTTCCCCTTTATAGAACTTTGAAAATACAAGATATAAACTAAAACAAGTATGAGTATTTCAGATGAATTTTCAGATGATTAATTAACTATAGTCAACATTTACAGCTATAATTTAGAACATGAAGTTCTAATTGCTGGAATTGATCCTAGAAACTCACTCAATAGTACTGACCTATGAATCATGCAGGGATTCCAGCCATGTCCTGGCTAGTGAACCATGCAGGGATTCCAGCCATGTCCTGGCTATATAATTTACTGTTTTTTTTCCTTACACAACAGGCATGCCTGACTCCTGCAGTCTCCAATAGGTGTTAAACATATTTATTGCATTTTTGTTGAAAGCCCATGAAGTAATCTTTCACTTTTAAGAAAATAGGAATAGACCTGAAACTTAAATGTTCCTTGGTATTCATTAACCTTTTCCCCACTTTATGCTGCTAATTGCAAAAGGATCTTGCAACTCAGTTCTGTTATTTGAAAATCTGCCTCCTTCTCCTACTATAATAGAATACAGTACCATATAAAATTGAAATCCACATGAATGCAAAGTTAAATTCTCTCCAAACGTATATAAAGTAAGAAAACTGTTTAGAGTATTGCTGCAAATTACTTACTGGTTGGCCATTGTTCAAGAGATCTTCCTTGAAGCGAAGTTTTCTTTCCAGGTCCTGGATAACAGCATCTTTTGTGCCCTGAATTTCATCATCAGATGCAATCCGGGCAGTTCTGCCTGATTTTTTTGGAAATCCCCTACAAATAAATCACTAATAGTTTACAAACACGACAGGTCTGTATAGAGAAATTCTAAGTTTAATGAGTGCTAATGTTTTATTTTAATCACTATTATATTTTGGCTGCTCAAGAACAAGCTAGTCAAACTAATGCAATCAAGGTCAGAACTGAAAAATCCCAAATCATTCAAGTGAGACTATATAAAGAAGCAAAAGAAACAATAGATGATATACCATACTCATGGTTTATAAAAAGATTATAAACAATGGACTTCCAGGTGGCAAGGCTCTGCCGCCGACAGCCATTCAGGCTGTCAGCCCTGTTGTTTATGTGGAACCGCCGAAAACAGCGCCGATTAGCTGTTTTGGCGGCTCGGAAGCCCACTCCTTGGAGAAGAGGAGGGGTGAGCGCCCAGGCAGGGGTAGAGCTCTCCCAGACCACCAGAGTTAAAACTCTGGTGGTTGAAGGATTGAGCCCCCCCGCAGCCTGAGTTTGCTCCGGACTTCGGGACGCCTCTGCTCCAGGGCTTTGGAGCAGAGCAGGACGCAGCAACCATCCCTGCCAGCGAGAGTGAACTTTGGATTACTTGGATGCAGGCAGAGCTGTACAGGAGAATCATGTCAGAGCAAGTATATGATCTTTAACTCAGTGGACTTTGTGGAGATTTTTAAAAAGTGAAAGTGCGTAACAGAGTTGAGTGGGTGAAAATGGCTGCCAAATCATCTAAAGTTCCTAGAAGTGCGGGGGCTTCCCCGGTGCAGCAATCCTCGTTACAGGCTTTCATGCCCCCTCCCCCTGCACCTGCACCAGCTTTGACAGTAAAAGATCTGCAGGATGTTTTGCAAGAGGCTATGAAAAAGCAATCCCAACAATTAGTTCAACTTATGGATGAGAAGCTTACAGAACTTAGGGATGAGAAGCTAACAGAAATGAGGGCAGACATCTTACTTGCATTTCAAGGCATGGCCGTTTGCATTGAGCGCTTGGACGAGAGAGTAGAAGAACTTAGTCAAAATAACATCAGATTAGATGCTAAAATGACGGATGCTGAAACTGTGATGGATAAGATTGACGACGATTTAACCATGGTCCAATACCATGAGATGGAGTTTGCTGTGAGAATTAGGTGCTTAAAAGAGGATTCTAAGGAAAATTTGAAAAAAGTAGTTTCAGAAGCCCTGGAAGGTGTTTTGGGGCGTTCAGCAGAAGACATTATGGTGGATATAGACAAAATATTTCGTGTTAATTCATGGATTGCAAGACAAAGGAAATTACCTAGAGATGTGGTGGTTTATTTTACAAAGAGAGCAATTAGAAATGAGGTCATTCAAGCTTTTTATAATAGTAAATTTGCAATTGCAGAGCAAGAAGTATTGTTTTTAAAAAAAGATCCCTCCAAAGATTTTAAGAAGAAGAAAGGAGTTTGCTTTTTTGGCAGAAGAATTAAGAAGACAGGATATTCAGTTCAGATGAGAGATTCCAGTGGGTATGGTGGTGATGTATGCAGGCATGAGACATCGTCTTCTTACAGTGTTACAGGCATGTGATTTTTATACCAATGTTTTAAAGGCAGTCCCTATACCACTTTTGGAATCCAAAAAGAAGAATGGTGAGGGAGAGCGTCAATCACAAAGTAAGAATGCACAAGGTGCTGAAGGAGCTACGCAGATGAAAGATGGAGAATTTCAGAAAGTTACAGGAGTGGATCAAATTTCAGTATCATCGGAGGTTAGAGACCAAAGAATGACACGTGCTGCTGCTAGACTAATGAGACAAGAGCAAGAGCAAGAACAGCAGAGAGTTATGACGGCACCTCAAAAACTTACTTACAGTGAAGCAGTGGGAGGAGCGCAACCAAACAGAGTGCAGGTGATTTTGGAAGAAGCGCTCCAAAAGCTTCAGGTCACGAAAGATGGCAACAAAGCTTCTAACCTGGAATGTTAATGGTTTAAATTCACCACAGAAGAGAAAGAAAGTATTTCAATATTTAAAGCAATTTAAGAATGATGTTATTTGTCTACAAGAAACACATATTAGAGGACTTCCAGATGGCAAGGGGTCGCTGGAGGCAGCCATTCTTAGGCTGTCATCCCCATGGCTCCATAGAGCCGCCGAAAATAGCACCGATCAGCTGTTTCGGTGGCTTGGAAGCCCCCTCCTCAGGAGAAGAGGAGGGGGCGAGCGCCCAGGTAGGGGTACAGCTCTCCGGGGCCGCCAGAACTTAAAGTTTTGGCGGCTGAAGGATTGAGCCTCTCCGAAGCCTGGGCCTGCTTCGGACTGCGAGGCGCTTCTGCTCCGGGCTTTTTGGAGCAGAACAGGGCATCCGCAACCATCCCTGCTAGCAAGAAAGAACTTTGGAGAACGAGGACGCAGGCAGAGCGATACAGGAGATTTAGGTGAAAATGGTCTTTTGATCTTTAACTCAATGGACTTTGCTGAGCTTGAAAGTGGAAGTGCGTAGCAGACAATAGTGGGTGAAAATGGCGGCTATATCTTCTAAAGTTCCTGCTCTGGTGCAGCAGTCTTTGTTGCAAGCCTTATTGCCCCCTGCACTCGTATTTGCATCAGCCCTTACAGTTAAAGATTTGCAGAATGTGATGCAAGAGATTATGGAAAAGCAATTGCAACAATTTGCTGAGATAATGGATAAAAAGCTGGAGGAGAAGAACGTAAAATTTACACAAGCTCAAAACTTAAGAGAGAACTTTTATAAAATGTTTTATAGATGGCATTTAGATCCTAAAAAGCTTGCAAGTATGTATCCGAACTATCAGCCAAAATGCTGGAGATGTGGAGATGAAGATGCAACATATTTTCATGTATGGTGGACTTGTAAAAAGATCAAGGTTTTTTGGATAAAAATTTGGTGGAATATGCAGAAGATTTTTAAGCAAAGGATAAAGTTTTGTCAGCAACTCTTCTTGTTGGGAATAATTACGGATGCTACGGTTGTGGACACTAAGTTGATGTTAAATTTAATTACGGCAGCAAGACTTTTGATAGGTCAGTATTGGAAGAAAGAGGAACTGCCGACCATAGAAGAGTGGACTTTAAAGGTCTCCGACCTGGCAGAGATGGCGAAGATTTCGGCTTATTTGAAAGATCACTCGCAAGAACGTTATATTATGGAATGGAGAAAATGGATTGAGTTTATCCAGAACAAGTATAGGGTTAAGAAGTTTCATGTAGCATTTGAATAAGTCTTCTTTCTTTTTTTCTTTTTCTATTTTAGTTTTTCTATATATATTTAATATTACTAAGGTTTGTCTTATCCTATATAAGCTAGAGAGTGATGGATTCTAGAGTTTATGGTTGTTAGTATATGGTTGTTTATGATTGTTTTTTTATATATACCTTGTATTTAGCTCTGGGAAGTTGGGGGGGAGGGGGGGAGGGGGGAGAGGTAGGGGGGGAGGGAGAAGGGAGGGCGAGGGGGGATTGTTAAAGATAAATTGTATGTTAAAACTTTTCAATAAAAAAAAAGAAACACATGCACACACACAAATCAGACCAACACAACCAGACCAAGGAACAAGAAGCAGAACCGAAACCACTACAGAGCCAAGCCTGAGAAGATCAAACAGGACACACAGAGCCCCCAGCTACCTCAGTGATTATGTTCGCTCTTAAGCCTGGGGGGAGGAGAAATCTGGAGGGTTAAATGTAAAAATTGTAAATAAGCTGTATATAGTTAAGAAGGAACGACAGAGGATCATCCTCACTATGGGGGAAGGGGTGCAGTGTATGCCTCCCAGCATACACAAAGGACAGCACAGCAGGAGGCTGATGGTGCAGATCAGCAGAGGGGCTGGACAGCTCCGGGCATGACTGCTCACTCAGGATAAGCCTAATGACTTAAGCTGTTGACAGCCCCAGGCATGGTCAGCCTGGTGGGAAGCCAGGATCTACACCCATTGTCACCTGCACTGGCAGGAAGTCCAGGTTTGAACTGATTGGATGCCATCCACCTGGGCAGGTACAAATAGACGCCAGGCTTCCCTGTTTCCCCAGTTCGTTCTGTTCAGAATAAACTCATCTTTACCCCAGCTCTGTGTCCGTCTCTTCTGAACTGCAGCTTCTGCCCACTGAAACAGTATCCGCCCCCCTCCACCCCTCCCCAGAGATACAAAAAAAACCCAGCCTCTCTCCTGGGGTTCCAAAAAGGATTTAAAGCTTTGGTCCCAGGCCTGGGGTTGATGGATTTGTGGGACCGCTGTTAAGTTTGTTATTGTTATGATTATTTTAATCCAAACTGCCTGTGGGGTAGTATGTTCTTAACTGGTTTTGTTGTTTTATATTTGTATGGTAAGACACTCAGTCTGTAGGAGTCAGCATTATTATTGTTGTTGTTGTCATGACTTGGCAGCTGTTGACTTTCTGTAGCAATTGTCTACATGATAACATTTCTCATCCCTCACTGCATGTTCTAATTTAATGCATTAGAAAAAAGGGAGGAAACAAACAACAGGATTTGGAACAGACCGAAGGCAGGATTTGGAACAGACTGAAATCAATATTTGATTATATTAATCTTCTATTCAAGAACCAGTCTTGTGTAATAGTTAAGATGCTGGCCAAGAAACCAGAAATTGTGAATTCTAATCCCACTTTAGGCATGAAAGCCACTGGGTAACCTTGGGCCAGTCTCTCTCTCTCTGCCCAACCCATCTCTTGTTGTTGTGGGGAACAGAAAAGGAAGAAGTAATAGGTATGTTGGCTACCTTGAGTTAGTTATATATAGTAATGATCGCAGGATAAAAATCTAATAAATGTAAATAAATATTTGGAAAGCTATGGAATAATTTAATGCAAGTTTATTTTCATTATAAATATTTTTAAAATTGCTGCAATTATCATCCCAAACTGGATCAAGTTAAACCTCATACTCCAAAGTTTGATTTTACACTGATAATGTTGTCTTTCATGTTCCCCCCCCCCCTTGGTGGTAGTTTTAGACATACTTTGAAGTTACTATATTCTATCACCTATTTACACAAAGGACAAATTGACTATAACATTTTTTTATAATAATAGCTCGTTATTAATGAATTGCAGAAGAGAAACATTTTTCTTTAAAAATTAGCTCAATAAAATGACAGTAGTTCTTAGTTTTAAAGAAAATGCTTGGCTTATCATGAAGGACATTACGGTCACCTTTTCAGTTTTTAGAAACAAAAACATTTCAAGTCCTCTGTGTTCATTTGTCCCCCTTTTGCATGTGGTCTGTTTCTTTTCTTAGCTTTATGGCTGCCTTCCAAGTAAGCAAGATGCTCCTCCTAATCCTCTGCTTGATTGCAACAGAACAACAAAACACCCACTTCACTTAGCAAAAAATAAGTAAAAGAGGTAGTATCTCAATACCCTAAGCATATAAAATAATCACATTACCCAGAACATATGAAGCATTTCTCTCATCTAGCATCTGGACAATAAAATCCAGGAAGATTCCCTAGAGGAGCATTATATTAAAAAATGGAGAGTATGTCAGGCTCTTGCTCTTATCCCTTACATCTACCCACTTTCTACATTGGTAAACTGTAAGTAGCATTAAAAATATGAACCATTTATAAAAGAAGTCACTATAAAGGAGGGGGATGATTTGAATTAACTTCCAGCATTTGAACATGCTTTAGATAGGATGCAATGAAGAAGATTCTTAATGTTTTCTCTTCTTTTCTTTAGGAAAAAAAATACTTTTTTTCTTGAAATAAGCCTTGCCTTGAGCCATCTGGGTGACCATTTATAAGATTATACAATGCTTCCTATGGCATCCTGCCATAGGCCAACCACTATTCTTCAAGCAAAAAGGGACAGGCCTCTTCTGCATTCTGCCTCCTGCCCCTTCTTATATTCTAGTCAGCCTGAGCTGCTTCTGAAAGTTATCTTATCCTGGGCTTTTTTTTCTAGCTAATATTCTTGCATGTACCTGTGAAGATCATCTTTCTCACTCTTATCATTCAAAATTTATATTTAATACATACATTCTAGAACATTTTTATTCTAATTAAATAAAAAATTATTTTAAAAAGTAAGCAAAACTTTATGGGTGGTTTAAAATAAAATACACTAAAATATAATTTGAATGAACTATATAGAATAAAATTAATTGAAATGCACATTGTATAAACTAGGCCAGTGATGGCAAACCTTTTAGAGACCAAGTGCCCAAACTGCAAACCAAACCCCACTTATTTATCATCGGGTGCCAGGTCAATGTCAATGCTGCAAAAATTGATATGTTTTTGTACTGACAATATAAGAGGCAGCCTTTTGCCTTAACTGTTTGGTTTTGAATCACAAAAGCCCGGGTGAAATGCAACCGGATGTTAAGACAAGATAAGGGATAGCCGCTTCAAAAGGGAAGTGAAACTTCGTGTGTTAAATTAATTGGTAAATGTGACTCATGACGTGTAAATAAGGGAGGGAAATTCTGTATGATGTGGTGTGCCAAGGGCAGGAGAATTCAGATTCTGGCATCCATCCATGAGTGCCGATGCTCCGTTTTTGCTCATTATAAACCTTTTAGAATAAATAATCATGCAGTACTCTTTGTTGAGTTTTTTAAAATCAGAACCATGACATCATGCCAGAATCTACTTTTTTTCAAACTTCCTGGGGAGTCCTGAGCCTCCAACGCTGTCTCCAGTCAGGGAGATAAGCTGGCAAAAATTCAGGGAAGAATCCTCATGATGGAAAGAGAAAGCCTGGCTGCTGGTGAAACTTCTGAAGAGGGAGTAATAGACACCTTGCTGTGGGAGGATGAGTTTGAGCAGATCTCCAACCCTCAGCAGCTAAGTTAGCTTATCTGGTCATCAGGCTGAAACCACTCCAGTGGAGACTACGGAGGCCTTGAGACTGCACTACCAGAGA
Organism: Vipera ursinii; assembly: GCF_947247035.1. Taxonomy (NCBI): domain Eukaryota; kingdom Metazoa; phylum Chordata; class Lepidosauria; order Squamata; family Viperidae; genus Vipera; species Vipera ursinii. The sequence goes on along the minus strand of NC_139521.1, from coordinate 25,114,593 downwards.
CCCCAAAAGCAGAATGGTGGAGAGCTGCCATACCATCTGCCACTGATAATTTGGGTGAGTGGAAAATCCTGTCTGCAGACAAGACAGCCTACTAGCCCCAGGAGTCCCCTACCAGGCCCTCCAGACCCACAGAGGACCCCAGCCTGGGGCCTCTGCAGAAATGGGAGGTTGGGGAACCCCACAAGTGAAAGGTCAACAACCTCTGAACTTACCACAGCTAATAGAGGCCTTGCAACAGCTGGGGGTGGTGCAGAAGCCTGGAGATCAGAAGCTGGTGGGAGGACAACAGCAAGGTTGGCAGCAGCAGGGCCAGAACATGCAACCCCTGAACATACAGCAGGACCAGTGGGGCCAGCAGCAATGGGGGCCCTGGCAGTCGCTGAATCAACAACCAGGATGGGGCCAGCAGCAAATGGAGACACAACAACAGCAGTGGGGCCCCCAGCAAACAGGGTGGGGCCAGAAGCAATGGGGGCCCAAGCAACCAATGACGTGTAAATAAGGGTGGCAATAGTGTATGATACGATGGGCTTAGGGGAGGAGATTTCAGATTCTGGCATCCATCCATGAGTGCCGATGTTTTATTTCATGATTATAGACTTAGATAAAAAAAATGCTTGAAAGTTGTTTGAATTGTCTCATTAATCGGAACCATGACAGTATTATGTGGTGAGTCAAGGGGAGAATTCAGATTCTGGCATCTATCCATAAGTGCCGATGTTCCGTTTCTGCTCATTATAGACTTTTTTTTAATTGAAAAGTTTTACAATACATTTTTAAATACAAAAAAGCCCCCCCTCCTCCCCCTCCCCTCTCCCAACCCCTCCCTCCCCTCCCCTCCCCGACTTCCCAGAGCTGAATTTATTTATTTTATTTAGTTATATTTATATACCGCCCTATTCCCTGAGGACTCAGGGCGGTTTACAGGGAATTAAAAATCCAAAATACAAAAATTAAGAACAAATTAAAAAGTATTAAATTAACCCTGTAGTCAGTTAAAAAACCCCAAATTAAAAATTCTTCCTCAGTCTGGGCCCGAGAGCTGAAAAAGCCAGGTCTTCAGGCCCCGGCGGAATGATCGGAGGTCGGGGGCAGTCCTCAGCTCCACCGGCAGCTGGTTCCAGAGGGCAGGCGCTCCCACTGAGAAGGCCCTATCCCTGGGTGTCACCCGCCGGCAATCTCTCACTGGCGGAACCCTGAGCAGACCCTCCCTGTGGGAGCGCACTGGGCGAAGGGCGTTTGATGCCGGCAGCAAGTGTTCCCTCAAATATCCCGGACCCAGGCCATGTAGGGCTACAGGGTATAAAAATACAGACAAACATAATCTAAAATATGCTAACAACAATAAAACATTAAGTTCTATCGCACTTTAACTCTCCATCGTCAATTAATAAAATAATTATTATTATTACATCATATAGATCCACTACTTATTCAAATGCTAAATGAAACTTTTTAGTCCCATATTTATTCTGAATATATTCAATTCATCTCCTCCATTCCACAATGTATCTCTGTTGTGATTGATCTTTCAAATATGCTGAAATCTTTGCCATTTCCGCCAAGTTAGAAACTTTTAAAGTCCATTCTTCTATAGTTGGCAGTTCTTCCTTCTTCCAATATTGAGCTACTAAAAGTCTCGCTGCCATAATTAAATTCAACATCAACTTAACATCTATAACAGTAGTATCTGTAATAATACCCGAAAAAAAAACAATTGCGGAGAAAACTTTATCCTTTTCTTAAATATCTTTTGCATATTCCACCAAATTTTAATCCAAAAAGCTTTAATTTTTTTACAAGTCCACCATATATGAAAGTACGTTGCATCCTCACAACCACACCTCCAACATTTGGGCTGGCAATTCGGATACATACTTGCTAATTTTTTAGGGTCTAGGTGCCACCTATAAAACATTTTATAAAAATTCTCTCTTAAATTTTGGGCTTGTGTAAATTTTACATTTCTAACCCAGATCTTTTCCCAAGTATCCATTGTTATAACTTCTTGAAAATTCTGAGCCCACTTTATCATACAGTCTTTGACAAGTTCCGTTTCTGAATCAATTTCAATATATCATTTTTATATGTGCTTGACCTTGATCTCTAATTTGTTTTACCAAATTTTCATCAATCATTGAAAAACCAACTTTCTGGTCCTCTTTCCATCTAGCCTGTAATTGCCCATAACTGAAACCAAGTTTATATGACTTTAATTTCCATACATTCCTTTCTAAACCTAAAATTTCCTTATATGTAGTCACATCATGTTTAAATCCCACATTTATATTTTCTATTGCACGTTTAGGTATTGCCCAAATGGGTATCTTATAATTTAACTTATGTCTATACTTTTTCCAAACCCGCAACAGAGCATACCTTAAAATATGTGTCTTAAACACATTATCCACCTTCTTATCATACAATAAATATGCATGCCAACCAAATAACAAATCATGACCCTCAAGATTTAATAATCTCCCTTGCGTTAAATTAAACCAGTCACTTATCCATGACAAAGCAGCAGCCTCATAATATAATTTAAAATTAGGCATTTTAAGACCACCTCTTTCACGCGTATCTTGCATTATCTTAAATTTAACTCATGGCTTTTTCCCCGCCCAGACAAATTTATTAATTCCTTTTTGCCATTCCTCCAGATTTAAGTCCTTTTTGAGTATAGGTATCATTTGAAATAAAAATAGAAATTTTGGCAAAACACTCATTTCCACTGCTGCGATTCTTCCCAATAAGGATAATTGTAATTTTTTCCAACTATCTAATTCTTTTTGTATTTTCCCCATAACATTTCATAATTATTTTTATATAACTTCACATTTAAGGCTGACAAATATATCCCCAAATATTTAATCTTTTTAACTATTTCAAATCCCGTTAGCTCTTCTAAAACAGCCTTTTGTGATACTGTCATATTTTTAGACAATATTTTAGTTTTTTGTATGTTGATCTTAAATCCAGAAACTTTCCCATATAGCATTATTATCTCCATCAATTCTACAGCTGAATAATCCAGCTGAGTTACTGTAACAACCAAATCATCTGCAAACGCCCTCAATCTATAATTTTGTTGTTAGTTGCGAAGTCGTGTCCGACCCATCGCGACCCTATGGACAATGTTCCTCCAGGCCTTCCTGTCCTCTACCATCTTCTGGAGTCCATTTAAGCTCACGCCTACTGCTTCAGTGACTCCATCCAGCCACCTCATTCTCTGTCGTCCCCTTCTTCTCTTGCCCTCAGCCTTTCCCAGCATTAGGCTCTTCTCCAATGAGTCCTTCCTTCTCATTAGGTGGCCAAAGTATTTGAGTTTTAGCTTCAGGATCTGGCCTTCTAAAGAGCAGTCAGGGTTGATCTCCTCTAGGACTGACCGGTTTGATCGCCTTGCAGTCCAAGGGACTCGCAGGAGTCTTCTCCAGCACCATAGTTCAAAGGCATCAATTCTTTGGCGCTCAGCCTTTCGTATGGTCCAGCTTTCACTGCCATACATTGCAACTGGGAAGACCATAGCCTTGACTATACGCACTTTTGTCGACAGAGTGATGTCTCTGCTTTTTAGTGTGCTGTCTAGATTTGCCATGGCTTTCCTCCCCAGGAGCAAGCGTCTTTTAATTTCTTGGCTACAGTCCCCATCTGCAGTGATCTTGGAGCCCAGGAAAATAAAATCTGTCACTACCTCCATTTCTTCCCCATCTATTTGCCAGGAATTGAGAGGGCCGGATGCCATGATCTTGGTTTTCTTAATGTTTAGTTTCAACCCAAGTTTTGCACTCTCCTTCTTCACTCGCAACAAGAGGCTCTTTAGTTCCTCTTCACTTTCTGCCATTAGAGTGGTATCATCTGCATATCTTAGGTTGTTGATGTTTCTCCTGGCAATCTTAATTCCAACTTTTGATTCATCTAGCCCTGCCTTTCTCATGATGTGCTCTGCATATAAGTTAAATAGGCAAGGCGACAGTATACAGCCTTGCCGGACTCCTTTCCCAATTTTGAACCAATCAGTGGTTCCGTGTCCAGTTCTCACTGTTGCTTCTTGGCCCGCATATAGGTTTCTCAAGAGACAAATAAGATGGTCTGGTATGCCCATCTCTTTAAGGACTTGCCAGAGTTTGTTATGATCCACACAATCAAAGGCTTTAGCATAGTCAATGAAGCAGAAGTAGATGTTTTTCTGGAACTCTCTAGCTTTCTCCATGATCCAGCGTATGTTAGCAATTTGATCTCTAGTTCCTCTGCCTCTTCGAAATCCTGCCTGTACTTCTGGTAGTTCTCGATCCACATACTGCTGGAGTCTAGCTTGTAGAATTTTAAGCAGAACTTTACTAGCATGAGAAATGAGTGCAATGGTGCGATAGTTTGAACATTCTTTGGCACTGCCTTTCTTTGGAATTGGAATGTAAACTGATCTTTTCCAGTCCTGTGGCCACTGTTGAGTTTTCCAAATTTGCTGGCAAATTGAGTGTAGCACTTTTACTGCACTGTCTTTTAAGATTTTGAATAGCTCAGCAGGAATACTGTCACCTCCACTAGCTTTGTTGTTGCTCAGCTTTTCTAAGGCCCACTTCACTAAGGCCCAATCTATAATACTGATCTCTTATTTGAATTCCCCTAATTTTTCCCGAATCACGTATTTTAATCAGTAATATTTCCAATGTTAAAACAAATAATAGAGGTGACAACGGGCACCCCTGCCTTGTGCCCTTTTCAATATTACATAGTTCAGTCAAACTATTATTCACTATTATACGGGCTGTTTGCTTTTGATATATTGCCCTAATTGGTTGTAGAAATTTGTCCCCAAATTCCATTTTCTCTAGTACTTTGATCAAAAATTGCCACTCCAATTGATCAAAGGCTTTTTCAGCATCCAAAAAGATCAAAGCTGCGGGGATCTGATTGTTTTTTTCCAAAAATTCCAATAAATCTACAATATGTCTCACGTTATTCTTCATTTGTCTACCACTTATAAATCCAGTTTGATCACCATGAATCACTTGTTGTAATACCCTCATTAATCTATTAGCTAAAATTTTTGCAAATATCTTGTAATCAGTATTCAAAAGCGATATTGGCCTATAATTTTTAGCTTGAGTAGCATCCTGATCTTCCTTCGGAATCAATGAAATAAAAGCAGTCTTCCAAGATGGAGGTATCCCTCCTCCCATTTGAATTGTCTTAAACAATTTCCTTAAAGGTTTCACCATTTCTAACTGTAAATTTTTATAATACACGGCAGTCAAACCGTCAGTACCCGGGGCTTTACCCACTTTTAATTGTTTGATTGCTAAAAGAATTTCTTCATCAGTTATCAATTGATTCATCCCTTCTTTTTGTTCTTGCGTAAGAACAGGAATCTTAGCTTTTATCAAATAATCATCTATATCTACATCTCTAATCTTATCTCTAGCATACAACTTAGAATAAAAATCAGCAAAAGTCTTTTTAATAAGACTCTGCTGGTACACTACTTTACCCTTATACTCTATTCTATCTATATTAGAAGCCCTTTGCTTCTTCCTTAACAAATAGGGCTTCTGAAACTACTTTTTTCAAATTTTCCTTAGAATCCTCTTTTAAGCCCCTAATTCTCACAGCAAACTCCATCTCATGGTACTGCACCATGGTTAAATCGTTGTCAATCTTATCCATCACAGTTTCAGCTTCCATCATTTTAGCATCTAATCTGATATTATTTTGACTAAGTTCTTCCACTCTCTCGTCCAAACGTTCAATGCAAACGGCCATGCCTTGAAATGCAAGTAAGATGACTGCCCTCATTTCTGTAAGCTTCTCATCCATAAGTTCTGTAAGCTTCTCATCCATAAGTTGAACTAATTGTTGGGATTGCTTTTTCATAGCCTCTTGCAAAACATCCTGCAAATCTTTTACTGTCAAAGCTGGTGCAGGTGCAGGGGGAGGGGGTATTAAAGCCTGTAACGAGGATTGCTGCACTGGGGAAGCCCCTGCGCTTCTAGGAACTTTAGATGATTTGGCAGCCATTTTCACCCACTCAATTCTGTTGTGCACTTTCACTTTTTAAAAATCTCCACAAAATCCACTGAGTTAAAGATCATATACTTGCTCTGACATGATTCTCCTGTACAGCTCTGCCTGCATCCAAGTTATCCAAAGTTCACTCTCGCTGGCAGGGATGGTTGCTGCGTCCTGCTCTGCTCCAAAGCCCTGGAGCAGAGGCGTCCCAAGATCCGGAGCAAACTCAGGTTTAGGGGGGGCTCAATCCTTCAACCACCAGAGTTTCAACTCTGGCGGTCTGAGAGAGCTCTACCCCTGCCTGGGCGCTCACCCCCTCCTCTTCTCCCGAGGAGCGGGCTTCCGAGCTGCCAAAACAGCTGATCGGCGCTGTTTTCGGCAGTTCTACAGAGCGACGGGGCTGACAGCCTAAATGGCTGCCGGCAACGGAGCCTTGCCACCCGGAAGTCCCTCATTATAGACTTTTTAGAATAAATAAGCATGCAATACTTTGATGTGTTTTTTTAATCGGAACCATGACAGTCAATCAATCAATTCCAACTTTTTGTGAAAGATCACGAAGTTGGAATTGATTGATTGACCTTTTTTCATGAGACCTCAAGAAGTTAGAAAGTCTGATGGAACTTTTTTACTGATAGTCCCACAAACACGCAACAAAGGCTAAGAAGCGAACCGAGAAACAGAATGCAGCTGAAAGGCATGTTAGTAAAAAAAAACACTTTTTAGAATAAATAAGCATGCAATACTTTGATGTGTTTTTTTAATCGGAACCATGACAGTCAATCAATCAATTCCAACTTCTTGTGAAAGATCACAAAGTTGGAATTGATTGATTGACCTTTTTTCATGAGACCTCAAGAAGTTAGAAAGTCTGATGGAACTGTTTTACTGATAGTCCCACAAACATGCAACAAAGGCTAAGAAGCGAACCGAGAAACGGAATGCAGCTGAAAGGCATGTTAGTAAAAAAAACACTTGGGGGAAGCGGGCATGGGTGTGCATGGCAACCTTACCCTGTGTGGATTTGGCAGGTGTCTGGCAAGGTGTTTGGCAGGTGTCTGGCAAGGGGAGGGAAGCAACTGGGCTACCACCATGCTAGTGCCACCATGTTGCTTCTCCACCCCATGCACAGGCCCTGCTCCACCCCTCACATGGAGTGCCCTGCTATCGCCGCTCCCCAGCTCTGACGCGTCACTTCCTCCGCCCTTGTGTGGGACTAAAAATAAAGTTCAATCAATCAATTACAACTTTGCAAGATGTTTTTTTCCCTGCAAGAAGTTGAAATTGATTGATTGAATTTTTTTTTTTTGCACACAGAGGCGGAGGCCTAAAGTGAGAAGGTTTTATAAAACCCAGCTTAAAAAGCCACTTGTCCAAGGAGATTTTGATACAGGTTGCTCATGGATGGGACTGAAGGCCTAGGACTGGGGTGACAGCGCGTGTGCCCACAGAGAGGGCTCTGCCGCCTGTGGCATGCATGCCATAGGTTCACCACCACAGAACTAGGCAATTGCAAGATGGTAATTCAACAATATGATTAAAATGAAATAAAAATACAGTTACAAAGAACCTGATTAAATTGTTTCAAAATATATTTCAGTTTAGGATGTTATCCTATAGGACTACCAAATGGTGAAAAAAATGTATATTGTATTGAAGTACAGTAGCAGAATAAAAGTGGTGAAAATGATACATTTTTCAAAGCTTATACTTTGTAATGTGCTGTCCTTTTGATTAAATCATAGCCATATGAATATATCTCAAGACAAATGGAAAAAATATGGAAAAGAATATAAGAATAAATAGTAACAGAGAGATGGACCATATAGCAATAAACAGTTTTGTACAGTATGTTTAATAAAAGTGGACTTTTAAAAGGAAATTTTAAATGCTCATTAAGATGCGCACGGCTCATTAAATGCACATGAGGTATCTCAGGGTGGGGAAGGCCATGGAGGGCCTAGTGATGGAACAGGCCCCCAAGGCCTCCCTGACCCCCAAGGCCTCCCTCATGCTTCCCCCTCCCACACTGACTTCACTTACCTTGCAAAATCTGTCTCTTCTCTGCTGCAGCTTCTTTCCCTTTGAGGGAGAGTAGAGTTGGCTTGGAAATGCTTTTTGTGTTGACAATGGAAGCTCCTAGATGCTGTAATATCACGTGAGTTCAAAAGAGATCATGGTTCCCAGAAGCTTCCATTCTGTGAGGGGAGGTGTTTGCTTCGTTTGCTTGCCTATGGGGCAAAGTGTGGACTCGGAATTGGCCGGGCACAGGAACCAATGCCTGAGGAAACTTCTTGGTCATGTGCACCAACCTTAATTTGAGGGCAGGAATAAAGCCTTCAACTAAGTGGGGAGGCATCATGGGGTGAGTCACCATGCACTTGCATCCACGCTGCTGGCAGCAGCCACCTGAGTGGCCATGATCTCCCTTCCCCCACCAGCCACCCAGCCCTCCTGACCTACTCCTTGCCTGACCGGCCGGTAGCCCAAATCCTAACCGCTCTTCTCCTTGCCATCCTCCCAACTCAAGTGGTGGCAGCAACTTGAGTTTCTCCACTTTGTCCTTAAGGAAGAAATTGGAGGGGCAGAGTGGGATTGTTCTCAAGAAGACATGGATGCATTGCTCGCTCCATTTCCTTCCACTCAGATGGAGTGGAGAAACTCAAACCACTGCTGATGCTGCTCAAACACCTTTCATCTGAATCGAGACCTTGGGGAGATGGGGAGCTCCTTCTGTGTATGAATGCAACACTTGAAAATGCAGCGAATAGCTGCATATCCAAGGTTCCCATACACCTTTTATCTGAACAGAGAACTTGGGGAGTTCTGTGTGCAATTGCAATGCTTGAAAACACAGCAAATTTGCTTCATTTTGAACAGCCCCGTTTGCTCACAGATGGGGTATCTAGTTGCCTCAAGGTCTCTCTCCCGATAAAAAGTTTATGTGCACCTATGTGGCCTTTGAAAATGAAGCAATTTGCTTTGTTTTGAACTGCCCCATTTGCTCACAGAGGGAGAATCCAGTTTCCCCCAGGCCTCCCTTCTGATAAAAACTTTATGAGCAGCAGCAGCTTGGGTTTTTGGCTCTGAGTGGAAGAGAGCGGAGGTGCAGCAGTGGGATTGCTCTCAATAAGGCCAGTGCACACAAGCAAGCAGTGCATCCAGGTCTTATTATTTGAGAGGAATCCTGCTGCTGCGCTTCCACTTTCTTCCATTCAGATGGAGCTGAGAAACCCAAGCTGTTGCTGCCGCTTGAGTGAAGAGAATGTGGAGGGGGAGAAGAGCGGTGAGGATTTGTGCCAGCCAGCTGGCCAGGCAAGGAGTAGATCGGGCGGGTGGCTGGCTGGCTGGGGAGAGGGATCCTGGCCGGTCAGGTGGTTGCCACTGCAAAATCTCGAGCAATGAAGAGGGAGACGATGGCTTCAGCTCAAACATTTATTTAACTCAGCCCGGACGGGGCAAAAAGAGTACAACGAGCCTTTATATAGGCAACTGTCAAACAGGTTAACAAATCAGGGACGGGTGTTTTCCCGCCGAGGGGCCGTGCCCAATAATCAGCTGGCAGTCTTTGACATTTCCCCAGTGATAGCGCATGCGCCGCTGAGCCAGGGAACCCTGTCAGCTGGCTGGTGCTTCAGCTGGGAACCCGGGTAAACCTAGCCGGTGTTTTGACAGCTAGCGGCTGTCAGTTGGCTGGTGGACCTGCGCCTGCGCGACTTTGACAGCTCGCGGCTACTGCCGCTTTGACAACTTGCGGCTGCTGCCGTTTTGACAGCTCAAGGCTGCTACTACGCATGCGCGGCTTTTGACAGCTGTCAGTGTCAACGGAGGGTTGCGCATGCGTGTTGGGGCTGGCGGCCTTTTGACAGCTGTCAGTGTGGCCACGTGCAGCGGCCTTTGACAGCTGTCATACCTGCGAGGGATACACTACAGCCACCACTGCCGACTTGGATGCGTGTGCAAGGGACCTGGCCCCACAATGCCTCCCTGCTCAGTTGAAGGTTTTGTTCCTGCCCTCAAACTAAGGCTGGCGCACGCAAGCAAGTCGCTCAGCTGGGCCACAGACACTATTGATTACTGTGCCTGGCCAACTCCAATTCCATGCTTTGCCCAACAGATGTGCAAAGAATGGAAGCTTCTGGGAGCCATGATCTCTTTTGCAGAGAATGGGTTTTTGAAAGCACACAATATTATAGCGCACAGGAGTTTCCATTGTCAGCATGAAAAGAAAACTTTTGCAAGCTTTTCTTCTCTCCCTCAAAGGAAAGAAACTGTGGCAAGAGGTAAGTGAATCTGGCACAGCAGGAAGGGAGGGGGAAGCAGTTGTGAAGTGTGGGGTGGAATAGAGTGAATGTTGCAGAGCCTCTGCAGTCATTCGTAAGTACGAACGACTGCCATGGTGCTGCAATATTTGTAATTTTTGGACTTGCTCGTAAACACTAGGGGGCGCTGATTGAATAACTTTGAATGAGCATTAAGTGAACGTTCGTAACTTGGGGATTACCTATATTAGGCATAAAAATATTCTTGTTCAAAACTGCATAAAATATATTCCTTTTCTCATGCCTCCTTGCAGTTAGTATGCATTTGGGTCAATATAAAAGGGGGGGGAAATGACATTCCCATAGGTGTATTCTATAGGCCACCCAACCAAACAGAGGAAATAGATGAACTTTTTGCTAGTCAGCTAACTAAGTTATGTAGGAAGCACATCACAATAGTAATGGGGGACTTTAACTACCCTGACATCAACTGGGAGACAAACTCTGCACCAAATGGAAGTTCAAACAGATTCCTGACAAACCTAGCAGACAAAAAGTAGAGAAGGGAACTAGGGGATTAGCCATTTTGGATCTAATTCTCACTAACAGAGAAGAAATGATAAAAGGTGTTCAAGCCACAGGAACTTTGAGGGGAAGTGATGCAATATTGGAATTCAACATTATGGAAGCACAAGCAACAGAACACAGTCAAACTAGAGTCTTGGACTGTAAGAGCTAATTTCAATAAATTTAGACAGGGCTTGGGAAGGATTCCATGGATGAGAATCTTCAAGGGGAAAACAATTCAAGTAGCTTGGGAAATTTTGAAAAGTGAGATAATAAAAGCCTGGTCTAGCACAATACCAACAAAGAGGAAAAATAACAGCTCTCAAAAGAAACCAACATGGCTGCATAAAGAACTCTCTGATAAATTGAAAGATAAAAAGGACAAGTATAGAAAGTGGAAAGAGGGGCACGTAACTAATCAGAATATCAGCAAATAGCCCGACCTGCAAAGATGAAGTGAGAAAAGCTAAGGCTCAAAATGAACTAAGGCTTGTGACAAAAGTTAAAAATAACAAAAACAAGCTTCTTTCAACATGTAAAAAAGAAGAAAAAAGTGAAGGAAATGATTGGTCCATTGGTGGGGGAAAGTGGCAAAAAGGTGACAAGGAACAGAGAGAAAGCTGAACTATTTAACTCATTTTTTGCATCTGTCTTTACACAAAGGGAAAAAAACAGACCAACCTATCAAAAATAATGCATAAAAACAGAATACAAACACAAGTTAAGATAGGCAAGAAAATGGTAAGTGAGCACCTGTCCACCCTAGACGAGTTCAAATCACCAGGACCAGATGGATTACACCCCAAGGTTCTCAAGGAACCGGCAGATGTGATCTCAGAACCACTGAACTATATTTTTCAAAGATCCTGGAGCACTGGAGAACTACCAGAGGACTGGAAAAGAGCTGATGTAATTCCCATCTTCAAAAAAAGGGGGAAAAATAGATCCAGCAAACTACAGACCTATCTGCCTGACCTCAATACCTGGGCCGATTCTGGAAAAGATAATCAAATAACAAATCAGTGAACACCTAGAGGCAAACAAAGTCATTACTAAAAGCTAACATGGTTTTGTCAAAAACAGATCATGCCAGACAAATCTAATTGCATTCTTTGACCAAGTGACAAAATTAGTGTGTCAGAGGAATGCTGTAGATATAATTTACTTGGACTTCAGTAAGACATTTGATAAAGTAGATCACAACCTACTACTTGATAAGATAGAAAAATGTGGGTCAGACAGCATCACCACCGGATGGATTCATAGCTGGCTGACTGGCCATACTCAGCATGTAGTCCTCAATGGAACTGCATCTACATGGAGGGAAGTGTGTAGTGGGGTGCCCCAGGGCTCTGTTCTAGGCCCAGTGCTCTTCAACATCTTCAACAATTTGGACAAGGGGATAGATGGGGAACTCATCAAATATGCAGACGATACCAAGCTGGCAGGAATAGCCAACACTCCAGAAGATAGACTTAAGATACAGGAGGATCTGAACAAACTGGAACACTGGGTGCTATCTAACAAAATGAAATTCGATGGTAAAAAAAGTAAAGTTCTATATTTAGGCAAGAAAAACCAAATGCACAGGTATAGCATAGGTGGCACCCTGCTCAATAGCAGCAACTGTGAGAGGGATCCTGGAGTCCTAGTGGACAATCACTTAGATATGAGCCAGCAGTGTGCTGCAGCTGCCAAACAAAGCCAACACAGTGTTAGGCTGCATTAAGAAAGGGATAGAATCAAGATCAGGTGAAGTATTAATACCACTTTACAATGCCTTGGTAAGGCCACACTTGGAATACTGCATCCAGTTTTGGTCACCACGATGTAAAAAAATGTTGAGACTCTAGAAAGAGTACAGAGAAGAGCAACAAAGATGATTAGAGGACTGGAGGCTAAAATATATAAGGAATGGTTGCTAGAATTGGGTATGTCTAGTTTAATGAAGAGAAGGACGAGGTGGGACATGATAGCAGTGTTCCAATATCTCAGGGGCTGCCACAAAGAAGAGGGAGTCAAGCTATTCTCCAAAGTGCCTGAAGGCAGGACAAGAAGCAATGGATGGAAATTAATCAAGAAAAGAAGCAACCTAGAAGTAAGGAGAAACTTCCTGACAGAACAATTAATTTGTGTAACAACCTGCCTGCAGAAGCGGTGAATGCTCCAAAACTGGAAGTTTTTAAGAAGAGAGTGGACAGCCATTAGTCTGAAATGGTATAGGGTTTCCTGCCTGAGCAGGGGGTTGGACTAGATGACCTCCAAGGTCCCTTCCAATTATTATTATTATTATTATTATTATTATTATTATTATTATTATTATTATTATTATTATTATTATTATTATTATTATTATTTGGAGACCACAGAATAAATGGAAGTAAACAGAGTTTTGTTTTGTTTTTTTTAAAAAACAACTGAGGACTTTTTTAAGAGACAAAAGACCTTTTTGGTTATAATGCAAGGAATTACTTTTCTTGCTCCCTTTTAATTAAAAAATTAAAATAGGTGCAGGAACCAAGAATTTAAATAAATTTCAAATAATTAAAATTAAGTAACTTAAAAACAAAAGTCATCTTAACATGAATAAGTCATAAAACGTTAGTTAATGTGTAATATGAGGATCTTTAAGGTGATAGGAAATATGAGAGACAGATTTAGGAATAAATTTAGCAATAGAGAAATACAACAAACTAAGGCAAATGTTTCCATGTAGATTTATTCTGCCAAAATATTTGTATTGAAATAATTTATATATGCTATACATAAGGACTTTTTGAAAAAGGGGGTTTCAAGGAATGAATCTGAATTAATCATCATCAGAGCTCAGTTCGCAATAATAAAAATTTCTGTCCCCTTCAAATGAAACTTGCATATAGATTCTTGATGCACAAAATACAGAATATTAAATTATTAGAAACCTTGACTATTTTATTTTGGATAATTGAAAATGAGATAAAATCAGGCCTGTATAAGAAAGGTATCATTTTTATCAATGTTGTAAATCAAACAAACAACAGCAGAATTTTCCTAATGAAAAATTATGAAAAACATTTCTCACTCTTCTACAGTAAAAATATAGTTATTTAGATTTTGTACAGTGAGGGAAAAGTTATTTGATTCCCCTACTGATTTTGTACATTTGCTCACTTGACAAAGAAATGATCAGTCCATAATTTTAATGGTAGGCTTGTTTTAACAGTGAGAGACAGAATAACAAAAAAATCCAGAAAAATGCATTTCAAAAAAGTTATAAATGATTTGCATTTTAATGAGTGAAATAAGTTAAAACAAACCTATTGTTAAAATTATAGACTGATTATTTCTTTGTCAGTAGGCAAATGTACAAAATCAGCAGGGGATCAAATAATTCCCCCCCCCTCACTGTTTATACAATGAATTCATGCCTATCAAAATTAAGAATACATTTTAAAAAATTACTTTTTGAGAAGTTCATCAAATGTTCATACTTACGATGATGTAACACTTTTGGGAAGTCCTAGTGCATTAACTGATGTTGGAGGTGGCTGAGATGGTAGCATGGAGCTGAGGAAGGCTGCTGGAGACTGACTAGAGCTGGATAATCTGGGTGTTGGAGAAAAACTGTGGGAAGGCGAGGGGACAGAAGCTGGGAGAGGAGGTGGAGGTGGTGGCAGTGGGAAGGAATCTGCCACTAAAAAAGTAGATGTAGGACTAAAAGCAGGGGGAGGAGGAGGGGGAGGAGGTGGGGAAGGAGACCAGGGATATTCTTCCTCAGGAGCAAATGTCTGAGAGAAAATGGGGACAGATGTTTTACCAAACTGCTTTTCAGAAGCAGTTGGAGACATTGGAGATGGGAGACTAGATGTGGAAGAGCCAGGTGATGGTGTTACATAGCTTGAAGCAGGGCTAATATTTTGTGCAGCAATAAATTGTTTAGGACGGGCATAGTTGAAAGAACTGGATGTCTGCATGGCAGGAGCAGAATGAGAATTCAAAATACTCATTTGCACGGGAGAAGGAGAATGGCTGGACTCAAGTTCTGGGAATGAAGATGGAGGGAGAAAAGTTGGGGACAAGGGAAGATTCTGGAGGAAACCAGCTTGCTTCTGATGACACCACTGGTCTACTTCTTTCTCCAGCTGGATTTGGTTCTGTAGCTGCTGAATTTTTAAAGGATCCCTATATTAATAAACGGAAAAGATAAAGAGCACACTGTGTATGAGAAAAAAAATCTGGAGGAGGTTAATGAATAAATATGCAATTTTTGTCTTATACAGACACTTAAAAAGCCATAATTTTATGAAATATACAATATATAAACATAATTAGTAAACTGGAAGTAGAACATAGATTGGCTGCTTCTCAATTTTTTTCACATTTGTCCCAGCAGACTATGAGAAACTACATGTCAAAAGTAAAATGTCAATCTACCATAGAATGTTTTTATTTTTTTCTTTAAAGAACAGTTTTATAGCTGCCATTTAAACAAGGGATAGGATTTTGAATAAAACCATCGAAGATTTAAAAACAAGCATCAAGTTGTACTTTTCATAACAGTAATGGTGTTTTAAGTGTATACATTATTTTACATGACTTTCCATATTAAAATGAAATAGAACACTAAAAGGATGCCTGCATATACTTGAAACTAATTAGGTTATTTTAATGGGTAGATTTAGCTTTAACAAGCACAGAAATGTGGATTTTTTAAAAAAAGAAAACATTTGTATCCCTTAATTTTGGTTTACTTCTTTGTGGCCCTTTAGATTCAGCAAATATTCTAAGCCAAGAATCTGGCTGTTTGGGATTTTGATACTTTTGCTTCTATAATGAAATATTTATAATTTGTTTTTAGAGATGAGCATAGCCCTTTTAAGTGTTTTCTATGCACAGTGGCCTCTAATAGAATGCTAAACTATAAACACTAGATCAACAAGTCTGTCAGAACCCATTCCTATGTCATTTCTATCTATTCCCTCTAAACCAAAATCAAATCTCACCTTTCCCTGGGTTCTGCCATTCCCCAAGGGGGAGGGGGCATGTGCCTGCTGGGGGGTTTATTGCTTTTGCTTCCTCTATCCACTACAATGTAACCTTTTGCCTCTGTGTCCTCTACCTGGTACAATGTAACAATTTGCTTATCTCTCTCTCTGAACTTTATCTCCCTAAATTGTCAGCTAGAACAAGGGAGGAAAATAAGGAAGGTAACTTCAGTGCCTGGTTTATTTCTACACTCTCAGAGGAAGGTGTGAAGAAGCCACTGCCCATTGCTGCGTGAGCTGGAGACAGGCCGATGTTATCTCCCCTTTTCCCATGATGGACTTAACATCTGGGGATTGGCTGTCCCATACCGGGTGGACTATGGGGTGGGGTCTTGTTTAGGGATACTTTAATCTATTGCTCTGCATGGGAAATCTCAGATCCTGTCTATTATGCCTGCTATCAACTACTCTTAATAAAAGTTCCTATTGGAAGAAATTGTTTCCAAGAGTTCTGCTTTCTTAAGATGTGGGATTGAAGTGGGTCCAGACAAAGTCTTTGCTTGTGTCTTCTTTGATGACCTACTTAGAGAGCCAAAGCTTTGACTTCTATTCATACTTTGCATCTTATCAAGCAAGGTAGTTTTTTTTAAATAAAGTCAGCCATTGCCATGTCTGGTAAAGTGCTTTGGCTCCAAAAGTTTTGATTATTATTGGTGGTATAGTTGAATTTGTCTTCCAAATTCTCCCATTTCAATAATAACTGTTATTATAATTTTTATTACATCCTCATAATACATTTGCAAATATTTTTGGCATATAAACATTTTATAATATCATGCCTACATAGCACTAATACACTGAAATGGCCAGTCTTAAATCTTAGCCTGAATATTTCCTTGGAAAAATGTTTCTGGATCTTTATCTCTAAATGAGCTTTATTTAATAATCCAAAATACCAGGTAGTTAATTTATGCCAGGTGTGGGCAGTAAGTCCCAGTCACTGTGTCCCAGTCCCAGCCACCCTCATCACTCTAACCAGGCATGTCGAACTCGTGATGTCACATGACATTGTGCGACGTATTGGGACTTTTTCCCCATTGCTGGCAATGGGGTGGGCACAGTTTCAGTGTGATGCATCTGGCCCATGGGCCAGCAGTTTGACATGCCTGCTCTGCATTCTAAGGCCCCCTGCCTCCCTGTGCTCTGCCACTCCAGCTGACCTTCTTGCTCCCACTGCTGAAGAGGTGTGCCTGCCCTGTCCCTTTGCAAGGAAGCTGATGGACCCATGAAGCCATCTTCCGCAGGTCTTATGAGCAAATCAGGTGTTGGGAAGAAAGTTTTGTGCAAAGGGCATAATTGATTAGCAACAGGAACAAAGAGATAGCAAAGGTCAGGTAGGGTCAAAAGGACGTACAGTTGAGAGAAAGGAGCGAGTTGAAGTGACCATGCGATTGTAAGTGTGGGTGGGCTACTACAGTCCCAAATTTTGTTCACAGGACTGCTACAATGGCTGGAACTTTGAAGACTGGTCATAAGCATGTTTGTTCAGTGCCGCAGTAACTTTGAACAGTCACTGAATGAATGGTCATAAGTTGGGGACTACCTGTACAGATCATAGATGACTCATTTTTATTTCCCTTTTACTTATTTCACAACTTGGCTAATTAAATCTATGTTATAATAAACTCTTGAGATCAATCCAAAATCCTTGATATGCTTTATGTTAATATGAATACAAATTTAATAGAAAGCAACAATTTTACCACCAGGTTTTTTTTTGCAAGCCAGCTTCCCAACTATGGTTGATCTGAGTTGATCAACCTTCTAGAAAGTATAATTCAGACCTGAAATAAACTAAATTAGCTTTACAATTCTACTGCTGACTTCCTCGTGTCTGTTAAATGAGACACAAGTCAGTATTAGGGTGGATGCCATGCTAAACCACAGAGAACGTGGAAAGAAAATTAAAGAATTCAAGCCGGAGAACGTAAAGTAGAAATGTAAGACCCAGAAACTGATGCCGGTATCTGGCCTATGAAGATTCCACTCAGATGATTTCTAGCATCTGGAGTGGGGAAAAGACCAAGAGATGGCAGTCAAGTAATTCGAACATGTACACAACAAAAAAATAGTTCTGTTATCCATCACAGTAGTCCAGCAAACGAAGAAGAGAATCTTAATCCCAGGAAATGAGCAAGGATTCAAACGATTAAAAAAAGGGAATGTCTTATGGTTATGGTGAGTATAAATATGACAAATAAACAAATTGCCATAAAGAATTATGTATGTAACTTGGTTTAGGACTGTTCTGGTTTATTTGCTCTGACCACATAACCCAGATAAGTTATTGAGAAATTGCTGCAACCAGAACACAAATATTTAGCATTTTACAGTTAAGAGTCCCAAGAAGGACTTCCGGGTGGCAAGGCTCCGTTGACGGCAGCCATTTCAGCTGTCAGCCCCGTTGTTTCCGTAGAGCCGCCAAAACCAGCGACGATCAGCTGCTTGGCGGCTCGGAAACCCACTCCTCGGGAGAAGAGGAGGGGGTGAGCGACCAGGCAGGGGTAGAGCTCCCCTAGACCACCAGAGTTTAAACTCTGGTGGTTGAAGGGTGTGACCCCCCCGAAGCCTGAGTTTGCTCCGGACTCCGGGACGCCTCTGCTCCAAGGCTTTGGAGCAGAGCAGGACGCTGCAACCATCCCTGCCATTGAGAGGGAATTGGGGATTACTTGGATGCAGGCAGAGCTGTGCAGGAGAATGCTGTAATAGCAAGTATTTGAACTTTAACCCAGACTACTTTGTGGAGAAGTTGCAAATGGTGCGGAAAGTGAAAGTGCGCAATAGAACTAAGTGGTGCCAAAATGGCTACCAAATCAATTAAAGTTCCTAGAGGTGCGGGGGCCTCGCCAGTTCAGCAATCTTCATTACAGGCTTTGATGCCTCCTCCCCGGCACCCACACCCGCACCAGCTTTAACAATAAAAGATTTGCAGGATGCTTTGCAAGAGGCTTTGAAAAAACAATCTCAACAAATAGCTGAGCTTATTGAGAAGAATACAGAAATAAGGGCAGATATTTTGGTTGCATTTCAAGGGCTCGCTGTTTGCACTGAACGTTTGGATGACAGAGTGGAAGAACTTAGCCAAAATAATATGAGATTAGATACCAAAATGATGGATGCTGAAACTGTGATGGATAAGATTGATGATGATTTAACATTGGTGCAGTACCGTGAGATGGAGTGAGAATCAGCGGTGAGAATCAGAGGTTTGAAAGAAGATCCTAAGGAAAATTTGAAAAAAGTACTCTCAGAAGCTCTTGAACAGATTCTGGGGCGTTCAGCAGAAGATATTATGGTGGATATAGAACACAAGGGAGATTATTAAATCTTGAGGGTTATGATTTGTTATTTGGCTGGCATGCATATTTATTGTATGATAAGAAAGTGGATAGTGTGTTTAAGATACATATATTAAGGTATGCTCTGTTGCGAGTCTGGAAAAAATATAGACATAAGCTAAATTATAAGATACCAATTTGGACAATACCTAAACATGCAATAGAAAATATAAATGTTGGATTTAAACATGATGAGACTAAATATAAGGCAATTTTGAGATTAGAAAGGAATGTATGGCAATTAAAGCCATATAATATTTTAAAAGAAGAAAAGATTGTACAAACTTGGTACCAGTATGGGCAGTTACAGGCAAGATGGAAAGAGGATCAGAAAGTTGGTTTCTCGATAACTGATGAAAATTTGGTAAAACAAATTAGAGATCAAGGTCAAGCACATATAAGAAGGATATATAATGCATTGATAGAAATTGACTCAGAAACAGAACTTGTTAAAGATTGTATGATAAAGTGGGCTCAGAACTTTCAGGAGGTTATAACAATGGATACTTGGGAAAAGATTTGGGTTAGAAACGTAAAATTTACACAGGCCCAAAATTTAAGAGAGAATTTTTATAAAATGTTTTATAGGTGGCATTTAGATCCTAAAAAACTAGCAAGTATGTATCCGAACTGTCAGGCCAAATGCTGGAGGTGTGGTTGCGAGGATGCAACGTATTTTCATATATGGTGGACTTGTAAAAAAGTCAAAGCTTTTTGGATTAAAATTTGGTGGAATATGCAAAACATATTTAAGAAAAGGATAAAGTTTTCTCTGCAGTTGTTTTTGTTGGGTATTATTACAGATTTTACTGTCATAGACACTAAATTGATGTTGAATCTAATCACGGCAGCAAGACTTTTAGTAGCGCAATATTGGAAGAAGGAGGAACTCCCGACTATAGAAGAGTGGACTTTGAAAGTTTCTAACTTGGCGGAAATGGCAAAGATTTCAGCATATTTGAAAGAACAATCGCAACAGACATATATTGTGGAATGGAGAAGATGGATTGAATATATTCAAAATAAATATGGGACTAAAAAGTTTCATTTAGCATTTGAATAAGTAGTGGTTTTATATGATGTATAATTAGTTATTAGTTATTTGTTAGCAATATGATGATTATGGAGAGTTAAAGTGTGACAGAATTTAATGTTCTATTATTGGGTTGTTAGCATATTTTAGCTTATGTTTGTAATACTATACCCTGTATTCAGCTCTGGGAAGTCGGGGAGGGGGAGGGTTGGGGAGGGTTGGGGAGAGGGGAGGGAGAGGAGGGTTTTTTTCTTTCTTTTTTTCTTTCTTTTTTATTTTAAAAATGTATTGTAAAACTTTTCAATAAAAAAGAGTCCCAAGAAGATAAGGATTGCTAAAACTAGAAATCTAGTGCTGCTAAATGAATTGTTGCCCATCACCATTAAGCAAATCCAACAAGACTTATCACTGGATGAGACGGCCACCACAAGATATTTAGATAACTCAAAGCCAGAGTTGGTCCTACTTAAAACAGCTTTTTGAAAAGGAAGGATATTTATGTGAAGTGGGCTTAAAATACTGCATAAAGAATTTGACCAGATTTCACAGGCTAAACTTTATTACTAAAGACAGTCATAAAACAACATTAGACATAGTTGTGGTATACTATGTTCCCTATATTTTAAAGATAATAATCAAATGTCTGTTGGATCCCCCAAAACAGAGCCTTTGATAATAAATTTTGTAAGAATCTGTCAGAACCCACTTCAATCCACATCTTAAGAAAGAAGGACTCTTGGAGACAAGGTTGTCCAAGCAGGAACTTTTACTAAGAAATAGAAGATAGAGGGTATAATAGACAGGATCTGAAAAATCTCTTCACAGATAGATATTTTTAAATGTCCGCAAGCAAGCCCCACCCCACAGTTCATTCATTCAGTTCCAGATCAGCCAAGTTCCAGGTGGTAAGCCCCTCGTGGGAAGAGGGGAAACACCAGTCCATTCATAGCAGAATCATTTCCACCCCCTCACATTCCGTCCAGAGAAACAAACCAGATTCCGGAGGGTTTCATTCCACCCGTTTTCATAAGATGAGAGGGAAAATGCCTAGTGAGACAGTAATTGATCTTATTGTAATGAATAGCAGGCAGGCAGAATAAACAAAAGGTTACATTTGAGGAAGGAAGCGAAAGCAATAAAACCCCAAGCTTGTTCCCTCTCCTCCTTGGGAATGGCAGAAACAAGGGTGGGTGGGTGTGAGATTTGGGTTTGCACAGAAAAGATAGTTAGAAATGAAATATAAATGGATTCTGATATCCTGCTGCCCTTAAAAATGGGAGAGATCCACCTGTAGAGGAGACAAAATTATAAATGTTAGCCTGGCTTGTTGGGGTATTCTGTATGAAACTTCCTTAACAGCTTCGGAGCTCTGATGTGGTGTTTATTGACCCACTCATTTTCCGAGGAGGGAAAGTTTTTCCAAGCTACTAAGTATTGAATTCCCCCATGATACTTTCTAGAATCTAGGATTTCTTTTACTTCGAAGTGTTGTTCTCCTTCAACCATGATTGGAGGTGGTGGTGGTGGGGTTTTTGGCTGCAAGGGTGACTGTGTTTCCCTTTTTAGCAAACTGCAGTGAAAGATTGGATGTATTTGCCTAAGGTTTTTGGGTAGTTCTAATTCTACTGTTACTGGGTTTATGATTCTTTTAATTGGAAAAGGTCCTATATATTTTGGTCCAAGTTTTTTTGCAGGGCTGTAGGGATTTTAGGTATTTTGTAGATAGATATACCATGTCTGCTACCCTGAATAGTGTGGGATTGACTCTCTTTTTGTCTGCCTGTGCTTTGTATGCTTGCCTAGCTTCATCTAAAGCTTTCCTAATGATTGGCCAGGTGCTTTGCAATTGTGCAATCCATTATTTCAGTGATGGGATTTCTGGTTCGGTTGTGATTAGTTCTGGGATAGGGTTTAAACTTTGACTGGTGGCTATTTGAAAAGGAGTGTAGCCTGTGCTGGAGTGGACTGCGTTACTGTAAGCAATTTCTGAGAAAGGGAGTAGGTCTGTCCAATTTGATTGTTGGAAATTAATAAAGCATCTTAAGTATTGTTCATAAGGAATGCGGTGGCTCAGTGGGTTAGGACACTGAGCTTGTTGATCAGAAGGTCGGCAGCTTGGTGGGTCAAATCCCGAGTGCTGCTTAACAGAGTGAGCGCCTGTTACTCATCCCAGATTCTGCCAACCTAGCAGTTCGAAAGCACGTAAAAATGCAAGTAGAAAAATAGGGACCACTACGGTGGGAAGGTAACAGCGTTCCATGTGCCTTTGGTGTCTAGTCATGCCGGCCACATGACCATGGAGAAGTCCTCGGACAAGCGCTGGCTCTTCAGCTTTGAAACGGAGATGAGCACTGGCCCCTAGTGTCGGAAACGACTAGCACGCATGTGCAGGGGAAACTTTACCTTTACCTTAAGTATTGCTCAAGTACAGAGTTCCCATGTTCCAACTGACCGTTCCCCTGAGGATGATGACTAGATGTTAGTCCCTGAGTATTTCCTAAGAGGGATAAAAATTCCTTCCAAAACTTTGACGTAAATTGCACTCCCCTATCAGATATGATGCGTTGAGGTGCTCCATGCAGTCTGTAAATGTCCTGCATGAATAGTTTCGCTAAGGTTTTTGTGGTGGGAATCTTTTGGCAAGGGATGAAGTGCGCCTGTTTAGAAAACAGATCCGTAACCCCCTAGATGACAGTGTTCCCATTGCTTTCTGGTAATTCCACTATAAAGTCCATGGCTATTTCTTTCCAGGGGGCTGAAGGGTTCACCACTGGTTGTAACAGTCCGGGTGACTTTCCTTGCAGCCTCTTAGCCATCACGCATGTTTGGCAGCTGGCCACGTAGCTTTCTATGTCCTTTTTCATGGATGGCCACCAAAATTGCCTTTTAGTTAAATGTAAGGTTTTCACAAACACAAAATGTCCTGCTGATTTTGTATCATGGCACATCTGCATGAAATTGATCTTCTGGGTGGCAGGTATGTATAACTTCTCCCCCACCCACGGTAGTCCATCTTTAATTGTGCACACATGTCTATTTTTCTGGAATCATTCATGAGTTTCCAACGACTTTCAGAATTCTATTCCAGTTTGGCTATCCACCCGCGGCTTCATTTTAGCTTGGGTCCTGGTGGTGACTGGTGCTGCCAGTTGTCTGGGCATAAGTGGTTTAGAGTCAGTGGCCCATGTGATGTTATATTGGGGCATGTGAGACAGTGTATCTGCCAGGAAATTCTTTCTCCCCAGTAAGTGTTTAAGTGTGAAACAGAATCAGTAAAAATGCTGAGACCAGAGGGCTTGCTTAGGAGTGAGTTTCCTGGGTGTTTTTAGCACTTCCAAATTTTTGTGGTTTGTCTAGACCTGGAAGGGAATTTTATTTCCTTCAAGGAAATGATGCCATGTAAGTAATGACCATCTCACAGCGTACGCTTCCTTCTCCCACACGGCCCAACGTTGTTCTGTCTCCGTGAGTTTCCTGGGGACTTCCGGGTGGCTCTCCAGCATCGCGGACGGTTGGAATCGACCGCCGGTCCTTCGTTGCTGTTTAAACTACGGAGCAGCTGACAATCAGCTGCTCCGCAGCGTGAAAACCCCACTTTTCAGGTGAAGGGGGAGGGGGAGTTCCCTGGTAGGGGTAGAGCACCGCTAGAGCCCCAGAATGTTTGTTCTGGGGTTTGAAGGGTGAGGGCTCCTCCAAAGACTGGGAATCTCCGGAGCGGAGGACTCTTCTGCTATCAGCAGAACAAGACACTGAATCCACTCCTGCCGGATCTGATTGACATCTAGAATCATTGTTGCAGCAGAGCGGATATAGGAGTCAAACAAACAGCAAGTAAAAGGCTTTAACTCTCGAAAAATAATTTTTTTCCGTCTTGTTCACTACTTGGAAAAGAAAGGGAAAATGGCGCCCGAGTGAACAGGGAAAAGAGCAGGGAAGAATTTTTTTCTTTTTTATAAGAAGTGAAGAGTTTTTTTTCCTCTCTCACTCTTTTTATAGTGAAAGTGTTTGCTGGGAGATTAAGGAGGAATTGGACTTAAAATTTGCTCTGCCCAAACTTACAAGATTTGGTTTTAGTTGTTAAAGGAGAAGAAAAGTGAAAGTTGTACTATAGTTAATTGGCTATAAATTGGCTACTAAGCCTCCTAGAATCCCTGTTACTAAAAGTGCAGGGACATTGCCTTGTTCAGCAATTGGGATTGCAGTCTTTGACATCATCCCCCGCAGCTTCTCCACCTGTAACGTTAAAGGACTTACAATATGCTTTAAAAGTGGCCTTAGCCACTCAGTCTGAAAAAGTAACTGAACAGGTGGCTGTGCTTATTGAGGATAAGAACAAGGAAATGTGGGAGGACATTCTGTTAGCACTTCAGGGGCTAGCAGGATGTATTGAGACTCTGAATGAACAGGTGGAAGAAGTTAAACAAAATAATTTGACGTTGGAGGCCAAAATGGGTGAAGTTGAATTTAAAATGGATAAAATGGATGAAGAGGTTGTGATGATACAATATGGGGATATGGAGTTTGCCCTGAGGATCAGAGGTTTGAAAGAGAATCCTCAGGAGAATTTGCAAGAGATGCTGATGGATGCCTTGGCACCTAATTTTGGGTTTCAACCCGAAGATTTTTTTGGTGAGATAGATAAAGTTTTCAGAGTTAACTCTTGGATTGCCAGGCAGAGGAAATTGCCAAGAGATGTGGTGGTGTATTTTACGAAAAGAAAGATAAATGAGATTATTCAAATTTTTTATAATAAGAGATTTAAAATTGCTGGTCAGGAGGTTTTGATTCTGAAAGAGATTCCCCCAAAAGTTTTGAGAAAAAGAAAAGATTTTGCTTTTTTGGCAGAAGAATTCAAAAAACAACAGCTTCAGTTCAGATGGGAGATACCAATGGGGATTGTGGTGAATTATGCTGGAATAAGATACCGTCTTAATACAGTTTTGAAGGCACGAGATTTTTATACTAATGTATTGAAAGCAGGTTCACCGCCATCTTCAGAAGATAAAGAAGGAAAGGATGAAGGAGAGCGGCAGTCACAAGAAAAACAGCAATCTCCTGAAACTGCAACCCTTGGCTTTAGTAGAAGAACCTATGACTCAAAGAATAACACGGGCTGCATCTAGACGTAAGGCACAACAACAACAATGGCAACAGGATCAATGTTTGATGATTACAACTCAAGAATCAAGTGAAGCAGTGGGAGGAGTGAGGCCAAAGAGACAGATCTCTGAAGATCTTCAGGAGGTGCTCCAGAGGCTTCAAGTCACAAACGATGGTGATAAAATTCCTGACTTGGAATGTTAATGGTCTGAATTCACCACAAAAGAGAAATATTTCAGTATTTGAAACATTTTAAAAATGACGTTGTATGTTTGCAAGAGATGCATATTCGGGTATCTGATCAGAAATATTTGATAAATTTGAGACTGGGTACACAATTTATTGCATCTGCTCCAGAGAAGAAAAATGGGGTAGTAATATATGTGAAGAAGGGTCTGATAGCCAAATTAGTAGAAGCAGATATACAAGGAAGATATATTATTATTGAACTTTTGATTGAAGGGAAGAAAATACTTCTAATTGGAATATATGCTCCTAATCAACAACAAGAAGAATTTTATAAATTGCTACATAACAAAATAATTCAATGGGATTACAAGTCTTGTATTTTAATGGGAGACTGGAATGGTGTTATGGACACGCAGAAGGATAAGAAAGGATTTTTTAAAAATACTCCTAATCATGCTAGATTGCCTACATCTTTCTTTGATTTGAAAGATGACTTGGAATTCAGAGACATTTGGAGAGAAAAAACGTGGATGAAAAGGATTTTACTTTTTTTTCTGACAGACATCAATCCTTTTCTAGGATTGATTTTATATTAATTACTAATCATTTTTTCTAGGATTAAGAAGATCAAGATATGTCCAAGAACTTTATCAGACCATAGTCCAGTTTGGATGGAATTGGATAAGGATAATGGTGACAGAAGATCATGGAGATTAAATGAAAATTTATTTAGATATGTAGAAAATGTGGAAGAATGTAAAAAGCAGATGAAAGAATTTTTTATTACATATATGCATAAAGGCACTTCTATTGAAATGGTATGGGATGCAAGTAAAGCTTATATGAGAGGAGTCTTAATATATTTGAACAATAAATATAGACATAGAATGGAATTTGTGTAAAGAAATAGAGGAGGAAATAAAGAGGAAAGAGAAGGCTTTTATTATGGATCCATCTGATAAGTGGCTGAAAGAAGGAATTAATTTGTTAAGAGGGCAGTTTGATATGCTATTGGCAGACCAGGTGGCAACTAATTTAAGATATGCTAAACATAATATTTTTAATAACGCAGATAAACCTGGTAGGTGGTTAGCTTATTTATTAAGGAAAAAAAACAAAGATCTCGTCATATAGATAAGATAGAGTATAGGGGTAAAGAAGTGTTTCAGCAAAATCTCATTAAAAAGGCCTTTGTTGAATTTTATTCTAAGCTGTATGCAAGGGATAAAAGTCAATGTTTAGACATAGACAGTTATTTGCAAGGAGTGAATATCCAGGCACTTACAGAAGAGCAACGGGAACAGATGAATCAATTGATAACCACTGAAAAAATTATTCTAGCAATTAAACAATTAAAAGTAGGTAAGGCACCTGGGACAGATGGATTGACTGCTACTTATTATAAAAATTTACAACTAGAGATGGTGGAACCTTTAAAAGAATTGTTTAGAACAATTTAATCCGGAGGGGAGTTTCCTCCATCATGGAAAACAGCATTTATAACATTGATTCTAAAGGAAGATCAAGATCTTGTACAAACTAAAAATTATAGACCTATATCATTGTTAAATACTGATTACAAGATATTTGCAAAAATTTTAGCAAATAGATTGATGAAGGTTATGCAACAAATGATCAAACAGGATTCATAAGCGGTAGGCAAATGAAAAATAACGTGAGACACATTGTAAATGTATTAGAATATTTAGAAAGAAATAACCAAGTCCCTGCAGTGCTGATTTTTTTGGACGCTGAAAAAGCTTTCGATCAATTGGATTGGCAATTCTTATTTAAAGTGTTAGAGAAGATGCAGTTTGGGGATACGTTTTTACAACCTATTAGGGCTATATATCAAAAACAAACAGGACAAATAATAATGGTAGCTTATCAGAAGCTTGTAAAATTGAAAAGGGTACAAGACAGGGATGTCCACTATCACCATTGTTGTTTGTTTAAACATTGGAAATATTATTGATTAATATACGTGACTCAAAGAAAATACAGGGAATTAAAATTAGAGATCAAGACTATAGATTGAGAGCGTTTGCAGATGACTTGGTTATTACGTTAACTCAACCAATTCAATCAGTTTTGGATTTAATGGAAATAATTCTATAATATGGACAAGTTTCTGGATTTAAGGTAAATAGACAAAAAACTAAGATATTGTCTAAAAATATGACTATAAAACAAAAGGTTGCTTTAGAAAAATTAACGGGATTTGAAATAGTTAAAAAGATTAAATATTTGGGGGTATATCTTTCAGCTTCAAATGAGAAATTATATAAAAATAATTATGATTTTTTTATGTTTAAAAATACAAAAAGAGCTTGATAGTTGGAGAAAATTACAATTGTCTTTATTGGGAAGAATTGCAGCTGTGAAAATGAATGTTTTACCTAATTTTTTATTTTTATTTCAAATGATACCTATACTTAAAAAAGATTCAAATTTGTAAAAATGGCAGAGAGGTATTAATAAATTTATTTGGGCAGGGAAGAGACCAAGAGTTAAATTTAAGATAATGCAAGATGTACGTGAAAGAGGTGGTCTCAAAGTGCCCAATCTTAAATTATATTATGAGGCGGCAGCACTATCGTCAATTAGTGATTGGTTTAATTTAACACAAAGGAGTCTATTGAATATTGAAGGGTGTGATTTGTTATATGGGTGGCATGCTTATTTATTGTATGATAAAAAAGGGGACAAAGTTTTTAAAACACATATATTAAGGTCTGCCTTGTTGAGAGTTTGGAAAAAATATCGACACAAGTTGAATTATAAAATTCCTATTTGGGCAATACCTAAACATGCAATAGAAAACATAAATGTGGGATTTAAACATGATGTGATAACATATAAAGAAATTCTTAGATTGGAAAAGAATGAATGGCAATTGAAGTCTTTCAATATTTTAAAAGAAGAGAAAACAGTACAAACTTGGTTTCAGTATGGGCAGTTACAGGCTAGATGGAAAGAAGATCAGAAAATTGGTATTTCAATATCAGATGGGAATTTGGTAAAGCAAATTAGAGATCAAAGTCGAGCGCATATAAGAAGGATATATAATGCATTGTTAGAAATTGACTCAGAAGCAGAATTGGTTAAGGATTGCATGATAAAATGGGCCCAAAATTTTCAAGAACCAATAATAATGGATACTTGGGAGAAAATATGGGTTAGGAATGTTAAATTTACACAGGCACAAAACTTAAGGCAGAATTTTTACAAAATGTTTTATAGATGGCATTTAGATCCCAAAAAATTAGCATGTATGTATCCAAATTGTCAGCCAAAATGTTGGAGATGTGGTTGTGATGATGCAACATATTATCATGTATGGTGGACTTGTAAAAAAGTTAAAGCTTTTTGGATTAAAACTTGGTGGATCTTTAAGAAAAAGATAAGATTTTTACCACAATTGTTTTTGTTGGGTATTATCACTGATTGTACTGCTATAGAAACTAAATTGATGCTGAATTTAATAACAGCTGCAAGACTTTTGGTAGCGCAATACTGGAAGAAGGAGGATCTGCCTAACTATTGAAGAATGGACTTTGAAAGTTTCGAACTTGGCAGAAATGGCCAAAATCTCGGCATATGTGAAAGATCACTCAGAACAGAGATATATAGTGGAATGGAGAAGATGGATTGATTATATTCAGAATAAATATGGGACTATAAAGTATCATTTAGCATATGAATATTTATTAGTTATTATAATTAGAGGCTATATTATTTTTCTTTTCTATGGCTAAGGAGAGTTAAAGGGCGATATGGTTTAAAGAGTAATTATAGTAATTAGAATATTTTAGAGTAAGATTGTATGATGTAATACCCTGTATTCAGCTCTGGGAAGTCGGGGTGTATGTGTTGGGATGGGAGGGATGGGGAGGGGGTGGGGGAGATGGGGTATATGTTCTAAAAATGTATTTTAAAACTTTTCAATAAAAGAGTTTCCTGGACGGATATGCACATGGTTGCAGCACCCCCTCGTCATTTTCCTGTAATAATACAGCTCTCACCACCACATCACTTGCATCTGCCTGTATTACAAAAGGTTTAGTGGGATCCAGGTGTCTCAGTACAGGCTTGGCAGAGAAAAGCCTCTTTAGCCTCTCAAATGTTGCTTGACATTCTATTGTCCATTTTAGGGGCTTGCTGGGTTTCACTGCCCCCCCTCGTTTTCAACAAGTATGTGAGTGGCAGGGCTATTTGGGCGAATGAAGGGATGAATTGGTGGTAGAAATTTGCAAAACCCAGGAAACTTTGCAATTTCTTCCTTGTGTGGGGTGGTGCCCATTCTAATAATGCCCTGACTTTCTCAGGGTCCATTTCGATGCCCTGCAAGCATATGTGATAACCCAGGTAGTCTATTCTTTCCTGTTGGAATTCGCATTTCGATAATTTTGCATATAGGTGGGTGGCCCAGAAGTTTTTTAGAACTGCTCTGACTAGATTAATATGCTCCTCCTTGATCTCAGTTAAGGTAAGGCTTCCGGATGGCAAGGCGACGCTGGAGGCAGCCATTTCTTGGCTGTCAGCCTCGCAGCTCCGTAGAGCCGCCGAAAACAGCGCTGATCAGCTGTTCGGCAGCTAGGAAGCCCCCAACTTGGGAGAAGAGGAGGGGGTGAGCGTCCAGGTAAGGGTAGAGCTCTCCGGGGCTGCCAGAAATTATAGTTTTGGCGGTGGAAGGATTGAGCCCCCCCGAAGCCTGGGCATGCTCCGGACTGCGAGGTGCCTCTGCTCCGGGTTTTTTGGAGCAGAACAGGGCGTTCGCAACCATCCCTGCTAGCAAGGAAGAGCTTTTGAGAACGAGGACGCAGGCAGAGCGATGCAGGAGATTTTGGTGAAGATGATGCTTTGATCTTTAACTCAATGGACTTTACTGAATCTGCATGTGAAAGTGCGTAGTTAACAATAGAGGGTGAAAATGGCGGCTATATCTTCTAAAGTTCCTGCCCTGAGGCAGCAGTCTTCGCTGAAAACTTCATTGTCCTCTGCATCTGAATCTGTATTAGCTTTTACAGCAAAAGATTTGCAGAGTCTGTTGCACGAGACTATGGAAAAGCAAATGCAGCAATTTGTTGAGATAATGGAGAAAAAGTTGGAGGAGAAGTTTACAGAGAAATTAAAAGAAATGAGAGCAGACATCACATCTGCAATAGAGGGCATGGTTAAAGGTATTGAGATTTTGGAGGACAGAATGGAAGATCTTGCTCAAAATGATATTAGATTGGAAGCCAAAATGACAGAAACTGAAAATGTAATAGAGAAAATGGACTATGACTTGATTTCGACACAGTATTTTCAGATGGAGCTTGCTTTGAGAATCAGAGGCCTTAGAGAAAACCCTAAGGAAAATTTGGAGAAAATGGTTTCTGAGGTTTTGGAAGGGGTGTTAGAGCGACCAGCAGATGAAATAATGGAAGATATAGATAAAATCTTCCGTGTTAATTCGTGGATTGCAAGACAAAGGAAATTACCCAGAGATGTGGTGGTTTATTTCACAAAGAGAAAGATTAGAAATGAAGTTATCCAGGCCTCCTATAATATTGATTTTGTAATGGATAAGCAAAAAGTTTTGATTTTAAAAGAGATTCCTGCAAGAATTTTAAGAAAAAGGAAGGAATTTGCTTTTTTGACACAAGAATTGAGACGACGTGATATTAAGTTTAGATGGCAAATACCAGAGGGTATGGTGGTGACTTATGAAGGCACAAGGCATTGTCTTACCACGGTGGTTCAGGCACGTGATTTTTACAGTAATGTTTTAAAAGCAGTCCCCATATCGTCTTTGGAGTCTACAAAAAAAAAAAAAAAGGTGACAGAGAGCCTCAACGTTCCAGAGAGAATCCACAAGATGTTGAAGGGTTAACGCAGACAGATGTGAAAGTTACAGGAGTGGGTCAAATTTCATCACCACGGGAGAAGGCCAGAAATTGGAAGAGGTGTGCTGCTTCTGGAAGAATGAAGCAAACCTGAGGATTTAGTTGCATAATTGCAAGAGATAATAATGTAATAAGGATGCTAGAAGGATTAAGTATGTGGGGATTCATTTTTCACCCTTATAAAATAATTATATAATATTTTGTGTTGCTTTAGTTTGAAGATGATTATGAAAATTTAATTGGGAAGATTTATAGTAGTGTTTATTGATATTCTGTAGGTTATGCTTTGTTATTTGGATGGAAAGTTGTAAGCCTGGAAGGTAGTGTATGGTATTTTAAGTTGTATAATATATTAGGAGAAGGAAAGGTTGTTATAAATTGTTTTATGTGTGATTGAAATTAATTTGTAATACTTTTATGGGCAATATTGGAGTAGGTAATAGAATATAAGAATATAAGAATGATGTGATTATATATAATTTTTTTTTAAGTTTGGAAGTAATCTATGGTATTTTAATTTGTATAATATATTAGAATAATATGAATTTAAGGTATTATTTTGTATCTGAATAATCATTGATATGATATATATATATATGTATGTTTGGAATTTACCTATATGAGTTAAAGTTTGATAGTTTGAATAGCTTAGGATTGTTTGTGTAAGTTAGATCATGATTGTTTGTTTGTATTTTTATACCCTGTGTTTTGGTATTAGATTGGAAAGTATTATTTTGTATTTGTATAATTATTGATATATATATATATATATATATATATATATATATATATATATATATATATATATATATATATATATATATATATATGTATGTATATATATGTATGTATATATATGTATGTATATATATGTATGTATATATATTTTTATACCCTGTATTTTATACCCTGTATTTTGCTCTGGGAAGCTGGGGGGGGGAGAGGGGAAAGGGAGGGAGGGGTTGGGGAGGGTTGGGGAGGGGGAAGAGGGTGGGGGGAAGGGGTTGGGAGGTTTTTTTTTCTTTTTTTTGGTTTGTTAAAGATAAAATGTATTGTAAAACTTTTCAATTAAAAAAAAACGGCAGAACTTTGAACTGGTAGCAACCCATTGGACAATTAAATGTGGTCTTCCATTCATCTCCTTCCTTGATCCTAGTATGCTTCTCTTAGGTCTAGTTTGGTGAAAATCCTTCCTTTTGATAGGTGGATAGCATATCCTTTATTAGAGGTAGGGGGTACAGGTTACTTTCACTAATTGCATTAAGGGCCCAGTAATCCACGCACAAATGCATAGTACTGTCCTTCTTCTCCCTGAACAGGACTGGAGTGGTCACTTTGGGTTTGGCAGGTTCAATAAATCCCCTTTCTAAGTTTTTACATAGGAATCTTTCCATCTCCTCCATCTCTTTAGGGCTCATGGAGTACATCCTGGGCATCGGGAGTTTTGCCCCAGGTTTGATTTCTATAGCAGTCTGTGGGTTGGTGAAAAGGGAGCTCATCCACCCGTTCCTCACTGAAAACTTCAGCAAAGTCCCAGTATTCTTCCGGTATTTCTGGTAACCCCTTCTCTTCTCCCACTGATGCTGTCTCTGCTCCTCAGGTTTGGGGGGGCCTTTGGGGTTCTGAGTCCACACGCTCCCCCTCTGGGAAGTTGAGTTCTGCTGTCCTCCAATTTACCCAGGGGTTCCATTTCTTTAACCATTCCAGCCCTAAAATCATTGGGCATTCCATGCCTGGGGTCACTACAACTGTTATATCTTCCTCATGGGTCCCCAATTACAGGTGAACTGGTAAGGTGGCTAGGGTAGCTGGTACCCTCCCACCCGTGCTATGGACCCATCTAACTGGCAAAAGGAGAAAGATTGCTTTAGTCCAAGTTCCCCAATAGGGTCAGGCTAATGAGGCAACGGGTGCACCCAGAGTCTATCAAGGCTTTCACTTTGACAGCTTCGGGCAAGGAAGGGGCTAATATAGTCACTTTCTTGAGGATGGGTGGAATGGATCCACTTACCAGGGTTTCGCCCTCTGAGCTGTCCTCTGAGGTGTCCCCTGCCCCTGCGGTGTAGGCTGGAGTTCTCTCCCATTCCTTTGCAGGGTTTTGGGATTCTACAGCCTCTATCCCCTCCATGGTGGCTTCTTTTGGTTCAGCTGGGGACTTCCCTGATCTTCTGGTTGGTGATGCATCTGATTTGTGCTGAGGGGCTTTTGAGTGGCATTCTGCAGCATGGTGGCCCTCTCTCCTGCATTTGAAACAGCCCATTGATTTCTTAGCCATAGCCAGTGGTTTCACTGGCTCGCGTGTTTGCTTGGGAGGCGGGTGGGCCCATGGTTTTCCTCGGCGGTGCCTCTTCAGTAGGTCTATCTTCACCTCCTCTGCCAGGACATACCAGTCATCGAGGTGGTGTGGGTCTCCTCGAGGCAGGCAAGCATCATACAGGTTGTAGTTTAGCCCATCGTTGAAGTGGCTAAGGAGGATGTCTTCCTGCCAGTTCAGCTTGTTGGCAATGGCCCGGAATTCTTGTGTATATTCAGCCACCGGCTGTCTGACCTGCCTCACCATTTTGATTTTCTCCTGGGCCTTACAATCAGCCAAGGGGTCCTCAAATCGCCTCCTCAAGGATGACATGAACCGGTTGAAGTCATTGAGTTCTGGGGCGTTGGAGTCATGCAGATTCACCATCCAGTCTGTGGCCGGTCTGTCCAGGGCAGATTGCACGATGCGGATGTGGGCTTTGTTGCTGGGGATGTCCTGTCTGTATTCTTCCATATAACTGGAAAAACCCCAAGCGTGGCGCCTCCCCCATGAATTTCGCTTCCAGAAGTGGGAGTTTTTCAATGGATTGGTGCCTACGCCACTGGTGGTATTGCCCCCCATCCTGAACCCCATCTGTGGGTTGGCAGGGGGTGGGTGCTGCTGAGGTGGTAGCTCTGGGTTTAGTGGACACCATTGGTGCTACAGGTTCCGGATCCCATCCACTGTTTCTCCAGCTGCAGCTCCAGGCGCTGGTGCAGCTGCAGGACTCAGGTTTCTCCTCCCTTAGAGAGCCAAGGATTTTTTTCATCAGGACAATAGCTTTCTCTAGGATCCATTCCTCTTCGCTGACGTGCAGGGAGCTCTTCATCTCTTGCTTCCATCCATGTTGGTGGCCACCCCATCTCAGGGTCACTTTCCTTGATGCCTTTTCCCACTCGCTTTTCCTTCCAACACCCATCAACCACTGAGATTTGTGGTTGCACGTCTCCACCATCTCTTCCCTGGAGGAATATGATGCTTTAGCTTCTGATAGTTGGGGGGATTTCGGTTGGGGGGAAAGTTCCCTTTCCATGGGGCTTCTGTCCTTCCCTGACTCATCATTAGACATTGTATTTTTTGCAAAGTCCCCTGGTAAGGTTCTTCCTTCCAGAATCCACTTCAATCCACATCTTAAGAAAGAAGGACTCTTGGAGACAAGGTTGTCCAAGCAGGAACTTTTATTAAGAAATAGAAGATAGCGAGTATAATACACAGTATCTGAGAAATCCCTTCACAGATCGATATTTTTAAATGTCCCCAAGCAAGCCCCACCCCACAGTTCATTTGGTCAGTTCCAGATCAGCCAAGTTCCAGGTGGTAAGCCCCTCATGGGAAGAGGAGAAACATCAGTCCATTTGTAGCAGAATCATTTCCACCCCCTCACATTCCATCTGGAGAAACAAACCAGATTCCGGAGGGTTTCATTCCACCCCCTTTCATAAGATGAGAGGGAAAATGCCTAGTGAGGCAGTAATTGATCTTATTGTAATGAATAGCAGGCAGGTTACATTTGAGGAAGGAAGTGAAAGCAATAAAAACCTATGCTTGTTCCCTCTCCTCCTTGGGAATGGCAGAATCCATTCTGCCATTTAATTAACAAACTCCACATAAAAATGGTACCTCATGAACCCATATTATCATCCTTCCAGGCCATATCTGTTGATAACAATCCAAAGTGAAATAAAAGAATATATGAGTGGGTTTTTTTTCCTTTTTCACAATAATGAGTATATGGTCACAATCCAAAGCCAAGTGCCACCAACCATCCATCTCAATGTTCTAGTTTCATTTTGTTCTGTGCTAGATAAGAATTCATTATAATGTTATGAAAGTGAGCCATATTTTTAATGAAGTGAAAATGGCATTTCAGCCAATGAACAGCCATGATAAGAACATTCTGCTCCAATGCTATTTCTGATACCAATTTTCCTGCCTTGTGATCATGAAGCCTACAACTGTATTCAAGTCTGCTTTCCATTTTTTTTGTTGCTGTTATCTGCCATTGAGGCTTCCAGCTAATGTTTGCACACAGGAAACCAGAAGCAGTGATAAGCCAGAAACTTGTGAGAATGCACTGGTATCTCCAAGCAATTTTTCCATTTACAGGAAGTATTTTTCATATTGCCATAATGCTGAGGATTTTTTTTCAAAACATATGCCATTTAGATAACAAAGGAAGAAAGCTATGGGAGTTGGGGTGTGTGAGCTGAATAAGAAAATAGAAGAGGGGAAAAAGAAAAAGAGAAAGTATTTTGTGGAAGGGGGGATTAAAAAAGATCTGAACTACAGATCAAAAAGAATGGGGTGGAATTTAACAGGGAGAAATGAAGAGGTTATACATCTACATAGGAAAAATCGTAGGCCTAGAGGATGGGAGATTAGCAGTAGCACCCATGCAAGCGATATATCTACCCAGAAGTCTATCAACCATACTACACATGAGCTGGCAATATGATGCAGCTGCTAAAAAGGGCAAATTTTATTTTTGAATGAATTAACAGGAACACAAAGTCGAAAAAAAGGGAGAGTGGGTGAAGAGTAGCTGTTCTACTTCGTTAGATCTTTGGTCAGACCTTGCTTGAAATGCAATAAGTCTGGAAATGACAAATTGGAGAGTATTTAGAGGAGAGCTATGAGAATTGTTAAGGGATTTAAAAACCAACACCTTTGAGGAATGCTGACAGAATCCACTCATAATTTTCATAGAGGAGAGAGAAGAGAGCAGTCTTCAAATACCCTTTTCTCAGAAAGAAGTGGGAAAGGATCTATATTCGGAGGGTAGGATCAGAACCAAGGGATTAAATCTACAAGGAAACAACTTCAATAATAATAAACCTTTATTGTCAAAGTACAACAAGCTAGACATGTAAAGAAACTTCAGCAGTATGAGCTGTCAGATGGTGTAACAAGCTACTACATGAAGCAATGAGTTCTTTTTGACCAGAGTTGTTTTGCAATAGAGTCTGGATAATCATCTGTCAGAGAGGCTCTAGTCTAGTAGAACCAAAAGAGATTGGACCTTTAAACTCGTTTTCAACTCTAACTCTATACTTTCATTCATCTATACTGTCAGAATCCATTTATATTTCATTTCTAACTCCTTTATTTGTGCAAATCTAAATCTCACCCCCTTACTGGATTCTGCTATTTCCAAGGAGGGAAAGAGAAGGCAGGGTTGTTAAGAGCCATCTCTATGCCTTAGATGTAAGGTTTGTTTATTCAGCCTGCCTGGAGGCCATCACAAAAGACCAGGGAAGAAACCCTTTGAACTAAGAAGAGCAAAGAAAGAGGGTGGGCGGAATTCTGGTTTGTATCTCCGAATGGAATGTGAAGGGGAGGAAGTAATAATGTTGCAAATGTACTGGGGCTCTCCTTTTCCACAAGGAGTTTGACACCTGAAACTTGACTGATCCGGTACTGACCAAATGGACTGAGGGGAGGGGTTTTACTCAGGGACACTTTAAAAGTATTGACCTGTGAGACAGTTTCCAGAACCTGTCTATATTATCCACAGTCAACCATGTTTTAGTAAAAGTTCCTGTTTGGACAATCTCGTCTCTGAGTTCTTCTTTCCTAAGACGTGGATTGGGGTGAGTTCTGACATATATTTCATAATATTGTATCTATGGTTACCATATTTTCTTGGGAAAAAAGAGATAAACTTGAAAAAGGGCAAAGTCTGAAAGAGGTTCATAAAGATAAAAAGTTTGCTTATAACTAGCTTTGCAATTGGAAATTAAACAGCAAAACCAAGAAAAACTGTACAAAAATATATATTCTAATAAAAAATCTAAATTAAACAGTACATATAAATTTATTTTAAAAAGGCAATTCAATTTCTCTATTGTATGATAAACTTAAATGACCAAAATAATGAAAAAAGTGAGTTTTTCAAACAACAACCCCTAAACAAGAGGTTTTTGAAATAAAGGAATGTAAATATATCTTAAGAGTCCCCAACCCCTAAGCCCACTACTGGGCTGTGGCCTATTTGGAACTGGGCCACATGACTGGTGGGCTAGTACACACCCATGCACACCTTGATTTGCGCAAGCGGCAGGCTGATGCACATACACATGTGCATGCAGCTCAATATGCACAGGTTCAGCTGGGCACGTATGCACGTACATGGTGGCCTGCTGCTCGCACAAATTGAGCTGTGCACACGTGTGCCGGCCCATTGCTCATGCGATCTGATGCCCCTCTCCCCCTCCCCAGCTGGGCCTCCAAGCCACAAAGGTTGGGGACAGCTGTCTTAAAACACATATATTAAGACAATTTTTAATCCTAGGGCTATGTTTTAATATATTTTTAGGCAATTTCAGGTGGCTTGGACTACAAATTCCATATTTCCTATCATCACAGCCAAAAATCAAATATAGAGATTGTAGTCTTAATATACCTGAAGGACATCCAGTTCATTAAGAATACTAAAGAAATGGTCAAATTAATGAGAAAGATTAATAGATTTATGCTGCTGTAACAAGTGGAAGAAAAGAGAACGGGAGAAACAGCAATTTTCTTGAGATGGAAGAAGCCACACCTAACACGTTTTCCCTTTTAGGTAAAATTTTAGCTCAAGAAACCAATGTTGTAGGAAATATTCATGTTTACTTAGCAAAGACTAATAGTATTCTTTCTCCAGTTTCATATAACAATGTCTACAGATGTAATGACGATCATTTAAATTTCATGACATGATGCAATCATTATAAATAAATAGAACCTTTCCAAAGAATTGCTATCATGGGAACTAAAACAGTATCAGTCAAACTTAATTAGCTAAAATCTTTACATGTAATCCAGTTTTCCCAATAAAGAATCAGTAATGATAGGTCTGGCTAAATAATGAATTTAGAATAGAAGCATGTAATTTTCAGCTTTATATTGTGGATCGCCTCCATCCTAGTACAATTTTGAACAGGCTTTTCTGTACAATAAACCTATGGCAGAATTAAGTCTTTTGAATTGCCCAAAAATATGGTTCTAGTTGTGGTTCTGAAATGTGGAATGATAAATAATCCTCTGAAAGAAATTTAATATTTGTCTATGGGAAAAAATATGCCTTTCTTTTTTCAAGAACTTAAAGTACCCCTTAAATGTACATTTGCTTGCTGATATCTTACACTTTATGATGTCACTGCTCCCATGGAAACCCTTTTGTCCACACAAATGAAGATCTCATCTGCCAGTAGAAAAGCATGGGAAGCTAAGAGAAGAGGTAATACTTTGAATCTGACAAGATCAAAGCTGCTTAGAACACTACCACTCTATGGCCCTGAGTGCAGCTCCATCTTAACACATCAAAGATGGCTCAAAACATCGACTGGTTACACAGTAAGGCAGAAGTCTGTAAAGTAAGTCACTACAGCCCTAAAGGACACAAAGAGCTACATTGTAAAATGGTCAGTTTTATTGATGTGCCCAGTTTAAATATAAAGGATAAAAATCAAAGAGGATACAACCAACTTGATTTGGGTAATCTGGAGGAAAGAGAGGTTATTGTAATAAAAAATAATGACAGGAGTAATTCCAATATAGAAGGTGCAGTTTGCCTTTTCAAGCAAGGTTCTTCTGAACAACTCAATGTTGTGAGCTGGATAAGTAATGATCTTCAAAAATATGCAACTGGATTTCAATATGGATTGACACCAGCAAGTGGAACTTGTAAAAATCAGGCTTATACCATATCAGCTGATAGGTTGACCACCAGCCATGAAAGAAGCTCAGAAAATCCTTCTTATGTCAATAAACTTTGCTCCCTACTTGTTCAAAAGGCATGCCAGGAGATCAAGGACAAATTGGAAGGTAGCAAAAGCGATGTACGCACTCCCATCAGTGGTGAAAACAAGACTGCAACTTCAGGGTCTGATAGTGTTTCAGAAAAGCCCTGGTTTCTGGACTTGCATGCAAAAGACATTTTTGGAATGGCTCTGAAAATGATGCAGCAGCACATACTAGAAAAAACAAAAGAAGCTTCTTGTAAGATAAATGCCAGGACACCTAACTACACTCAGAAAGATCCAGCTAATGATTTGGCTACGGAAAGCCAAAGACCCAAATGCACTCCAGGAACCAGTGGGACACAAGAACCTCTTTCGAATGAACCACCAAGGACAAGTATATCAGGTATCCTTTTGTCACTCATCCAAAAAATTTTGCGTGATGCTGCTTCAAATCTGGATGATGGTTCCAGTGATGCATACCAGGCTTATAAGCAGGCTCCACTTCATAAATCAGGCTCAGAAGGGAAAAGGCCTTATTAAAAACAGACTAATGGAACATGGGATGTATGACAATATGGATCAAATAAGCTGACAATTTATTGACCAGTTGGTATAATCTGTAATGACGTTGAACCAGCTCATGGGTTATAACTTAGTGACTGATGATAAGCAGCAGTTACAATTGGCCATCACAAATCTTGGAAGGGCTAAAGAAAATATTTCTTCTATAACAACATTTAATAGAAAACAACTGGGTTTAATCCATTCTGGAAGCAATGCTTAAAAATAATAAAAACTCAATAATTTCCAGAACAGAAGTCAAGTGTTACCCAGGAAATGCAAGCTTTCTAATGTGCTACCTAACCAGTCTGATATTTCAAATAAGCAAAGTGATGAATTGTCTCAGAAGAGTTACAGCCAGCAAGATATGCTTCAGGAGCTAGTAAGATACCTAGGAAACAACTGATGGGTACCACTCTGAGATAGATGCTTCAGTGCAAATTGCTTGATTAGCTCTTTGCATCAGGAGCCAACTCTTCCCTTGCTTAATGCTTCAATCCAGTTTAGGCATCTAGACTCAAACTTTCTCTGATGTGACAGCTGCCATCACAGTTTCACTGTGGACCATAGCAATAAACAACATCATTCACAATGAGTTCAACTGGTAGATAAAATTGTAGCTAGGAAAGATCATCCATTAAATACATTGTAAAAAAGTGAGCAGAAGAGAGGCTGTTGTTTTAATACTTCATTATCACCTAGACTAGAATTCACTGATTTATGCAGTAATCTAAAAATGCTGCTCTCTCAAAAAAACCAAAAACAAAAAAAAAACACCGCAAGTCAGAAGAGTGTACAAATTCAGGCAAATATATGGTTGTTTCATTTACTTTCTTAAACCAACCAGGAAATTTATTAGTATTTTTAGTATTTTTTTTAAACAAAGGTTTGGAAATGAGATAGGAATATACAGGTGAAACTCGAAAAATTAGAATATCGTGCAAAAGTTCATTTATTTCAGTAATGCAACTTAAAAGGGGAAACTAACATATGAGATAGACTCATTACATGCAAAGCAAGGTAGTACCGTGATTTGTCATAATTGTGATGATTATGGCGTACAGCTCATGAAAACCCCAAATCCACAATCTCAGAAAATTAGAATATTACATGCAATCAATAAAACAAGGAGTGTACATAGAACGATATTGGACCTCTGAAAAGTATAAGCATGCATATGTACTCAGTGCTTGGTTTGGGCCCCTTTTGCAGCAATTACTGCCTCAGTGCGGTGTGGCATGGAAGCTATCTCATGTGTCTCATCTTTCTCTTGGCAATGCCCCATAGATTCTCTATGGGGTTCAGGTCAGGTGAGTTTGCTGGCCAATCAAGCACAGTAATCCCACGGTCATTGAACCAGGTTTTGGTGCTTTTGGCAGTGTGGGCAGGTGTCAGGTCCTGCTGGAAAATGAAGTCAGGATCCCCATAAAGCTCATCTGCAGAAGGAAGCATGAAGTGCTCCAAAATCTCCTGGTAGATGGCTGCGTTGACCCTGGACTTAATGAAGCACAGTGGACCAACACCGGCAGATGACATGGCTCCCCAAATCAACACAGACTGTGGAAACTTCACACTGGACTTCAAGCATCTTGCAGTGTGTGCCTCTCCATTCTTCCTCCAGACTCTGGGTCCTTGGTTTCCAAATGAGATGCAAAAGTTGCTCTCATCAGAAAAGAGGACTTTGGACCACTGAGCAACAGACCAGGTCTGTTTTTCTTTAGCACAGGTAAGACGCTTCCGATGTTGTTTGTTGTTCAGGAGCAGCTTGACAAGAGGAATATGACATTTGAAGCCCATGTCCAGGATCCGTCTGTGTGTGGTGGCTCTTGATGCACTGACTCCAGCCTCAGTCCACTCCTTGTGAAAGTCCCCAACACTTTTGAATGGCCTTTTCCTGACAATCCTCTCCAGGCTGCGGTCATCCCTGCTGCTTGTGCACATTTTTCTTCCACACTTTTCCCTTCCACATAACTTTCTATTAATGTGCTTTGATACAGCACTTTGGGAACATCCAACTTCTTTTGCAATTACCTTTTGAGGCTTTCCCTCCTTATGAAGGGTGTCAATGATGGTTTTCTGCACAACTGTCAGGTCAGCAGTCTTCCTCATGATTGTGATTCCTACTGAACCAGACTGAGAGACCAATGAAAGGCTCAGGAACCCTTTGCAGGTGTTATGGCTTAATTAGCTGATTAGAGTGGGACACTTTGAGCCTAGAATATTGTACCTTTTCACAATATTCTAATTTTCTGAGATTGTGGATTTGGGGTTTTCATGAGCTGTATGCCATAATCATCAGAAGTATGACAAATCACGGCTTGAACTATCTTGCTTTGCACGTAATGAGTCTATCTCATATATTAGTTTCCCCTTTTAAGTTGCATTACTGAAATAAATGAACTTTTGTACGATATTCTAATTTTTCAAGTTTCACCTGTAGAACATGAGCACCTATAACTTATGGAACAGAGTTTCTTGACTTTGAGAAGTCAATGGGCATATCAACAATTTTAAAAGTATTTTAGCTGCCTTCACTTGGTGGATGCGAGACAAGCATAAATTACTCTTTACCAGAAAGCATAATAGATAATAATGTGCTCTGCCATCTTCTCTGGGTAACTTCCTACAAGCTCTAGCTTACTTTTTCTTCTAGGCTAGCAGGAACACTTCTAAACAGAGCACTAGGATGCAGCTCGCCACCATTTGTATATTCTAACAATGTTGCTAATCCCATCTGCGTGCCCCCTTGTCTCAGCAAAGCATTCTTAGAAATAAAGATATCTGACATTTTGCTCTGCTGCATGCTATGTATCCATGTTTCTGTAAAATATTTAGAAAAGAATCAGACAGAAACAATATCATTAATAGCAATGGGAAAAGCTAGAAAGACAGGCTTTGATACCATTATTTCAGGCTATTTGTTAGGAGCCTATGCCTGATTTTTCAAGTATGGAATATCGAACTAAAATATAGCTTATTTAATGTGGATCCAATTTATGAGATGGGCCATAATGGAGGAGATGAAGGGAGGAGGAATATGTGAGATGGGGTTGAAATGGCTAATTGTTGTTAGTGTGACAGCCCTAGGAAACTATAACCCCCCCCCAAAAAAAAAGACTGAAAGAGGGGGACAAGAAACTCACTATTAGCAAAAATGGTGATCTATGGGTCTTTTTTGTAACTCAACTGGAATAGAACTCCTTAGACCAAACATGTGGGCCGGATGCAGCCTGGGGAGGGCCCAGATTTGGCCCCCGGGGGCTGTCCCAGAAATGGCAAGGAACCAGCCCACGCTGCCCCAGCCCTGGCCCACCGCAACCCAACTGGGCGCCCTGAAACATGTACACAGAAATGGCAAGTGGTCAGGGGCTGGTGGTGTGCAGCAGCAGCTACAGCTCATTTGCCTCAGCCTGCCCCGCCCCTTCCAGCTTAACCCCGTCACACCCAGCCACACTCCACTTTGCTGGGCTTCTCCTCCAGTCACTCTGCTTTGCCAGGCAGCCTCCCCATGCCTGGCCCCATTTTGCAGGGCCTTTCCTTGCTTGCCTAGCACCCCAGGGCATGCCCAGCCTGTGGGATGAAAGGCGCAGAGATGTGAGCACACAGCTGTCAGCTCCCAGTCGCCCTCTCCACCACATGGTAGGGCTGGAGAGGGAAACGCAGCAGTCATGCAGAGCTGCAGCCTGGAACTCTGTGGTGGCTGGAGAGAGAGGGTGAGAAGAAGGAGAAAACAGGAAGGGTTTCTCTGTGTGTGTGTGTGTGTGTGTGTGTGTGTGTGTTTGTGTGTATGTGAGAGAGAGACAGCAACAGCAGAGAGCCAAGAGGGGAGGAGGAGGAGGAGAAAGCCATGTTACAAAAAAGGGGATCTTCCACCTTTCTTCTCCCCCCTTCTCTCTTTTTTAAATCTCCTTCTGCTCTGTTCAGGTAGGGTTTCTCTCTCTCTCTCTCTCTCTCTCTCTCTCTGTGTGTGTGTGTGTGTGTGTGTGTGTGAGAGAGAGAGAGAGAGAGAGAGAGAGAGAGAGAGAGAGAGAGAGAGAGAGAGAGAGAGAGAGAGAGTTTGAGAGCCTGCAGGGAAGCGAAAGTGTGGAGAAGGGGAGTGTTGCAGAGTAAGCAAACTTACAAAAAGAGGGGATCTCTCTCTGTCTCTCATACACGTGCTGCATGGGGAAGGTGGTGAGCAGACAGTGGAGAGAGCAAACTCACAGATTGGCTTTGTGGTCTATTCCTGCCTCTTTCCTTCCCTAAAATCCAGGCAATAATAGAACTCTTTGGATTGAATAGGAAGTTAAAAGGAATTGGTGTGAGCTGAAATTAAAAGGACGAGTCAACTCCCCCCCCCAATTATTTTGTCAGAGACTGGAAAATGTTTCTTCTACTTCCCCTCATCTTCTCTTTTATAATTTAATCCAGCCTTGCCCAAACTAATATCTTTTGGGTGTCATGGACCACAGTTCCCATCATCCTGTGGCTATGCTGGCTAGAAATGCAATGCCTTATTTTTTCTGTAGTATGCACCTAGGAGGCTGTAGGTCTGTGGGATTTAGATGTATGTAAACATTTGTTTCTTCTGCCTAATTTATTAAATCTACATCTAATTTGAAATTAAAGTTTCTGAGAAATCCAGGGTAGTTTAAAAGAAAACTCTCAAAGACAACTATTGTAAAGCATCACTAGCACTGCTTAAAACAATATTAAAAATGTGTATATAAAGAAAGAAAAATATTAGTAGTAATGTATGTAGTGCTGTTTGACCATAAAATGTGTTGTTATTCTACATATGCCTGGCTGAACTGTTTTTGGAGTTGCCTCTAAGCAGGTGAGGGATGTACTGTTCATATTGTCCTTGGGAGAAAGTTCTATAATTGGGGTGCTGTCTCTGAGAAGGCTCTGCTT
This sequence comes from Vipera ursinii, assembly GCF_947247035.1. Lineage (NCBI taxonomy): Eukaryota > Metazoa > Chordata > Lepidosauria > Squamata > Viperidae > Vipera > Vipera ursinii. The sequence continues at coordinate 25,069,710 of NC_139521.1, read as the reverse complement.
GTGGCCACTGTTCTATAAACCAAACCAGGGGGACCATCTGTCTAAATGGATGGTAAACAAAGATGATTAGGGAGCTGCAGGCTAAAACATGACAAATGTTTGTGGGAATTGGGTATGTCTAGCTTAGTGTAAAGGACTAGGGGTGGTGACATGATAGCAATATTCCAATATTTGATGGGCTGCCAGAGAAGAAGGGGTCAACGTATTTTCCAAAGGATCAGAAAGCAATAATAAATGGAAACTAATCAAGAAGAAAAGCAGCCTAGAAATAAGGACTTGTGAAAACAACTAACCAGTGAAAACGCTTGCCTTCAGAAGTTATGGATGGTCCATCACTGGAGGCTTTTAAGTAGAGATTGGATATTCCATCGTCTGGAATGGTAATGAGCAGGGGCTTGGACTAAAGACCTCAAAGGTCTCTTTCAACTCTTTTTCTTTGAGAGAAGTGCTGCCAACCTCTCCCTCTCCCCTCATCCCTTCCTGGGCACAGAGAGAAGGAGGGAGGGAGGGAAGGAATGAGGGGAGGGAAACAGGAAGAAAGAAAGGGAAGGAAGGAGATGGGAATGAAAAGGAGGGAGGCAGGGAAGGAGGGGAGGGAGGAAAGGAAGGAAGAAAAGGAAGGGAAGGAAGGAAGGGAAGGAAGGAAGGAAGGAAGGAAGGAAGGAAGGAAGGAAGGAAGGAAGGAAGGAAGGAAGGAAAGAGATTAGAATAAGAGGGAGGGAGGGTCTGAGGGAATTCCTGCTTTAGCACTTGGCCACCAGCAGCACTGTTGCCCTTTCACCATACCCTGGTGGTCTCCCATCCTATTGCTGAGGATGCTTTGGTTACAAAGCCAAGTCTCCTCGCATGGAGAGGGAGTGGACCTCCCTTTGACCCATGCACTTTGTCCTCCTGTACCCACCATGAGCAACCTAGCCAAGGAAAGGGAGCACAGCAGCAGCAAGCTTGAGGAGGAGGTAAGCACAGATGGGTGCCCCCTTGGGGAAGTGTGGCTAGGCAAGGCAGGGCTGTGGGGTCCTGGTGCTGTAGGAGCTCAAGGTTTGGGCTGGGCTCTTGACCTTCACTGCCCAGGGCTCCGGGAGGTCCATGCCACCATCCAGGAGCCCCGTGCACAGCCTGCGGCTCAGTGAGCTCCTCCAATGGACCATGCCCCGGTGCTCACCCCGGTCCCACCCCACCTTCCCCTGGAGACCTTCGGATCTGCCCCAGTCCTGCACAGGCCCACACAGGTGCCCCCGACATGAGTAATTTCAAGATGGCCACGCCCCACTCAGTAAGCCACGCCCATGCTGGCCACACCCACCTGGCCCCCCAATGGCAACCACAATGCTGATGCGGCCCTCAATGAAATTGAGATTGACACCCTTGCCTTAGACACTCTGTGTAATGACCAAGAGAGGGAGGGTTTTTTTTGTTTGATTGATTGTTTCAGAGTAAATATTGTAGTCACAAACATGTCCCAGCCTCTCTCTTGGAGAGGAAAAGGAACAGTGGAATGTTCTACTAATGAATAACAAAATAAGACTGTACTCTGCAGCAAGAGTCCAGTAGCTAATGTTTACTACAGCAGGCTACCTTTAACAGAAATGAGGATAAATCTATTCAGTTGATGAAGAAAGAGTTCTTTCAGAATCTCTTTTTGGCCTTCACAAGGATATGCCTATTTTGTTTTTGTTGTTAATATCCATTTTCAAAGATGATATACTGTATATATTTATCTGAGCTGCAATAAGAATAACATGCCCTGTCTTAAATGAGCAGGCATCACATTCTTAATATCTGGATCACATCATGCTAATGTCCTTTATTTGTTTTCCTCTTAACATGATACATAAAAATGAATAATAAAAATTACTAAATTTCCTTAACAGTTTGGCAGTCACACAAATTTTTGCAAAATTTCAGCTTTTAATGAGAAGGGGATTAAACCACAATTTAATGTCAATATACTATAGCACTAGGAGGCCAGAAGGGATGCTGATCCCTGACTCAGCCTGATGCACAAAGATAGCTGCTATTTTTATATACATAGGACATTATCTCTCTTATTTCTGTGCCTTCAGAAATTGTCGAGCAGGAGGTGCACAAGGCATAATTTAGTGTAGTTAGGTGTTCTAAAGTTTTATAGCTTATCACACTGAAATACAAGGTGCTGAACTATATTTTAAATAAATGTTGAACCGATTTAACAGAACTGTAAGTTATTTGTTTCTTAGTTCAAATGGATGATTTTTTTGTAAAGGAAATGATTGTACTACATCTATAATATAGGTAACCCAGGCAAAACCCCATACATTGTTATTGTCAGAATCCATTTATATCCCATTCCTAAATCCCTATCTGTATACTCCCAAATCTCACACCCCTCACTGGATTCTGCCATTCCCAAGGAGGAGAAGAGAAGATGTTAATTGGCCATCCCTATCCATTAGATGCAAGGTTGTTTATTCAGCCTGCCTGGAGGCCATCATCAAAGACCAGGGAAAGAACCTTTAAACTGAGAAGAACAAAGAAAGGGGGATTCTGGTTTGTATTTCCGATTAGAATCTGAAGAGGAGGAAGTCAATGTTGTAAAGGCATGGAAGATCCCTCTTCCCATGGAAGGTTTTGACACCTGAACCTTAATTGATCCTGGACTGACCAAATGGACTGAAGGGAGGGGGCTTTACTTGGGAACACTTTAAAAGTGTCAATCGGCAACACAGTTTCCAGATCATGCCTAAATTTTCCACTGACAATCATGTTTTAGTAAAAGCTCCTGCTTGGACAATCCTGTCTCCAAGAGTTCTTCTTTCCTAAAAAGTGGATTGGGGTGGGTCCTGACATTAGACAGGTTCTGCAGTAAGAGTCAACCTGGAAGGGAAAACCTTACCGGGGGACTTTGCAAAAAATACAATGTCTAACGACAAAACAAGGCAGGAGGAATGCCCCATGAAAAGGGAGTTTTCCCCCCAACCGAAACCCCACCAACGGTCGGAAGCTGAAGCATCATATTCCTCCGGGGAAGAGATGGTGGAGAAGCATGACTGCAAATCGCGGTGGTCGATGGGTGTTGGAAAGAAAAGTGAGTGGGAAAAGGCATCCAGGAAAGTGACCCTGAGGCGGGGTGGCCACCAACCTGAATGGAGGGAAGAGATGGAGAGCTCCCTGCACGTCAGTGAAGAGGAGTGGATCCTAGAGAGAGCTATTGACTTGATGAAGAAAACAGCTCACTAAGAGAGGAGAAAGCGGAGTACCGCAGCTGCAGCAGCGCCTGGGGCCGCAACTGGAGAGACAGTACCTGCAACTGGATCTGGTACCTGCAACACTGGGGCCGTCCACTGGAACAGGAGCTGCTGCCTCAGTAGCAACCCCCCTAGAAACCACCCCCTAGAAACACAGATGAGGATCAGGATGAGGGGCAATACCACCCACTGCACAGACAATGATCCATTCAAAGACTTCCACCCCTGGAAGCAAAATTCAGGGGAGAGCCACCACGCTTGGGGTTTTTCCTAACCCAAGTCCTCAGCTATATGGAAGAATACGGGAGGAACATCCCCAGTGACAAAACCCGCATCCCCATCGTGCAATCCGCCCTGGGTGGACCGGCTGCAGACTGGGTGGTGAACCTGCATGACTCAAACGCCCCAGAACTCAACGACTTCAACCGATTCATGTCATCCTTGAGGCAGCGATTCAAGGATCTTTTGGCTGAGGGTAAGGCCTGGGAGAGAATCAAAACGGTGAGGCAGGGCAGATGGTCGGTGGCTGAATATACCCAAGAATTCCGAGCCATTGCCAGCAAGCTGAACTGGCCAGAAGATATCTTCCTTAGCCATTTCAAAGATGGGCTAAACTATGACCTATATGACGCTTGCCTGCCTCGAGGAGACCAACACCATCTCAACGACTGGTATGTCCTGGCAGAGGAGGCGGAGATAGACCTACTGAAGAGGCACCGCCGGGGGAAACCATGGGCCCGCCTGCCACCCGAGCAAACACGCGAGAGGGAAAAGCCACCGTGATTGGCTAAGAAATCAAATGCGGGAGAGAGGGTCACCACGCCACAGAATGCCACTCAAAAGCCCCCCAGCGTAAATCAGAGGCATCACCCTCCAAGAAATTAGGGAAGCCCCAAGGCAACCCAAAAGAATCTTCCATGAAGGGGACAGAGGCTGTAGAGTCCACAACCCCTGCCAAGAACTGGGATTGGATTCCGGTCTACACTGCAGGGGTGGTGGACACCTCAGAGGGAGAACCATTGGTAAGTGGATCCATTCCACCCATTCTTAAGACAGTGACTATATTACCTTCCACTATGCCTGAAGCCAAGAGACGCAGTGGCTCAGTGGGTTAGGACGCTGAGCTTGTCGATCAGAAGATCGGCAGTTTGCCGGGTGGAATCCCAAGTGCCACGTAGCAGAGTGAGCGCCTGTTACTCGTTCCAGCTTCTGCCAACCTAGCAGTTCGAAAGCATGTCAAAATACAAGTAGAAAAATAGGGACCACTACGGTGGGAAGGTAACAGCGTTCCGTACGCCTTTGGCGTCTAGTCATGCCGGCCACATGACCATGGAGATGTCCTCGGACAAGTGCTGGCTTTTCTGCTTTGAAACGGAGATGAGCACCAGCCCCTAGAGTCGGAAATGACTAGCACACATGTGCGGGGGAACCTTTACCTTTACCTGTGCCTGAAGCCGTCAAAGTAAAAGCCCTAATAGACTCTGGTTGCACCCGCTGCCTCATCAGCCCAATGCTGGTGGGGAGATTGAGCATCCCAGTGAGGAGACTAAAAAAACCAATCTCTTTTAGCCAATTAGATGGGTCAATAGCAGGGTGGGCCCAGCTACCCTACCCACCTTTGCAATTCACCCGTCACTGGGGTCTCATGAGAAAGACATAACGTTTATAGTGGCCCCAGGCATGGAATGCCCAATGATTTTAGGACTGGAATGGCTAAAGAAATGGAACCCCGGAATAAATTGGAGGACAGCAGAACTCAACTTCCCAGAGGGGGAGCATAGGAGCTTAAAACCCCAAAATATCCCCCAACCCAAAGAGAGGAGTCAGCATCGGTGGGGGAAGAGAAGAGGTTAGCAGAAATACTGGAGGAATACAGGGACCTTGCTGAAGTTTTCAGTGAGGAACAGGCAGATGATCTTCCCCCCCACCACCCCACAAACTGTGCTATAGAATTCAAACCCAGGGCAAAACTCCCAAAACCCAAGATGTATGCCATGAGCCCAAAGGAGACAGCAGAGATGGAGAGATTCATAAAGAAAAACTTAGAAAGAGGATTTATTGAGCCTGCCAAACCCAAAGTGGCCGCCCTGGTTCTGTTCAGAGAAAAGAAGGACGGTTCTTTTCATTTGGTTGTTGATTACCACCCTCTTAATACAATTAGTGAATGTAATCTGTATCCCCTACCCCTAATGAAGGATATGCTATCCCTCCTATCAAAAGGAAGGATTTTTACCAAACTAGACCTGAGAGAAACATATTACTGCATTAGGAGTAAGGAAGGAGACGAAGGGAAGACTGCATTCAACTGCTCAATGGGTTGCTACTAGTTCAAAGTACTGCCATTTGGACTGCAAGGGGCCCCCACAGTCTTTTTTTTTTATTAAAAAGTTTTACAATACATTTTATCTTTAACAAACCAAAAAAAAGAAAAAACCCCTCCCAACCCCCTCCCCTCCCACCCTCTTCCCCCTCCCCAACCCTCCCCAACCCCTCCCTCCCTTTCCCCTCCCCCCACTTCCCAGAGCAAAATACAGGGTATAAAAATACAAACAATCATAATCTAACTTACGCAAACAATCCTAAACTATTTAAACTATCAAACTTTAACTCATACAGATGAATTCCAAACATACATATATATATATCATATCAGTAATTATTCAAATACAAAATAATACTTCCATCTAATACCCAATAAAAACAATCCCAAATAAACCAATTTATATCAATTGTCTAAAGTTATTCCTCATTCCAACTAAGCTTTAAGTTCATATTATCCTAATGTATTATACAACTTAAAATACCATAGATTACTTTCCAAACTTAAATTTTTTTTATATAATCACATCATTCTTATATTCTTATATTCTATTACCTATTCCAATATTACCCATAAAAATATTACAGGTTAGCTTCAATCACAAAGAAAACAATTTATATCAATTTTATAAAACTATTCTTCTACCCAACTAAGTTCTCCTAACGTATTATACAACTTAAAATACCATACATTACCTTCCAAGCTTAAAATTTTCCATCCAAATAACAAATCATAACCTACAGAATATCAATAAACACTACAACAAATCTTCCCAATTAACTTTTCATAATCATCCTAAAACTAAAACAACACAAAGTATTACATAATTATTTTATAAGGGTAAAAAATATATTCCCAAATATTTAGTCCTTCTAGCAATTCCAATTCCCATAATCCTTGTTACATTGTTGTCTCTTACAATTACGTGACTAAGTCTTCAGGTTTGATTCATTCGTCCAGAAGCAGCACACCTCTTCCCATTTCTGGCCTTCTCCAGTGGTAATGAAATTTGATCCACTCCTGTACCTTTCACATCTGTCTGCGTTAACCCTCCAGCAACTTGCGGGTTCTCTCTGGAACATTGAGACTCTCTCTCACCTTTTTTCTTTGTAGATTCCAAAGATGGTATGGGGACTGCTTTTAAAACATTACTGTAGAAATCACGTGCCTGAATCACCGTGGTAAAGCAATACCTCGTACCTTCATATGTCACCACCATACCCACTGGTATTTGCCATCTAAACTTGATATCACGTCGTCTCAATTCTTGTGTCAAAAAAGCAAATTCCTTCCTTTTTCTTAAAACTTTTGCAGGGATCTCTTTTAAAATCAGAACTTTTTGCTCTGCAATTACAAAATCAATATTGTAGGAGGCCTGGATAACTTCATTTCTAATCATTCTCTTTGTAAAGTAAACCACCACATCTCTGGGTAGTTTCCTTTGTCTTGCGGTCCACGAATTAACACAGAAGATTTTATCTACCGTATATCTTAATTTAATTAATTAATTAATTTATTGAGATTTTTATACCGCCCTTCTCCCAAAGGGACTCAGGGCGGTTCACAGGGCATAAATATAAACACCAATACAAACATTAAAAAATAATTAAATTAATGCCCAAGTTAAAACCAGAATACTAAAACAAACCAATAAAAAACCCAAGTACCCCCATCAGGCCAGACCCGCTAGTTCAAATAAATGGGTCTTCAACCCGCGACGGAATGATCGGAGGTCTGATGCCATCCGGAGCTCGACCGGCAGTTGATTCCATAACGCCGGAGCACCCACAGAGAAGGCCCTCCCCCTGGGGGCCACCAGTCGACATTCCTTGACAGGAGGCACCCTGAGGAGGCCCTCTCTGTGGGCGCGCACAGGGCGGAGGGGAGTCGACGCCGGCAGCAGGTGGTCCTCGAGGTATCGCGGACCCATGCCATGTAGGGACTTAAAGATCATAACCAAAACCTTGAACCTTACCCGGAAGACAACTGGCAACCAATGCAGCTCACGGAGCAAAGGTGTAACATGGGAGTACCGGGAAACTCCCAAGACAACTCTCGCGGCCGCATTCTGTACCAGTTGGAGCCTCCGAGTAGTCTTCAAGGGAAGTCCCATGTAGAGAGCGTTACAGTAGTCTAGGCGAGAGGTCACGAGCGCATGAGTGACCGTACACAAGGCCTCCCGATCCAGATAGGGCCGCAACTGGCGCACCAGGCGAACCTGGGCAAAAGCCCCCCTAGTCACGGCCACTATGTGATCCTCCAAAGTGAGTCGTGAATCTAGGAGGACTCCCAAGTTGCGAGCCCTATCCACAGGGGGTAAAAGCTCACCCCCCCATAGAAAGAGGTGGAACATCCCAGGTGTCTCGGGAAGCCGGAATGTACAGCCACTCAGTCTTGTCAGGGTTGAGTTGAAGTCTGTTCCTCCCCATCCAGACCCGAACCGCCTCCAGGCAACGGGACATCACAGCGAGGGCATCACTGGGGTGGTTTGGGGTCGAAATAAAAAGTTGGGTATCATCAGCATATTGATGATACCCAACTCCAAAACCACGAATGATCTCACCCAGCGGCTTCATATAGATGTTGAACAGGAGAGGCATTATTTCATCTGCTGGTCGCTCCAACACCCCTTCCAAAACCTCAGAAACCATTTTCTTCAAATTTTCCTTAGGATTTTCTTTCAGACCTCTAATTCTTAAAGCAAATTCCATCTGATAATACTGTGTCGAAATCAAATCATAATCCATTTTCTCTATCACATTTTCAGTTTCTGTCATTTTGGCTTCCAGTCTAATATCATTTTGAGCAAGATCTTCTACTCTGTTATCCAACAACAACTTTTATTGATTAGCCCTTGGGCCATATCAAAGTACAAAGGTCCAGCAACAAACCGTCACCAAAACTAGATAAAAGCAATCCAAAATGGAATTTGATAAAATACAATTTAAAATGGAATTAAAATACAATTTAAGTTAAAATAGTAATAAAATGCAAATTTAAGATATAGATAAAATATGGAAACATTATATTTCGGAGTCGCCCTTACAATCTACCCCAATCAGTCCCACATATGCAGATCTTAACTGGATCATTTTGTTCAAATACTGTGCTACATTGGATGTTATTTTCAAGTTCTGGCCGGACATAAGGTAAGTTATTTTGATATGGGGATCCCAATGGGTCATTTGTTTGGTATATAGACCAAGATACCTGTCTCTCACCCTCTTATACAAACAACAGTCAAATAGGATGTGAGCCAGGTCCTCTACCTCTGCCGCTCCGCAAATGCAGAGACGCTCATTGTACGGTATAGCATGAAATCTCCCATATCTGACCATTGTGTCAAGCTGTTCAAATCTTGCTCTCATAAATATCTCCCTAAGATGTTTTGGGAGTTGTGACTTCAAATAACTGTCCACTTGAAAAGTACATTTGTATTTACTCAGCCATTTCAAGTTACCCACCTTACTAAGGATAGCTATATCAGTTTGTGCTTCTATATCCTTAATTCTTTGGGCAACTCTTTTTTTAGATTGTTCTCCTGTTACGCAAGAAACAGGAAGGCCACAGCTTCTTACAAAATTTGTTAGTTTGGTGATCCAGGAGATTTGTGATTGTAGTTTTATTTGCTCTAGTAGGCATAATTTGGGGAGTCTATCAGTCTCCATTTCATTAACTTTGCACCAGTAGTTATAAGCTCTAATTTTAGATAATGCCTGAATTGTATGGATTCCCAATTCAGCTCTAACTGCTGCAGCAGATGTTCTTGGATCTACACCCAAAATGCATCTCAGATGCTGGGACTGTGTTCGTTCTAAAGCTGTGGTTGAATAAAGACCCCAAATTTCTGCTCCATACAAGAGCATTGTCGTAACCTTAGCCTTATAAACTTTGAGTAGTGGAGCTAGGGACCCTGGGTAACTATGATTCTTTAGTTTGAGCAATAAATTCAAACGGGATTTTGCTCTAAATGTACTTCGTTGATGATGGCAGGCCCAAGATCCAGTCTTGGAAAAAGTTACTCCCAAATATACAAAGGTATTAACCTGTTCAATTGGTTCACCGTCTAATTGCCACTTATGTCTCTGATGGTTTCTTCCAAACACCATTATTTTCGATTTGGATTTGCTAATAATTAGGGAGTTATCCTGGCAATAAGAGCTGAATCTTCTTAATAGCCTACGTAATCCTACTTGTGAGTATGATAATAAAATCATATCATCAGCATAAAGCAAGCTGTTACAGTAAGTATTTAGGATCATCGGCATGTGTACCATGGTATCCTTCATTAACCCTGGCAAATCATTGATGTATAAATTAAATAATAATGGGGCCAGGATACACCCTTGCCTTATCCCTTTATTTGTGTGAATCCTATTAGTCAGGGCCCCATTAACCCCATACCGCACCCTCAAACAGGTACTTGTGTAAAGGGCTTTAATCAAAGCCAGAAGTCTGGGTTCTATTTTAAGAGATGTCAATTTACTCCATAGTACGTCTCTATTTACCATATCAAATGCTGCTGTAAGGTCTATAAAAGCAGCAAACAGGGGTCTCCTCTTATAGGCATATTTGGCAATTAGATGGTTCAAAACAAAGCAGTTATCAATAGTAGATCTGTTCTGTCTAAAACCTGCTTGTTCTTCTGTGAGGATGTTGTTTTCCTCTACCCAGATTTCAATTCTGTTCAAAAGGTACCTAGCATATATTTTTGCTACAATGTCAATCAGGCTGATGGGCCTATAATTACTAGGATCCTTTTTATTCCCTTTTTTATATATAGGGACAACTATTGCCATCTTCCACCCGTCTGGTATATGGCAGGTGTTATTTATGTGTGTAAAAAGACCTGCTAATACAGGGCCCCACCAGTTGGGAAATTTCTTAAATAATTCTGCTGGTAAAAAAATCCTCGCCTGGGGTTTTATTGCTCTTTAAGCTTTTAATGATGGACTGTATCTCCTTTTCTGAAACTGGTGGCCAAGGGGGGAGGGTTCTAGGATTTACCAAATCACTGTTTAAAAATAATTTCTTTACCGGTTCGGTGGGGGCAAACAAGCACTGATAATAATTCTCCCAGTCCGCAGCAGAGATTGGTATGTCAAATGCAAATCTCCGTTCCTTCAGAATACCTGCTACTGAGTGCCAAAATAATACTGAATTATGACTTCTGGCAGCCAACTCAAGTTCTGACCAGATTGAAATGGCAAAACGTTTTTTCTTTAATGTTATAGTTTTTTTATATTCCCTTCTTGTGTGCAGCATCTTAGCTTGTATATGGGCAGTAGGATTCCTCTGGGCAAGCCTCATGGCTGCCTTCAATTTCTTTTTCTGTCGCTGGCAATCAGGATCAAACCAGCGAGGTCTACCCACTTGGGCTCTTTTTGTAGTAGGTTTAGCTGTTAGGTGTTTCTTCAGTATGTTACACAGATTGGAGAATGCATTGAAGGCTGACATCCAGTCAGTAGTAGATGACTGTATTGTTCTAGCCCACTTAGTAGCATTCTCTGTTTTAAGGCATTCTAATATTGCCTTAGTATCAACTTTGGCCCAAATTAACCTTTTATTTTGGGTCACCTCTACCTTTTTGGTGAGCCATCTGTCAGCCATGTTATATGGTCTTAAATCTGAGCGGCCTCGCAATGTCACACTTACAGGCTGATGGTCGCTATTGTCGCTAAGGTGTACTGTGACCTCTGAGAAGAGGTCAGCCTTATCTCTAGACACACAAAAGAGATCCAGTACACTACTTGAGTTGGCTGAGTGGTATGTATAAGGGTATGTATAATTCTTGTCCTTACCTCCCAAAATTTGGAGATTACCCTTAAAAATTAAGGAGACTAGGAGCAGGCCAGCGGCATTACTTTTACAGTCTCTTGAGAGCCACTGAGGATGGTTATCAAAGAACTCCCCTGGGATTCCCTTCTTCTGGGCAAGCTCATACAGAGAGGGACCCAGTCTAGCGTTCAGATCTCCTAATAATACCACTATGGACTGAGGGTACAATATAGATAAATCTTCTAAGATAACTTCCAAGCCCATCCAATATTCAAAATTATAGTGCTGGGATGTGCTTGGAGGAATGTACACATTTACCAATATTAACTCAAACTGGTCATATTCAAATTTGACAGCTAGAAAGTACGGATACTTATCTTCGTTATATAATTTCTCTCCCTGCCATTGCAACTCTTCCTTTATAAGAATGCATAGCCCACCAGAGGGTCTCCCTTTGTTCTTTGTTTTTAGGGCTGGGGAGGCCCATCCCTGAAAGCCTGGCAATTGTACTGGTTCATCCACTTCGGTTAGCCAGGTTTCTTGAAAGGCTATTACGTCAAATCTAGAAAGAAAGCTCATTAGTCCACTATCAACCATCCTTTTCCAGCCAGCTATGTTCCAGGTCATCAACTGTATGGGGTTCTCAGAAGCAACGTGGTCTGACTTGGTTGATTGGCTAGATGGTGGAAATGCCAGATGTCAACTTGACAATGGAGCTGGGTCAAGATCATCTAAGCTTCCCATATAAACACAGTTGTTGTGAGGTTCGATATTTCTCCTCGTGGGTTGCAGAACTTGTTGTTGCTCCTCTATATCTCGGTTGCCAGTGTGCCTCTGCTCTTGCTCCAAGAATGATTTTTTTTCCAAAGAGCAGGTACTCTGGCTTAAGTCAATAAATGTAGATTTATGTCCATTTTTGGAGGGGCATGGCTGAGGGTTCATCTTGTGGAGAGATGTTGTGGGAACTTCTAAATCAAATGAGGATGGAAGCTGGATTATGTCCTTAGTGTTTGTCAGCTTAGGGGGCACTGTGTGATGAAGCCCTTTGTCTTTCAGTTGTTTCTCAGAGGCTGGGTCAGTCAGTGCAGTTACTCCACTCTCAGCCTGTGTGATAACACCTTTTTTACTGTTGAGGTAAAGGCAGATTGTTGATTAAATATCTTGTCACAAGGTTGCGTGTTTAGTGGATCCAAATTAAATAGAGGCTTTGCTGTAGATTGGGTTGTTGTCAGTGCCTCTTTTAGGTCGTCCAATCTTTGAATGATGTTAACTTGCTCAGGTTCTGGCAATGCACTGAATAGGTCAATCAACATTTCCTCTGGCACATCCTCAGCAGTTCCTGCAGCTGTGGGTAACACAGTTCGTATATTGCTTCTTTGCTTTCACAGGGTCAGTTCAGTTGCAGCAGCCTCAGGCTTAGTAGTGTGAGGGCTTTTGCAGCCTAGATTTAAAGCGACAGTTCCCTCTTGGTGACGCTGTTTCAGGAGTGGGCACACTTTTTCTGAGCAAAAGACCCTTATTGGAAATATAGAGAAAAAGCTCAGAAAGGGCTTCATTCTGAAGAGCATGGAGGGAATTGTGGGCTGCTTGAATAATAGGAGAATTCTCATACATTGTGTTCTTGCTGGCAGCCACTCTACATGTAGTAGATCTATCAGAGTGGATTCACAGCGGAGCAGCTGGCTCAGGGACAGCCTAATAGCTTTTCTATTGCTCCAACGCCCTCTATTTACTCTCTTGTCATAAATTTGCAAAGTAACCTGGTTAGTTTGCAGACTGTAGTTATATTGGTCATCTCTTAGACCTTTGCCTGATTGAGTGTTTTCTCTGTAGGTGTTCAAATTTTTGGGAGGAGAACAAGGTCCTTCTCTACTTTCACCTTCTGAGTTAGCCATCCCATGTCTGTCCATGGTTATCCTCCCAAGTCCTTCCACAGTATTTGGGTGGCTCCTAACAAACTCTGCAAAAAAACTCTTTCAGACAATCAACCTTATCCATGACAATTGACAAGAGATTATATATTGAGTTTACAGTTTGGGCTGTAAGCAAACATTGTCTAGAGAGGAAGTCTGTCACATTTTCCCCCTTCAAATTTGCTACATCTCCCTCCTGTGTAAAAGAGGCTGTTGCCAGATTCCAAGGAGGGGAGCCATTCTCCAAGAGGGAGGAAGACAACTCCACACGCCGTCTGATCTCCACTTCGGCCTGTAAGTCCCATTCCAATGAGTCACATAAATTAAATTTATCTGATAAGGTGCCTGCGAATGAGTTACTTACTGGAGCAGACTGTCTGTTTGCAATATAATCCTCCATTTTCTGCTGCTTCAAAGGCTTGGATATACTTTCTGCTGCAGAGTGCTGTCTCTTCCTTCTTTTCCCCATTCAGGTTTGTTAAAACAGGTTTAAAAATAAGTTTAAAACTATGGTTTAAAAAGTTGAAATGGGTTAAAAATGGGTTTAAAAAGTTTAAAAGAGGTAGGTTAAAATACAATATTAAAAGAGGTTAAAAAGTTAAAATAAAAATAAAGTAAAATAAAATAAAACCTTTACTTTTGGAGGAGCTCTTTACAGCCTTTGCTGCCTCTCCACCATCTTGGCTCCCACCCGGATGGTTTGCAGTTTTTTCTACTCTGTTATCCAAAATCTCAATGCTTTTAACCATGCTTTGTATTGCAGATGTAATGTCTGCTCTCAATTGTGTTAATTTCTCTGTAAACTTCTCCTCCAACTTTTTCTCCATTATCTCAACAAATTGCTGCATTTGCTTTCCCATAGTCTCTTGCAACAGATTCTGCAAATCTTTTGCTGTAAAAGCTAATACAGATTCAGATGCAGAGGACAATGAAGTTTTCACCGAAGACTGCTGCCTCAGGGCAGGAACTTTAGAAGATATAGCCGCCATTTTCACCCACTATTGTTAGCTACGCACTTTCACTTACAGATTCAGCAAAGTCCATTGAGTTAAAGATCAACACCTCATCTTCACCAAAATCTCCTGCATCGCTCTGCCTGCGTCCTCATTCTCAAAGGCTCTTCCTTGCTAGCAGGGATGGTTGCGAACGCCCTGTTCTGCTCCAAAAAACCCAGAGCAGAGACACCTCGCAGTCCGGACCATGCCCAGGCTTCAGGGGGGCTCAATCCTTCCGCTGCCAAAACTTTAAGTTCTGGCGGCCCCGGAGAGCTCTACCCCTAGCTGGACGCTCACCCCCTCCTCTTCTCCTGAGGTGGGGGCTTCCGAGCCACCAAAACAGCTGATCGGCGCTGTTTTCGGTGGCTCTACGGAGCCGCGAGGCTGACAGCCAAGAAATGGCTGCCTCCGGCGACGCCTTGCCATCCGGAAGCCCGGGCCCCCACAGTCTTTATGCAATTAATTAATGATGTGCTAAGAGAGCACCTATATATGGGGGTCCTGGTTTACCTAGATGACATCCTTATCTTCACTGAGACCAAAGAGGAACATATCAACCTAGTCAGAGCAGTCCTGAAAAAGTCGTGGGCTTCCCACCTATATGCTAAACTATCAAAATGTGAATTCCACCAGGAAAATATAGACTATCTGGGATATTGCATATCCGCAGGGGGCATCGAAATAGACCCTGAAAAAGTCAGGGCAGTATTAGAATGGGCATCCCCCTGCACACGGAAGCAATTGCAAAGTTTCCTGGGGTTTGCAAATTTCTACCACCAATTCATCCCTTCATTTGGCCAAATAGTCCTGCCTCTCACAAATTTGTTGAAAATGAGGGGGGATCCCCAGTGAAACCCAGCCAGCCTCTGAAGTGGACAATGGAATGTCAAGCAGCATTTGAGAGACTAAAGAGACTTTTTTCTACTGAACCTGCCCTGAGACACCCAGATCCCGATAAACCTTATGTAATACAGGCAGATGCTAGCGATGTAGTGGTGGAAGCCGTATTATTACAGGAAAATGATGTGGGGGCATTGCAACCATGTGCATATACATCCAGGAAACTCACAGAGACAGAACAACGTTGGCCTGCGTGAGAAAAGGAGGCGTATTCTGTGAGATGGTCATTACTTACATGGCGCCAGTTCCTGGAAGGAAATAAAATCCCCTTCCAGGTCTGGACAGACCACAAAAATTTGGAAGCACTAAAAACAACCACGAAACTCACTCCTAAGCAAGCCCGCTGGTCCCAAAATTTTCACCGATTCAATTTCACTCTCAAACACTTACTGGGGGGGAAGAATTTCCTGGCGGATGCATTATCTCACATGCCCCAATATAACAGCACACGGGCCACTGACTGTAAACCACTTGTGTCTGAACAACAACTGGCAGCACCAGTCACCACCAGGGGTCAAATAAAAATGAAGCCGAGGGTGGATAGCCAAACTGGAATAGAATTCTGAAAGTCTTTGGAAAGTGATGAATGGTTCCAGAAAAATAGACATGTGTGCACAATTAAAGATGGATTACCCTGGGTGGGTGAGAAGTTATACATACCTGCCACCCAAAGGATCAATTTCATGCAACTGTGCCATGATACAAAATCAGCAGGACATATCGGGTTTGTAAAAACCTTACACTTAACTAAAAGGCAATATTGGTGGCCATCCATGAAAAAGGACATAGAAAGCTATGTGGGCAGCTGTCAAATTTATGCAATGGCCAAGAGGGAAGGGAAATTGCCAGGACTGTTACAACCGGTGGTGAACCCCTCAGCCCCATGGAAAGAAATAGCCATGGATTTTATAGTGGAATTAGCAGAAAGCAATGGAAACACTTTAGTCTGGACTGTCACAGATCTGTTTTCAAAACAAGTGCATTTCATACCTTGCCAAAAGATCCCTACCGCAAAAGCCTTAGCAAAACTTTTCATGCAGCATATTTACAGATTGCATGGGGCACCACAACGCATCATATCTGATAGAGGGGTGAAATTTACGTCGGCATTTTGGAAAGAATGTTTATCCCTTTTAGGAACCACCCAAAGACTGACATCTAGTCATCACCCTCAATCGAACAGTCAATGTGAAAAATCTAACTCAGTACTTGAGCAATATTTAAGATGCTTTATTAATTTGCAGCAAACAAACTGGACGGACCTACTGCCTTTCACAGAAGTGGCATATAATAATGCAGTCCACTCCAGCACAGGTTACACTCCTTTTCAAATAGCTACCAGTCAAAGTTTCAACCCCATGCCAGAACTAACCCCAAACGAACTGGTAATTCCCGAACTGAAAGAATGGATTGCTCAATTACAAAACATCTGGCCAATCGTTAGGAAAGCTTTAGATGAAGCTAGACAAGCATACAAGACACAGGCAGACAAAAAAAGAGTCGATCCCATACCATTCAGGGTGGAAGAGATGGTATATTTATCCACAAAATACCTTAAATCACTACAACCCTGTAAAAAACTCAGACCAAAATATATTGGACCTTTTCCAATTAAAAGAATCATAAACCCAGTAACAGTTGAATTAGGACTACCCAAAAATCTTAGGCAGATACACCCAATTTTTCACTGCAGTTTACTAAAAAGAGAACAACAGTCACCCCTGAGAACAAAAACCCCACCACCACCACCTCCCATCATGGTGGAAGGAGAACAACACTTTGAGGTGAATGAAATCCTAGATTCCAGGAAACACCATGGAGCAATTCAGTATACAGTAGCTTGGAAATACCTCCCATTCTCAGAAAATGAGTAGGTCAATAAACACCACGTTAGAGCACCAAAGTTGCTTAAGAGGTTTCATACAGAACATCCTAACAAACCGGGCTAACATTTATATTTTATTTCCTCAACAGATGGACCTATCTTTCTTTTAAGGAGGGCAGATTGTCAGAATCCATTTATATCCCATTCCTAAATCCCTATCTGTATACTCCCAAATCTCACACCCCTCACTGGATTCTGCCATTCCCAAGGAGGAGAAGAGAAGATGTTAATTGGCCATCCCTATCCATTAGATGCAAGGTTGTTTATTCAGCCTGCCTGGAGGCCGTCATCAAAGACCAGGGAAAGAACCTTTGAACTGAGAAGTACAAAGAAAGGGAGGGGAGAGATTCTCATTTGTATCTCCGATTAGAATCTGTAGAGGAGGAAGTAAATGTTGTAAAGGCATGGAAGATCCCTCTTCCCATGGAAGGTTTTGACACCTGAACCTTAATTGATCCTGGACTGACCAAATGGACTGAAGGGAGGGGGCTTTACTTGGGAACATTTTAAAAGTGTCAATCAGCAGCAGAGTTTCCAGATCCTGTCTAAATTTTCCACTGACAATCATGTTTTAGTAAAAGCTCCTGCTTGGACAATCCTGTCTCCAAGAGTTCTTCTTTCCTAAAATGTGGATTGGGGTGGGTCCTGACAGTTATGTTTGCCACTAAAGTTTAGTCCTTTGGAAGCTGGTATCAGAAATAATAGTCTTTAAATATTCTTAAATCTACTATTGTTAATTTTGGATTGGAAATTTTTTAC
Source organism: Vipera ursinii (assembly GCF_947247035.1). Classification (NCBI taxonomy): domain Eukaryota; kingdom Metazoa; phylum Chordata; class Lepidosauria; order Squamata; family Viperidae; genus Vipera; species Vipera ursinii. The sequence continues at coordinate 25,051,936 of NC_139521.1, read as the reverse complement.
AAGAAGGAAAATAGTTTATTTAGTATATTTTACTGCTAAAATGTAAAGGTTATTTTGACTTGTGGCTGAACTAACATTTTTCATCAGTGCACAACAACATAGGCTGTGGCCAACTTGAACTGCTCCAAATAAACAAGTGGGAAAATATCTACAATTTGGTAGTACTGTAGCCTCTGGCTATCAATTGAACCTTGGATCTGATATGAAAATAGATTCAGAATTACACTGCACTTCAAAACATTACAAGTTACATTTAAAAACCAGTTTACAGCAGGGCCAATCTGTGACCTTTTCACAGATTGTAGTACTTTTAGGATAGGGAAGTATTTGACTACCAGTCACCTAGTAAGGTGTCAAAAAATTGATGACCAAAAAAAAAAGAAAAAAAAAGATAAAATACAGGTAGTCCTCGACTTACAACAGTTTCCTTAGTGATTGTTACAACAGCACTGAAAAAGTGACTTATGACCATTTTTTACTTATGACCTTTGCAGCATTCCCAGGTTCACATGATTTACATTCGGATGCTTGGCAACTGATTCTTATTTATGATGGTCGTAATGTTTCAGGATCATGTGATCCCCTTTTGCAACCTTCTGACAAAGTCAATGAGGAAACCAAATTCACCATGTTACTAATTTAACAACTTCAGTGATTCACTTAACAAATGTGGCAAGAAAAGTCATAAAATGGGACAAAATTCATTTAACAATTTTCTCACTTAGCAACCTAAATTTTGGGCTCAATTGTAGTTGTAGGTTGAGGATTATCTGTACACCCATTCACTATACTTTTGATGGTAAATTTGTGTCTGTTTCTCTGACATTAATCTTTGTACTGTTGTATCTCCTTCTCTCCCTCTGCTTGTCTCAAAGAAGCCTCTCCTCTTCTCTGCCTCTCTTTCTCTGTCCCCTTCTCTTTCCCTGACTTTTTTCCCCTCTCCCTTTCCCACTAAAACCTTTTTTTATATTCTCTCCTCTCTCCCCCTTCCTCTTCTCTTTGGTACAACTCCAGCTGACTCCTCTCTCCCAGGCTGCCTGCTGCTCTGCTCAGTCTTTCTTTCTCTTTCCCTCTTTTTCTCTTTCCCTGTGTCTTTCTTTTCTCTCCCACTAAAATCTCCTTTTATAGCCTCTCCTTTCTCCCCCTCCTCCTCCCCTTCTCTTCAGTGCAACTCCAACTGACTCCCCCAGGTTGTGCTTTGCTCCCGGAAACGGCAATCAGCTGGAGCTCCACGCCAATCAGCTGGAGACCCACATGGATCCTGGGCACTCAGCAGAGCCCTGGCAACACCACAGCTCCAGCTGATTCTCCCACAGGCCTGTGCAGCTCTTTAGCTCATCCCCCACTACATTTTTACACTTTTAACACTTTTTTTTAACAGTGCTTTTCAACCTGTATACCACCTGCCAGGTGCCAAAGTACCACCAGTGATACGTGTACCATGGGTTGAAAATCACTGGTTTACATAAACTAAGTAGTTACTGTATATAACCAAGTTACTATTAAATATAAAAATCTGTATGGTTGAAAAATAAAATCTGGCCTATTCCCCCAGATGGGAAGAAAAACAAGTGATTTCAAATGATTTGTGTCAGTAGAAAATGCCCTTATTAAATTCTTATATTGGATAAATAAAACTTTACTAGGTTAACTTCCCAAAACAATGGTTAATATAGTTGCTATTTGTTATCAATTGCAATTGTTTGCTAACTGAGGATGGGAAGTGGTATGTGTGTTCTTTTATAACACCGCAGATCTGTGTTTCCTCTGGGATCCAAAGGTTGTTAGTTAAGGTCTTGCCTTCTCCAAATTATATGGTGCTTATGGTTGAGAACTCCTTAGTTGCTTGCAGCATCTGATTGAGTGCAACTTAATTATTTTCTGTGTTCTAAATTTCAAAATAAAAATATCACTGCTTCTTCTAAAAAGCAGAGGTACGTTTAGGGGGGAAGGAGAGAAAATTTCCTTCAAGAAGGAAGATATCTTAAGAGCTGCCTCCTAGCTAGAAGAGGCAGTATTAGCAGAGTTGCTGGGAGTTGGGAGGTATATAAATTTTAATAATAATAACAAAAATTCCTATTTGTTATAGCTATAATGACAGAACAGAAGAAGCATGATTTATTTATTTATTTTATTTATTTTATTGGATTTATATACCGCCCTTTCCCGAAGGACTCAGGGCGGTTTACAGGGTACTTAAAACACTGATACAAAAATTAAAAACAATTAAAAAGAATTAAATTAAATCCCTGAAAAAATATAAAAACCCCAATTAAAAACTTTCAGCCTGGGCCAGGGAGCTCGAAGAGCAAGGTCTTCAGGTCCCGGTGAAATGAACGAAGGTCGGGGGCAGTCCTAAGCTCCATGGGCAGCTGGTTCCAGAGGGCAGGCGCACCCAGAGAAGGCCCTCCCCCTGGGTGTTACCCACCGGCAATCTTTAACCTCCGGCACCCTGAGAAGGCCCTCCCTGTGAGAGCGCACTGGACGAAGGGAACTTGATGCCGGCAGCAGGTGTTCCCTCAGATATCCTGGACCCAAGCCATTAAGGGCTTTATAGGTCATCACCAGCACCTTGAATCTCACCCGGAGGGCAACCGGAAGCCAATGCAGCTCGCAGAGTAGAGGTGTTACATGGGAGTTTTGGGAAACCCCCATCACAACTCACGTGGCCGCATTCTGCACCAGCTGAAGCCTCCGAGTGGTCCTCAAGGGCAGCCCCATGTAGAGAGCGTTGCAGTAGTCTAAACGGGAGGTCACGAGCGCATGAGTGACTGTGCATAGAGCATCTCGGTCCAGGTAGGGTCGCAACTGGTGCACCAGGCGAACCTGGGCAAAAGCCCCCCTGGTCACGGCTCCTATGTGATCTTCAAAATTGAGCCGTGAATCCAGGAGGACGCCCAAGTTGTGAGCCCTATCAATGGGGGGTAACACCTCACCCCCCATCGTTAAAGATGGAATAGTCTGGTTAACCCGAGATGCCGGTATGCACAGCCACTCAGTCTTGCCAGGATTGAGACGAAGCCTGTTTCCCGGACCGCCTCCAGGCAACGGGACGTCACCGCGAGGGCATCACTGGGTTGGTTTGGGGTGGAGAAAAAAAGTTGGGTATCATCAGCATACTGATGATACCCCACCCCGAAACCCTGAATGATCTCACCCAGCGGCTTCATATAGATGTTGAACAGGAGGGGAGAGAGAACCGACCCCTGAGGGACTCCACAAACGAGAGGCCTCGGGGCGGATCTCTGCCCTGCCATCAACACCAACTGTGAGCAGCCCAGGAGATAGGAGAACCACTGTAAAATGGTGCCTCCCACTCCCAACCCCCTGAGACGCCACAATAGGATACCATGGTCGATGGTATTGAAAGCCGCTGAGAGATCTAATAGGACTAGGACAGAGGAATAACCCCTGTCCCGAGCCCGCCAGAGATCATTCACCAGCGTGACCAATGCCGTCTCCGTGCTGTGCCCGGGCCTGAAGCCCGATTGGTATGGGTCCAGATAATCAGTTTCCTCCAGAAACAGAGGAAGCTGATGCGCCACCACACTCTCAACAACCTTCGCCAAAAAGCAAAGGTTGGAGACCGGACGATAGTTGTTCAAAACAGCCGGGTCCAGGGCAGGCTTCTTGAGGAGGGGTCTCAAGAAGGTTCACTTCAGGGTGGCAGGGAAGATACCCTCCTTCAAGGAAGCAGTTATTACTGCCTGGAACCAGCCTCGTGTCTCCTCCCGGGCCGCAAAAACCAGCCAGGAGGGGCACAGGTCCAACAAACAGGTGGTTTAGCTCAGCTTCCTTATCATCCTGTCCACATCATCAGGGGAAACAGGATCAAACTCAGTCCAGATGGCATGCTCAGGACCGTCCGATTCCTCCACGTCAGACTCTGCCCAGTCAGAGTCCAAACCGGCCCGGATCTGAGCGATTTTGTCCATCAGATGATGACTAAATTCCTCGGCCCACCCCTGCAAGGGCTCCTCTCTCACCTCCTGATTAAGGAGGGAACGAGTCACCCTAAACAGGGCGGCTGGGCGATTATCTGTGGACGCAATGAGGGCAGCGAAGTAATTAGCCCTTGCCGTCCTCATCGCAGCAAGATAAGACATTATAAAGGTTCTTAGCTGCAATCAGTCAGATTCGGAACGGCTGGACCTCCAACCGCTCTCTAGACCCCATCTCCGATGCTTCATCTCCCAGAGCTCCACAGAAAACCATGGAGCCCAATGGGATCTGTACCGGGTCAGAGGTCGCAAGGGTACAACACAGTTGAGTGCCTCAGTGGCTGCCTTTTCCCAGGCATCAACCAAGGCATCAACTGGGCTGTGAGTGAGGGCGATGGGTATAGACCCAAGCGCCATCTGGAACCGTTCAGGGTCCATTAGGCGGCTGGGGTGGAACCATCTGGTCGGTTCTGCAGCCTAGTGGCGGGGGGTGGCATAACGGAAGACCAGTAGGAGATGATGGTCGGACCATGACAGGGGAACAATGACCAGTGAACCCCCTCCCAAATCATCCAGCCACTGTCCAGACAGGAACACCAGGTCGAGAGTGTGAGCCCCCACGAGTCGGGCCTTGAATTCATGATAGCAAATGTTGAGGAAAAAAATCGGCCAAGGGTCATCCCAAAATTAACTAAGTACTCATATAAGTCAGAGGTCCCCAACCTTTTTGGCACCAGAGACCGGTTTCATGGTAGACAATTTTTCCATGGACCTGGGTGGGGGAGGCAGGGTGTGTGTGTTCAGGATAATTCAAGTGCATTATATTTATTGTAAATTTTCTAAACAAACAAACAAATAAATAAATAATGCACTTTATTTCTATTGTATTAGATTAGACCAGTGACTTTCTGCTTCTAAGAAAGTGGGAAGTAAGAGACAATCCAAAACTCAGCCTTCCAGCAAAACCAAAGACCCAGCATGCTGAGGAAGTGCTGAGAAAACAGAGAGGGAGGGAGGGAGGGAGGGAGAGAGGGACCAAACCAACTCCACACTGTGCAAGTGCACAGCAGTCTTAAAAAAGGTGCAAATGAGAGAGGGATTGCCTTGGAGAAATGTAGCTTCTCCCCTCCCCCATTGCAAACCGGGTAGGAGAGCTTAGCCTGCAAACTTGGGAGAGCTGCAGGAAGAAAGGAGGAACACACACACACACACACACACACACACACACACCTACAACAAATTAAATCTTGAAAAGCAGACAGGATATTGCCAAACACAAGGCACCTGGAGCATCAAAATAAAAGCAAAAAACTCCAGTTGAAGTGCAACAGAGCCCAGCAGTCTTAGAAAATGTGTAGATGAGACAGGGAGAGAATCCCTTAGAGACGCGGTGCTTAAGGTGAAAGATAGCTTCTCCTTGCCCCTATTTGCACTCTGAGAAAGACATCCTCACACCTTGGGGAGGGTCCCCCTCCAACGAAGCTTTGGGGGAGCCCGACTGCAAGCTGGGCTGGCACACGTTTGTCTAGCAAACTTGGAGAGTTGCACAAAGGGAGTGTGAGCCCAGCTGTGGTAAGGCAGGGAGAAGAGAAAAGTGAGGAGGAGGAAAAAGCAGAAGGAAGAGAGATCAGGACCAGGAAGAAGAGGACGCAGAAGGAGCGATAGCAGGAGGAGGGACAGGAGGAAGGACGCAGAGCTCAGATATGGCAAACCAGTTGCAAGCTCAACTGAGCAAGTTGCACTGAGCAAGACAGTTTGTGTCCTGCCACTCTCCCACCCCTGCCCAGACTCCTGCAGACGTGCCACATTCCTGGAGGTGGAAGACGTGCTTTCAGTGCACCTCCAGCTGCGTGATTCGGTTCCTAAGTGCCCGTGGCCCAGTACCAGTCTGCAGACAGGGGTGTGTGTGTTGAGGATCCCTGATATAAGTGCTTCCAGTATGTCTTTGGATCTTTAAGAAAGATTCCTTACAAAGGAACCACTACTAGGGGGAAATTTAATGTTTTGTGCTCTCCTCTCTCCAATCTGATGCAGTGCTGAAAAAGTTGCGCAACAAACTCAACCCATCAGCCTGGGGAAGGCTACTTTAAAACACAGATTACAGCTATTTTCTTTGGTTTTTGGCTGTCTCAGAAATGTTTTTAGATGCAAATAAGTTAAGGGCTGGGGAAAAAAACAAGCACTCAAGAGCTTTAAGATCTTGGTTAAAAAAAATCTGGAATACTCATACATCCTAGTTTCCCAATGGCATTTACCTGTTGTTTTCCTTCTGAGTGAAATAGTAACTCCAAACCATTAAATATTTGCAAGTATGACTCAGACATTATTGTATTCTTAGGGGACATGCTTTTGTCTACCCATGGTGAAAAAACATAGTACAAGGAAGCAAAACTATAATGCATTTATCACATAGGAAACTGTCCTGCTTTGTTTTTCCTCAACACCATCTACACAAACAGTGGTGAAGAGGAAAGATATTGGGATACTGTAATGAAATCTGCTTTGTCCCGCAGTTCTTCAGACTTACTTCTACTGGGAAGTTGTGATGGTGAACTTGCTTCATATCTGGAGGCAGCTGGTGAAGTCACTTACAGGTACTAACTTGAACACAAACAACTATGGCTGGCTTGAGTCTAAATATCACATTTCAAGAACTGAATCAGGACTCTGATCCACATTTTATTCTTTTCAGGGTGCTATATGGTGACTTCCTCTAAGCAGATGCTACAATCATAAATAATTGCTTCAATATGATATCTACATACTACACAAGTTTCTACAACAATCTCAATTACTTTGAGTTGTCCTGGAAGGCTAAAGAGTAGAGTTAAAAACAAAACAAACTAGACATATACATCGTATAACTAACTAAATTAAATGTGTCCCCAGTATTATTTCCCTTTGTCTTGTTATGGGTCTGGGGAAACTTATAGACAAATATGAAATTCAAAAATTAAAAATCATTGAAAAATAATTATACAGTAGAAGATTTTTTATGTTTCTCAAAATCTGGAACAAAAAAACAAGGGACATAGATAATCTATTTTACTTACACCGCTGTAATATGAAATGCTTGTTTTATTTCAGTAAGAACTAGAGCAATGAGGGCAACATCTGGGCCTGGAGTTATGCATAGACTGCATCACAAATTGCACCTATAGTTCCAGAAAACATTTTTGAGATACTTTTTCCAGGCACCAAGCAATACTAGATTTATTATTTATATGATTGATATAGCAACCCATGTCACACAAGTGACTTTGGGAGACTTACAAGGATGAAAAACAGAGAAACCCATAACCTATAAACTCTGGTATCCAAGGATAATCATAATCTCACATTCAAAAAAAAGACATTGACAGCAGGAGAGCTCATCTCCTTGATGCAAATCCTTGTATCCATCTCTCTCACACATCTATTTAGGCCTTGGGAGTTGGAAAATACCAAATCAATATCATACAGAATCCTAATTTAGTGTAATCCTAAATCATGTCATAGCATTATAGATGACCTATCATTGATATACATGCTTTCATTCTTCTCTAAAAAGGTAAGATTATGTAAAACTTCCTAGGGTCTTGCGAGGGAAACAGCTAACATGGGCTTCATATGTAAAATTTGGAGTGATGGCATCAATCTACAGTTCAGTATTCTATATACTGAATACAGTCTTGCAGATTTTAGTATTCTCCTCAAAAGGAGGTAGAAGAGACAGAGAACACATACAGAATAACATGATTATGGGAATGAGCCCAAATAAACATTTTGGTTTTCAAGTCTTGAATAATAACTTCATAACTTCATAGTACAATTCTCTTAACATTCATTGTTATGCATGCAGGCACCTGCACAGCAACAGCCACCAGGGGGCGTTGGCCTGAACGGTTTTGGCGGGAAACCCAGTTTTGACGGGAAACCTAGGGCCAACACTATTGGCTGTCAGCTTACCTGGCTAGGTATTTAAGGAGGCCAGGTAACCCTCATTCCCCAGTTCGCTACCCCCCCTTCCAATAAAGAGCTGAACTCACACACCGGCTGGCGTCTCTTCCTTGCGTCGGACCCACTACACAATATTCATGATAAACATTCATTAATTCCAACTGTGGTTCATTGAAATTGTATAAAATAGTTTTGATTTTCATTTAAAAATAGTTTCAAGTAAAGGAAATATATATGTATATATGTGTATGCATTTATATCTATCTATCTTGTGTGTGTGTGTGTGTGTGTGTGTGTGTGTGTGTGTGTGAAGTTATATTGGTCTTTTCTACAGCATAGTCAAAGCCTTTGACAAGTAATGCTTTGGTGAGATTCAAATAATTTAACAACCGGTTCTTTGTAGGGAGGATGGTAGGGGTGCACTGCCATGAGGCAGGTGGGGGAGGGAGGCAGCTGCCCCATGCTCCCCACTTACCTTTGCCTTCCTCCTCATGCATGAGAAGATGGTGAAGAAGAAAGCAAGCGGCAGCCCCAGCGGCAAGAAGGGCCACCGAAAACAGCGGATTCTCTGTGTGCGCCTGCTACAAGCTCACCCATCAGCCATGCTTTCCACGCCTTGGATCAGCTATAGCATGCCAGGGAGAACAGGGCTGACTCAGGCAAGGCAGGCGCAAACACAGACTCCGCTCTTTTTGGCAGCCCTTCTTGCTGTTGGGTCTGCCACTTGCATCCTCCTTTGCCCACATCTCACGCATGGGGAATCTGCAGTGCCTGCCTACCCCCCTCCCCCCGTGCCTTCGCTAAATCAATCACCTGGCTAGAAATGAGCTTTAGCAGGCTGAATGCACAGGCACAGGGGGAGGTGGATGGTGCAGATTCCTGCTAGGCACCAGGCTGGCTTCAGTGGCACCAATCTTGGCTAGGCTGCTGCCGCGGTGCTTTGCTGCTCAGCTTCTTGCTGACTGGCAGAGGAACCCTGGCTCCAAGCCCTTTGGGTCAAGGAATGCGAGGGCAAGCTGCTGCCAGGCTCCTCCTGGATTTTCATAGGTCCTGGATTAAGGCTGCCGCAGGGCTGTGGTGTGGATGGAGGCACCTCCTCTTGGGTGCTGATCACGCCAGTGCTGCCGCTTTGTGAAGGACACCTCAAGGCTTTTCACACTGGCAGCACTGCTTCCTGCAGGAGGCCGCAAGGCTTGGCACGTGATCAGCGCAATGAGCCTCACGGCCTCCTGCAAGTGGTGGAACTGGCACGAATGGTGTGATAATCCTCGCAACATGATAGGTGAGCACGTAGCAGGTGCGCACACAGACTCAGCTGTTTTTGGCAGCACTTCTGTGCCTGGCAGGCTGCCTCAGATTAGCTGCAGTGCACTGTGGAGAGCATGGCAGATGCAGGGCAAGCGCAAGCCAGATGAGCACATGGACTTTGCTTTTTTCAACTGCCATTTTAACAATCAGTTTGTCAAACTGAAGATTCATTAGGTATCGGTTCTACCGAACCGGTGCAAACCAGCTGAATCCCACCAATGAATGCACACACCCAACAGAAGGGCAGAAACTATATAAAAACAACAGAAGTCATAAAAGTTGTAATCAAGACAATTGCTTTTTAGATGATTCAAGAAATATCTATTAATAATATTAAAACATTTCTCTTAAAAACATTCTCCTAAAAACTGATTTGAAAACTCAAATTATCTTTTAATAATAATTTTAATTATAAATAAATATATTCTCCTGGAATTACTAAAGTACCATGACTAAATATAATGAGAAGAACTCATGTTGTTGTGGAAAACTTTTCTTTGGTATGCAGCTAATATAAATAAAATTAGTAGAGTGAAGCTGGCTGTATTCCATTGGCATTACATCACTCTTCCTTAATAGGAAATTTCTCTCCAGCTTAACAATTTGCTTCAGTGTGGCCATGTAACTTCTCAGAGAGGATCTGTAAGACATGATAAGGCTGAGCCAGAGGGAGGAGTCAACCCCCCTCTGAAACTAGAAGAGGGAAATGTGAATGGTGTCAACTCTACAAATGAGCATGGCAGCCATTTTCCTTCTCATTCTAGGGTTGCCACATAGAACGGAGTGAGGAAGGTTGCCCAGGTGCTTTGTTAGTCAAAATAATGGTTTGTCCTGTGGGAAGCAATGTCGTTGGCTGCTCCCGAGACTAGGGATTGGGCATTGCATAAAATGCCTGCCAAATAATCATACTGGGGAACGTAGTTGCTTGCATAGTTTTATAGTTTGTACTGGGAAATTGTTACTTGGGTATCCAGACTTGGTTTCACTCTTGATCGTGTCAATACTTTGTAACTAATAAACATATTCTTTGAGGAATTTGCAAGCCTTGGAGTTCTGCTTTATTTGTTGCTGTCTGTCAGAACCATGACAAATAGATTCTGTAGGGGAGAGGGTCCACAGTAGTCTGCCACTCTACTGCTATCCCTCCCAGATAAAAATCTGCCAGAATATGAGTCTTCAAAGTTCCTAGCAGCAGCTGAAAAGCTCATTATTATCCAAAAGGATAGAGACACCAGCATTAAAGAAGTTGCAGACCCATAGGCAGTCTGCTGCAACTTGTCCTCCTACCTGTCCTCCAGACTATTCCTCTGGCTCGTTTCTGACCTCACCTCCCGCTTCCAGGCTCCAAACACAGCTAGTGTAGGTTTGTTGACATAAGAAACACCACAACCATGGATAAACACAACCAGCATGGCCAACAGTAGTAGCAGCAACAGCCCCTCAAAAGATGGGAAATAATCTCCTCCAAAAAGAGGAAAATAACTGAGATGGTTCAAGTCCAGCATCAGTCCAGGTAAGTACCATCAAAATAATAATAATTCAACCATCCAACTGCAGGAACAAATCATCCAAGGCTCCTGTTCTCTTCACCATCTTACTGCAAGCTTTTAAAAATGTCTTTGTATGTTGTGTTACTATATTGTGTAGAAAAGTGAGGAGAGATAAACAGGAAAAGATTCAGAATAAATCTCTTCCCTCTTCCATCATGTATTCTCACTGCTTTGCTGAGAATGAAATTGGATCTTCTCTCCTGTCAAGGCAATTTGTTTCTTTCAAATGTGAATACCTGATTTGTGCTTAGCTAAATAATGCTTAAAAGAACTTAAAGATGCTGGTCGGATCTGGGATTGCTTATAATGTTCTGAATGACATTCCCTTTCATTGGAGCAAGCATAAATTGTAAGCTGCAAAATTAATTTAAAGTGCTATTTGTGATTTCTTTCAAGATTAGATATAATTTTCAACTGCTTAAGTTGTATAAAAATATTCGCATTTTAAAGACTGACAGAATCTTTTACTAAGCTGCTTTAATCAAAGCTTTCAGTATATTTGGATAGAAGGTACTGAGGGATGCTAAATCTGATATATCTCTGTGGAGAGTCTCAGGTTGAAGACTAAATCCTTATCTTTTCTTTATCTGATGACTCAGAGCTTCTTGGATTTCTGTAGTAAAATAGTCTGTTTGTTGTCAGGTATAGATTATAAAATAATCCAGCAAGTGGCAACTTTTTATCTCCAAGGTTTTTTTCCAATTTCAGCAAAAGTGATCAGTGCTGAAACTACAATAGTTACAAGACTGAACTGTAAGTGGGATGAATTTATTTAAAGATTATATTTATAGTTGCTATATGCATTTATGTGTGAAAGTCTTGGTGGTTTAGTTATTTGGCAATTTTATTTTAAATGTACAAGTTTTAAATATGAGATTTCTATATGCACATATAACTCAACTTTATCTTTGGTATTATGTAATAGCAATAGGATAATTAATATTTTTTGCCTTTCAAAAATATACAAGAAATTGCAAACTTTAGTTACTCCTTGGTTTCAAAAGAATTTGTTTGCATGCCTTTATGTCTACTTTCCAGAAACAATCAATCATGTGAAAATTTAGGGTTACTTTCGGAACCCTGATACAAATTATAATAAAGCCATTTCTAAAAAGCATAGCTCAAGTCTGAAATTGGAAAAACTTGGAGATAAAAGGTAATGACTGTCTATGGAGATTTTCAATCATCCAGGTCATGATTGATCCAAAAGTGCTTTTTCCAAAAGACAACTGGACTTTCTTAATTTTTTCTTTGAAAACATTTCGCTTATCATCCAAGAGGTTTCTTCAGTTTTTCAGTTAGCATTCTGGGCCATTCATTTGTCATTATAATTAACTGCTGAGGAGCTAGTTGTTTCTGTGGTTGATTGGTTTCGAATGGTCCAGTTTCTTATGTGTTCATATGCTAGATCTAAATGCTTGTTAAGTGCCTCTTTTGTAGAATAGCAAACTTCAATAAATTCAAGTGTGGCGAGTGTTGGCATGGCCTATGACTTTTGTTCCATCCCAAACGAACTGGAGTTGTTCACTGTCAATGTGGCTTCAGGGATTTTAGGTCATTTTTCAATTTTTCAAATTCTTATTTGAAAGCAAAAATGTTTTTTAGAAAGCAAGTAAAACACAACCCAGTCAAAGTTGTATTCAGATCACATTAATGTTTTCCTATCATTATAATTGAAGGACCATATAGGAACTTAGGGACGCGGTGGCTCAGTGGGTTAGGACGCTGAGCTTGTCGATCAAAAGGTCGGCAGTTTGGTGGGTCAAATCCCGAGTGCCCGTGTAACAGAGTGAGTGCCTGTTACTTGTCCCAGCTTCTGCCAACCTAGCACTTCGATCGCACGTAAAAATGCAAATAGGGACCACTGTGGTGGGAAGGTAACAGCGTTCTGTGTGCCTTTGGTGTCTAGTCATGCCGGCCATGACTAGACACCAAAGAGAGCTCCTCGGACAAGCACTGGCTCTTCAGCTTTGAAATGGAGATATAATTTAATTTAATTTAATTTTAATTTTATTGAATTTATATACCGCCCTTTCACGTAGGACTCAGGGCAGTTTAGAGGGCATAAAAACGTCAATACAAAAATTAAGAACAATTAAAAAGATTAAACTAAATCCCTGAAAAATTTAAAACATATAAAACCCTAGTTAAAACCCCAATTAAAATTCAGCCTGGGCCGGAAAGCTCGAAGAGCCAGGTCTTCAGGTCTCGGCGAAATAATCAAAGGTCGGGGGCAGTCCTAAGCTCCACGGGCAGCTGGTTCCAAAGGGCAGGTGCACCCACTGAGAAGGCCCTCCCCCTGGGTGTTATCCGCCAGCATTCTTTTACCGGCGGCACCCTGAGAAGGCCCTCCCTGTGGGAGCGCACTGGACGAAGGGAACTTGATGCCGGCAGCAGGTGTTCCTTCAGATATTTATTTTATTTTATTTATTTTGTTTGTTTTTTATATACCGTCCTTCTCCCGAAGGACTCGGGGCAGTGTACAGAGCAAGGTAAGTATACAGTATAAACAATAGTAAAATAAATGAAACCCCAAAATCTATCAGGCCAGGCCGGCTTGCTGGAATAAGTAGGTTTTTAAGTCCCATCGGAAGGTGCGAAGGTCAGGGGCCATTCAGATTTCGGCAGGCAAGCAATTCCAAAGGGTTGGTGCACCCACCGAGAATGCTCTCCCCCTGGGGGCCACCAGCCGGCATTCTCTGACCGGTGGCACCCTGAGGAGGCCCTCTCTGTGGGAGCGCACAGGACGGAGGGGTGTTGACGCTGGCAGTAGGTGCTCCCATAGGTAATCCGGACCCATGCCATGTAGGGCTTTGTATGTCGTCACTAGCACCTTGAATCTCAACCAGAGGGCAACCGGAAGCCAATGCAGCTCACGGAATAAATGTGTTACATGGGAGTAATGGGAAACCCACATCACAACTCGCGCGGCTGCATTTTGCACCAGCTGAAGCCTCCGAGTGGTCCTCAAGGGCAGCCCCATGTAGAGAGCATTGCAGTAGTCTAAACGGGAGGTCACGAGCGCATGAGTGACTGTACGTAGGGCATCTCGGTCCAGGTAGGGTCGCAACTGGTGCACCAGGCGAACCTGGGCAAAAGCTCCCCTGGTCACGGCTCCTATATGGTCTTCAAAACTGAGCCGTGAATCCAGGAGGACACCCAGGTTGCGAGCCCTATCAACGGGGGGTAACACCTCACCCCCCATCATTAATGATGGAATAGTCTGGTTAACCCGAGATGCCGGTATGCACAGCCACTCAGTCTTGCCAGGATTGAGACGAAGCCTGTTTCTCCCCATCCAAACCCGGACCACCTCCAGGCAGCGGAACATCACAGTGAGGGCATCACTGGGTTGGTTCGTGGTGGAGAAAAAAAGTTGGGTATCATCAGCGTACTGATGATACCCCACCCCAAAATCAAGAATGATCTCGCCCAGCGGCTTCATATAGATGTTGAACAGGAGGGGAGAGAGAACCGACCCCTGAGGGACTCCACAAATGAGAGGCCTTGGGGCAGATCTCTGCCCTCCCATCAACACCGACTGCGAGTAGCCCAGGAGATAGGAGAACCACCGTAAAACGGTGCCTCCCACTCCCAACCCCCTGAGACACCGCAATAGGATACCATGGTCGATGGTATCAAAAGCCGCTGAGAGATCTAATAGGACTAGGACAAAGGAATAACCCCTGTCCCGAGCCCGCCAGAGATCATTCACCAGCGTGACCAATGCCGTCTCCGTGCTGTGCCCAGGCCTGAAACCCGATTGGTACGGGTCCAGATAATCAGTTTCCTCCAGGAACAGGGGAAGCTGATGCACCACCACACTCTCAACAACCTTCACCAGAAAACAAAGGTTGGAGACCGGACGATAGTTGTTTAAGACAGCCGGGTCCAGGGCAGGCTTCTTGAGGAGGGGCCTCACCACCGCCTCCTTCAAGGCGGAGGGGATGATATCCTCCTTCAAGGAAGCAGTTATTACTGCCTGGAACCAGCCTCGTGTCTCCTCCCGGGCCGCAAAAACCAGCCAGGAGGGGCACGGGTCCAATAAACAGGTGGTGGAGCTCAGCCTCCCCATAATCCTGTCCACATCATCAGGGGAAACAGGATCAACTCAGTCCAGATAACATGCTCAAGACTGTCCGATTCCTCTGCCCAGTCAGAGGCCAAACCAGGCCGTATCTGAGTGATTTTGTCCGTCAGATGATGACTAAACTCCTTGGCCCGACCCTGCAAGGGATCCTCCCTCACCTCCTGGTTAAGAAGGGAGCAAGTCACCCTAAACAGGGTGGCTGGGCGATTATCTGCGGACGCGATGAGGGCAGCGAAATAATTAGCCTTCGCTGTCCTCATCGCCGCAAGATAAGACCTTATGAAGGTTCTTAACTGCAATCGGTCAGATTCAGATCGACTCGACCTCCAACCGCTCTCCAGGCACTGTCTCCGACGCTTCATCTCCTGGAGCTCCAAAGAAAACCATGGAGCCCAACGGGATCTGCGCCCAGTCAGGGGTCGCAAGGGTACAACACGGTCGAGTGCCTCGGTGGCCGCCCTTTCCCAGGCATCCACCAAGGCATCGGCCGGGCTGTGAATGAGGGCAATGGGTATAGACCCAAGTGCCATCTGGAACTGTTCTGGGTCCATTAGGTGCCTGGGGCGGAACCACCTGGTCGGCTCCGCAGCCCAGTGACGGGGGGTGGCATAGCGGAAGACCAGCCGCAGGAAATAATGATTGGACCATGACAGGGGGAAAATGGCTGGCAAACCCCCTCCCAGATCATCCAACCACTGCCCAGATAAAAACACCAGGTCGAGAGTGTGACCCCCCACATGAGTCGGGCCCTGAATTACCTGGGTCAGGTTCATGGCCGTCATGGAAGCCATGAACATCCGAGCTAATTCTGACAACCCTCCCAGGGAAGGCAGGTTGAAGTCACCCAGCACTATAAGCCTGGGGAACTCCACCGCCAACCATGAGAGGGTGTCGAGCAGCCCAAGCAGGGCTGTTGCCACACAGCTGGGTGCCAGGTATGTGAGCAACAAGCCCATCTGGACCTGAGGGCCAAATCTCAGGAGGAGGGACTCACTCCCGCCTATCTGGACAATGGTGGTCTCCCACGGACATAAAGTCTCCCGAATAACCACCGCCACCCCACCGCCCCTACGCTGAGCCCGTGGCTGGTGTAGCACACAGAAACCTGGGGGGCATAGTTCAGTCAGAGGGACCCCTCCCTTCGAGCCCAACCAGGTTTCGGTAGTGCATGCCAGATCCGCGCATTCCTCCTTGATCAAATCACGAACGAGGGGAGCCTTATTAACAACGGATCTGGCATTAAAATACACCAGCCTAAGCTCAGGGACCTGATCACCCTCATCCTCAGGCAAAAGGGTGCTAACCGGAAGGTCGGAGCGTGCCACCGCTTGAAGATAGCGAGGGCGCGATCCCAGATATTGATGTGGCCCTCCGTGCAACCACCTGCTGCCATTCCCTATCATCGTGGGGATTTGACACCCCACCCCAGCACATGCAGAGCCAGCAGCCTCCACCCCCAACCCCATTCCACCAGAGCCCATAACGGACCCAGACTGAGTGCCGGTTATTAGTTCCCTCCCCTCCCCACTATTCCTCCCCCTCCCTAACCCCTTAAAATAACCGGCTAAAAAAAATATCAGGGGCCTCTTAGTGCGTCTCCCCAGAGGCCCCTAGGTAAACCCAACCACCTCTCGGGATCCCAAAAATTGGGCCCGTCATCAAGGGAGATGGTAGACAGAAAGGCTGGTTGTGACCAGGAGGGAGAAACCCCCCTAAGGGCGTACAAGTCCGACCTAGAATATTGTAATCAGCCCATATAGAGCAAATATCCGTGTGAGCCATTGTTCACAATGGAAAGTCAGATGTTATAAGATGTTGTAAGATGTTAAAGATGTTAAGATGATAAAATGTTAAGACCGGAACACGTCTTCATCCACTAATCCACTAATCTGGCTCTGCTCTCACCTGAGCCGGTCCAGATGATGAGCTCACAGCTGACCTCTCACCACAGCTGTGAGATCCAGTCTGGAGTGGGTAAGCGTCATTGCCGGATAGAACCTCCCCCACTGGCCTCTCACACCAGTGGAGAGGTTGATGAACAGTTCAGGGCCGCCCTCTCACCGCGGTCCAGTCCCGGGTTTGTTCCGGACCATCAAAAGGAAGTCACGAGAGCAGGGAAATCTCAGTCCATCCAAACCCTGCATCAATCTCCAGCCATCATCCGATGTAATCCAAATGCAAATGCAATCGCAATCGCAATCAGGGCCAATCTTCAAGCTGCCAACCCCATAAGCAGCAGTAGCAATTAAATAAGATGATACAAACATGCTGCCAGAGACTAACCCAGTTAATCCTAAGTATCTAGAATTCCGCGGTCGATTTTCGGGCCGCCAGGTCTCTGCCGTCTTCAAGGAAAGAAGCCTCCGCACAGCCAACGCGTCCGGCACCAGATGATCCGTGGCCATTTTGCAGGCCAGAAAGCCGAAAATAACATTCCAAAACAGTCCACGCAGCTGGAAAACGGTGCCCGCCAGCTGAAATCGGGTGCCAGATGGTCCGCAGCCGGCTTGGGGGCCACCCAAGCCACCGCTGCCTTGCAGGACTGCCTTGCCGCTGCCTTGCAGGGCTTCAAACAGAAACGGTTCCCGACAGCTGATCTCGGGCGCCGGGAAGATCGGCGGCAGAATGCAGGCCGCTCAATTGCTGATGCTGCTGCCCTCCGGAGAGAGAGGCTCTGGGGGGAAAGGCTCCACGCCGCAAAAACGACGCTCACCCAATATTTCCAACCCCCGTCCGGATACAAGCCTCGGCTGGGTCTCAAGTGAGTTCCCGGCTTTCCATTGTGAGAGCTCGTCACAGAGCTCACAAAACGCCGCCCGTGGTCGCCGTCATTTTGGGGGAAAAAAATGAGCACCGGCCCCTAGAATTGGAAACGACTAGCACGCATGTGCGGGGCAACCTTTACCTTTTTATAGGAACTTATTTTGATAATTCAGAGCATAGCAATAATACATGCAACTCCCTGAATCAAAAAGGTATTGGCTCATTGTATAAGAATATGCAACATATATGGTATAAGAGCAAGTGTTTTTTTAGAAAAACTGAAGCTTGAATTTCTTTAACAAACAGATCAAATACTATGCATAATTAAAGATTAATAGAGTTTACTTTTAAATAAATATACTCAGTATTGGGCAACCCCTAAATAAATTTTAAGGCCAAGAAGCTGGAACACCGATTAAATATGTCAGTGACTTTGAGAGGGTCTTACAATTCAGCATTGCATAAAACCTTAAATTAAAATCTCATGAATCTGATTTATTTCCAAGAAAATGCATTTAACACTGCAATACCAATAACCCAAACAATAATCTTGAAAGTTTTCCAAGATGGTGTACCTTCCTGGAACAAATCTTTTCATATACTTCTGAAAAGAAGGAAAAATACTTATACTGTAGTTATTTCCTATAATTAATTAGCTTCCTCAATAAATAGTTTGCATTTCCTATTTGGAAGCCATGTCAGACTCATTCTCTGATCAGATGTTTCCTTAATAGCCTGTCAGACTACAAGATTTTTAACACACCCTAATAAAAAAAGGGCACAGATCTATATAAAACAAGTACACATTGCTGCTTTCTGGCATGCAAAACAGAATGTATGTGACACACCCACACATGAGCACACTCACACACACATACATGGATTCTCATTTCTCCAGTTTTACAGCATGGCTGAGTAGCTTTTCTACACATTACTACATTACTTTCAAAAGATTTTCCTGACTGATAAGCAATGAAACCAGTAAAGGAGATCATGCTCAGTGGACGTTTGCTGATTTTAAACAATCCTTTTGATATTATTTTATTTTTATATTTTTATAAAAAATAAACTTAATACACTTAATTAATACAGAATATACTTAAAATAGTAAACAATTATTTAACAATCTATTTTAAAGCCAACAACAAATAGAGGAACTCCAAAGCAATAACTACCTATCTTGTAGCTTGGAACTGTTGCTACTCAGCCTAGTACCGGTAAATACTGTAGTATTCCAAGAATTTGATGTCTTTACCCTTAACTCAATTGAGTGAATGAACACACATACACACAAAGAGTGCACACAGTCAGATAGTTTCTTCATTCAACACATACAACAGAAAAGCAGAAGTCTTAAAGTGTATCCCTAGAATATAAAGAAATTGTATCTGATTAACATATTTACCACCAATGAATCCTGAGAATCCAGTTAGAATGTTCTGAAATTGTTAGCAGTCTTTAATGCATTCCCAACAGACATATAAAATTTCATGGAGGGAAGAAATCATACTCTTTGGACAAGAATCATATATTTATTTATATCCTGCTTTAATTATTTTTTGGTAAATATTTACCTTCATCTTTGGTAGCAAGCTAATGAGACCTGGAGACCTGCATTTGAGAGGCTGGGACACTCTTACTACAAGCATCTGGTATGCTTTCAGCCACATATGTGGTTGCACACATACATTGGTTAATTGTATCATAAAATACAAAAATATTCCTTTTTGATAGTTCTGAACCTCCCACCATTAGGCTTTAATTAAATCAATGTTTTTCAGACCTGGCAATTTATTTTTGTTCCCAGAATTCTAGGAGTTGAAGTCACAATCTTAAAAGTTGCCAAGTTTGAAAAACACTAAATTAAATGATCTTTGATTCAAGTGTTATGACTGAGAAAAGAATTTATTGTATCTTGCATAATTTATGTATCTACACATTTTTTGTTAACTAGGAAATCTCAAAACACAGTATTTTCTTAGCAGAAGAGTTGTTATACTGTTGCCTTTATAATTGCAATATAGTATTGGTAAGTTTATTTTTAACCCCTTCCTAAGAGTTCCTAAAATAGCTCCTTTGTATTTTATTCAGTTGTTTCCCCTGATCAACCTTGGAATCGATCACTATCTCCAAAAAAATGTGACTATCCTGGATGGATAATCCCTCTCATCTTTCACCTGACCTGTGCAAAATCCTTCCTATTAGTTACAATTTTCTCAGTTAAGATTATACCTATCTAATCTGTCCTATTTGGGAAAATGCCAGCATTTCTAACAAAATATATAATACAACAAATAGCAAAATCCTATTTGTAAAAAGTGATAGTGCGTTATGTCATGTGATAAAATGAGGATAGATTTCAATATTTGTGAAAGCAACTTCATGTGATGATAGATCACATAATTAAATATACAAGGTCCAATCCTGGAAATGTCGGCAAATCTTAGGGGATTCACCAGACCTATACCAAATATTTTAAAAATTAAATGTTTAACTATATAAGGCAGGAGTAGACAATATAATACTTGTAGACATTAATCTTCTCTCAGGTGATGATCAACCTCACTAATGTATCTGATATTTTAAAAATATTTTTTAAAAGAAAAACTTACTAGGCACATAGCATCCATACCTCTAGTAACATAGTGTATCATGGCAATATGCTATTTGGTCCCACTCAAATCTCAACTTAGTTTACCTTCTAGTAAATAGATGTTTCTTGTTTCCCAACTGTCCCATACATCACAGGAGAAGTTACGGGATCAAGTGAGGAGAGATCTAAAGTAGCTAGGGAAATCTGGGCCAGAATGAATTTATATTTCAATTTTTCTTAATAATTTTGTCCCAAATTTGATTATATTTTTACTGCAGCCTTAATTTATATCTCCATAACTTGTGATTGGTGTTTAATGATAGACATTCCACTATATAACAAATGAGTTTTAAAAACTCTTCCAGTTATATATGTGGCTACTTTCTATAATTCACAGACATTCTATTCAGTTTCATGATACTACACTCACGTTAATATTTTCTATTAACATATTCATTATATTCTATTCATTCTATTCATCTCATAATATATCTATTCAACAAAATGCATTTACTAAACATTTTAAGATAGTGTATATAGACCACTATTTACATATTGCACTTCTGTTCAGAGAAGCCAGTGGCAGTACACAATGTAATAAAAATTTCAGATCACCACCCAACAATTAAACAACTCCAACAGAAAAAGCATACAGGTAGTTCTTGTTTAGCAACTGCAACTTCGACCAGCAAGTTGGTTGTTAAATAAAGCAATCACTAAGTGAAAATCTTGACTTTTTGAAGATCCCTCAAGACTTGGTTATGCCATCAGGTCTAGAGACTCTATATAGAATTGGCAAAATAAATTAATAATTCTCCAGTATTATTAGCATTCCTTTGCCCATTATTTTGTTTTAGTTGCATTTCATAATTTGTAGTTTTAAATTATCATTATAATTGTTATTCTTGAACTATATTTTTTAACTTTGTTGGTTACTGCCCAGCATCACTTGTTTTGTGAGATGGGTGGGGCTATATAAATTTGAAAAATAAATGAGACCACAATTATGTTTTATAGTTCTATCTCAGTTTTCCTTTGCTTCTTGATACTTCTTTTAGCTGAGCTGAGGTTCTTTTTCTCATTTTGGATATCTTGATATGAGGCAAATAAGCAAGTAAAAATAAGAGCAGAGAGATCCTGTGAAGATCATAATTGCAAGGACTAGACACTTTTTTTTACCATTGTTGTAACGTTGGTCTCTAAATGAGGTAGTTGCTAAGTGCCGACTATCTGTATAGCACACAACAGATGTATTCATTTATTTCTCTCTCACACATCAATGTGAGAATGACTACTATATGAGTACTGGTTACCAATATCTCCTATACTTCTGAATAACTATCTGTATCATAGAGACAGCTGTTTTAGATCTGCTAAAACCATTGAAAAGTAAATCATGGCTAAGTAGTACCAATTCCAATGAATCTAAATCTTGCATAACTAGTCTAGATATAACTCAGTTTGATTATATCTTTATCTAATAAACTTCCCCATACTAAAATCGCTGTCAATGGTCAATGTAAACCTTCCATATCTTTCACCTTAATTCAATCCTTGTGGGAAAAATCTGGGGTATAAAAATATTTTTCATTTAAATCTTTTTTAACGCATTCTTTTAGCCATTTGTTGTTCTGAAGCAATAGCCTGTGACTCACACAATATCCTGGACCCAAACTTTTAGTCAAATTTTTTGAGGTCAACAGATCTGCCAAAAGATAAACATTTCCTCATGAATTGCCCATTTCAGACATTATCATTATCATCACAGTTATCTCAGGCTGCTTTCATCTTCTCAGAGACCATCAGAGAAGACCAAATACAAATGAGACATGTACCATAATCCCCCTCCACATCCATAAAACATGCAGTCATGTGTAGATAAACACACTCCAAGACATTCTGAATCACTCCTGCAATATTTGTAATGGAGAAAAAAACACTGCAGTGTTTTAAGTTTGCAATTTCTTTTGTAACACAAAGCATGAAGTATTCAGGAAAGTGGTTTCTTTCTTCATCCAGATGCCTTCCAAAATACAAAACCCGCCCATTCCTATTTTTACACCAAGGCTCTTTGTGTTTTTTCACAATGTGGATTTAAATGTTTCAAAAAGGAGACATTGGCATATCTGTGAAAGCCTATTTTTCATTTTTCTGTAAACTTTTGTAATTGCATCATCTTCAGAAGCAAAGTGGGAGGAAAAAAGGACAATGAGGCAAAGACCAGCACTACTTTTCCCAGCATTCTTTCTAATGAAGTGCTAGCTGTGAGAAATTATTCTCATACATTATATCCAGTTCTAGCATTTTTTAAAAAAATATTTACTTACAACTAGCGAAAAGGGAAGCCAGAAAAACTGACTATAAGTACTCTGAAATTCACAAAACTTATAGGAAGGCCACTTACACAAATTTCTCCCAACACTCAGCTGAACAAAAAGAAACCAACAGTATCAGCGTGTACAAACAATATTTTCCCCAAAGCATTGTTCAAGCCCTGGCATCTTAAATAACCCTGTTAAAATATCCAACATTTTTCTGCATTATTTGTTAAGCTATTTAATTGTTTGGAAGTTTTTCTTTCTCTTTCCCTCTCAGAAAAACCTATATTTTCCCTAATCTTTCTTCTCCCAATCTCACAGTATTTGAAGCATTTAAATCCACATTAAGTGAAAAAAAACACAAAGAGCCAACATAGGAAAAATAGCCTGCATGCTATTTCTTATACGTAGAATATGATGAATTGCAAAATCCTAGATTATATGTGAAAAAATCACACATGTAACTCAGACCAAAACAGCTATTGTCACACTAGCATTCTGAATGAATTTAAAAGAAAGTAAGAGGCCGGAGAGTGCAAATAAGATGAGGTTGAAAAGCAGAGCTCCAATTACCGAAATATTAAGAATCAGTAACTAGCAGTGTTACTAGCTACATGTGTGACCACATCACACAATTTCTGCTTCTATGAATATATAATTGCTTTCATTTGCCATCCTCCACTCACATTTAAGCTTATCTAAAGTACACAAAAAGCATACTATGAATATGGAAAACTGGGCACATAACCCTGCCCTTACCTTTTTTGAATCTCTTTCACACCAGCTAACAACTTTTCCACATGCAGAAGTTAGCAGCAATTTGGAAACTGAAGTTGAGATGTGCAGGTACTCAATAATATATACAGATTAGTCAGAGCAGAGAGTTCTACTTCGTGACTCAGTGGTTCTTCACTAAAGCTTTCTAGCTCTAATGATTTCACAATAAAAGTCCCTTAAAGTTCCTGGGAATTCAAGCAGTCAGTTGCTAAAAGCAAAATATTTTAAGTGGGGATGGAGGCATATGCTGTCTTGTTTTATTTCTTCTGGTCTTCTTTTCTTAAAAAATACATCCTATTTTTTTCACTGTCTCCCAAGAGCAAACAAGATTTTTAATATATATTTAAATATGTATACTGTATATTTTCATAAAGTGCTCAAGATTGTACATTAGCAGCTTGCTTCAGAATATTCTGTAGCATTTTGTTTACATTTCAATAAGTTATTATGGAGTGAGCTCTGATAAATGAATCTTGAGAAATAAATAATTTAAACTCTATATTTACTGTTTGTTTTAAAATGGCAACAGATTTAAGGATTTGCCATGAATGCCTTAAGATAAATCTTCACAGCACATAGCATAAATAATTAAGAGATCAAGATATAATAGGAAATATTTATGAATTTACTTTCCTGAGGGACAAAGATTTCAGAAATACATTGCACTCTTTATTATAAGGAGGTTAAAAAATAGTTAAAAAAACAAAATGCAACTTACCTGAATTAACTCAGAAGTCACATTAAATTCTATGGGGTATAGTCTTGGGAAAAGCAAAATAAACTAAGTAGATCAGAATACAACATAATTCAAAATCACTCTCAGTAGTATTACTTTATTAAGACAAGTTAGAAAGTTATTAAATATAAAAACTGTATTTACTTCATCAAACAAATTAGTTCATCAGGGGAAGACTACCAATTTTAAAGTCACAAAACCTTTATGAGTAGAATTTAAACAAAATGTGATAGACGACATCGATATTCAGTTTTAGGTTTCCCTGGAATAGAGTAATAACTGATCCATATTTTGAAAAATGTAAAATCTGACTATACTGGAATCTATCTCCAGCATCACAACAACTTTAAGCACCCAAACAGCTTTCCAGGATGATACAAAAGTTGTTAAATCATCTTCCCTGGTATAAACTCATAAAAGTTTAAAGCAGACTTCTTTATTCGCAAAATATATTGAATTTCAGTTCTTGTAATTTTCCAAATGCTCCCTTACTTAGCCCAAAACACATCACAGAAAAACGTGATATACAGGATTGAAATGAAGGAATGGAGATTTCAGATATCAAGGTTGAAGTCTTCTATCAAATATAATATGGGAGTATTCCTCATAAAAATGAATATCTTTCAAAGCTTTCAAATGACAATATTAGAATCTCTTAACCTAATCTGTTAATTGTAGTTAAGTGTGAATGAATATTCTAAGCATTATGGAGATTTTGTAAGACAGGGTATGATCTTGCTAGTGGCCCCACAAACCAGGTGGGGGAGCTAGACAGGTCAGATTAAATCCAAAGAAATTTGATAAATCTGGATATTAGTGTACCTACCATCCTCCCTAATATTCACTTCAATCAGTCTGAACTACAAGTGCTATTTCAGTCCCAGTGGTGGAAGGATAAGAAGAATGTGGTGGTTGTAATTGTTAGCTTTATATTTTATGTACTATATACAATATTCTCAAATACAACCTAGAGTACACCTAGAGGAATAGGAAGGGCTGCTGCTACATGCCTGTGCTGTAATTTTGAGCCTAACTTATTCTATCCCTGACCTAATTGTTTCTTTGTACTGACGTGGTGGCTCAGTGGGTTAGGATGCTGAGCTTGTCGATCAGAAGGTTGGCAGTTTGGCGGGTCGAATCCCGAGTGCCACGTAACAGAGTGAGCGCCTGTTACTTGTCCCAGCTTCTTCCAGCCTAGCAGTTCGAAAGCACATAAAAATGCAAGTAGAAAAATAGGGACCACTACTGTGCGCCTTTGGCGTCTAGTCATGCCGGCCACATGACCACGGAGATGTCCTCGGACAAGCGCTGGCTCTTTGGCTTTGAAACGGAGATGAGCACCGGCCCCTAGAGTCGGAAAGGACTAGCACACATGTGTGGGGGAACCTTTACCTTTACCTTTACTATTTCCAGTCCTCAACTTCCTGCTGGCTTCCCCATTGACTTAGATTGTAGGAAGCTGCCACAGAATGTTGAAAATAATCATCATGTGATTGTGGCTCATGTGATATTGTAATCGGGATCTGGGCACCAAGCATTCAGATTACAATTATGTGACTGGGGATGCTACAATGGCTGCACTTTGCATAGCTGGGCATAAGTCTCCTTCATTCACCATCTTAATTTTCAGTGGTCACTGAATTAATGGTCATAATTCTACCTGTTATCTAACCATTTGACTCAAATTAGATTAAAAGAGATATAATGTCATCTAAAATTGACTTCTTCATGATTAACTCATAATCGTACAAATGAAACAGTTCAAGTTCTTCATAAATACAGAATTCAAAGCATTGCAAATGCTTGAGAGAGGAACAACACCCTATAGTTTAAAGATAGTAACAAAATGTAGTTTCCTTAAATGTTGTAGATGAATTCCAGTATTTGAGGGGCTGCCACAAAGATGAGGGGCCAACTTATTTTCCGAAGCACCAGAAGGCAAGACAAGAAACAATGGATGGAAACTAATCAAGGAGAGAAGCAACCTGGAATTAAGGAGAAACTTTCTAACAATGAGAACAATTAATCAGTGGAACGGCTTGCCTTCAATTGTGGGTGCTTCATCACTAGAGGTTTTTAAGAAAAGACTGGACAGCCACTTGTCTGAAATGGTGTAGGGTCTCTTGCTTGAGCAGGGGGTTGGAATGGAAGACCTTCGAGGTCCCTTCCAGCTCTAGTCTGGATGCCATGGTCTTTGGAGCTACTTTGTGAATCTTACAATATGAAGAACAAAAATCCAAAAAATTAAAAATAAGCCACAGATCACTATTAAAAATATGCAATTCAAAAGAAGTTTTAATAAAATACAATTTTAAATATGCACAAAATCTGCTACTTCCAATATAAAACAAGCACAACTATGTTTTTCAGAGTGTTGTGGTTGCAAAAGGGATGTAGAGCGCATGATTTTCATTCAGCAATTCTCAGGCTAATAATATCTGGGAAAGATTCCTGTTGCTAGTGAATCCTGAAAATGGTGAAATAAGCCAATATCTTTACTCAATATAAACTGCCTTCTGAATTCTAGCAGCTTTTAAGAGCTTTTCAGGGAAGGATAAAACCATCTCCAGACTGCAGGAAATACTGTAGCGATACTTTTAGCCAAACCATAATTAATGTGCTTAAAGTTAGATTGCACAACTTAATTTCCAAAAATTGATAGCATAGGGTGGGTCCATATTCTGCAAAAGCCTTAACAAGGAATATTCTAGTGATAACACTATATTATGTCATCACCCTATGGCATCATTCTATGAATAGCATATAATAACCACAAAATTGATCTTTCACACAAGCTACACACACATGTATTAATACATGGTTTATATATAACCATGGTTTGAAATAATAAAATTACCTAAGTTTGAACAACTCACTGAATCATAAACATTTATTTCATCATAATGTACATAGCCATATAATAAAAGTGACATAGCCAATGACACTCAAGAGCAAAAAACAATTTTATTTTACTTCTACTTGTCTTCAGACCTGCCACATAGAGTCTTGTGAACTCTTAAGCCAATGAAAATTTCACAACCTGACTTAAGAAGAGCCAGTTTGATGTAGTGTTGGAAATGGTGGCTAAAAAATCAGGACTGTGAGTTCTAGTTTTGCTTTAGGCATAAAAGCCAGCAGGGTAACTTTGGGCCACTCACTATCTCTCAGCTTAACCTAACTCACAGGGTGGTTGTTGTAGGGCAAGTAGGAGGAGGGAGTATTATGTATGTTCACCACTTAAGTTACTTATAAAATAATAAAATGGGATAAAAATCTGATGTAATAATAAAGCAATTTAATTTTCTAACTCCTGTATGAAAATTTAAACAAGCAATGCAGGTATCCTCAACTAGTAGTTTAGCAACTGTTATGATGGACCTCTCTGGCAGGTACTTACAATCCAGATTTGAAATTCTGATGTCCCCTACCACATGATGTGATTGCACTTCTGGTGTTTGACAATCTGGCTGCATTTTATGGCCATTTGCAGCATTCTGTGATCATGTGACTGAATTTAATGAAGGTTTCTGAAAACTAGCATTTACTTCTGGTTTTTGGTAAAACCATGTGTAATGTATTGGGCCTAGTTTTTCTTAAACTGTACCATGTGGGTTTTGAATGCTGTGAGATTCCTTAAGCAAGGAGTTGGGTAATGGTCGCTGGCTCCTCAGACAGACCGTTTCCAGGACCACCTTTGGTTGGCTCTAGGGCGGCAATAGGTTCCTATTGGCCACCGCCTAGTGGCCAGAGTATAAATAGCTGTGTAGCAGCCTTGGTTCTCAGTTCAGTTCCTGCATTCAATAAAGCATGTTCCTGCCTGAACTCTCTCGCCTCGTCTCCTGCTTCCAGCAAAGAACCCAGTACACAACACTGGCGACGAAGGTGGGATCCTGCTCCTTCAGAAGAGCTGAAAGTCACTAGGGGGTAATGCCAGCCAAGCACCTGGCAAGGAAAGCATTCCCCCCCTTAGTCGGCCTAGCACAGCCACGCTAGCAACCACCAGCCCTGCAGACCAGTCCCTGGGCCTACAAAGGAGCAGGACAAGGAAGAAGATGAGCCCCAGCTGCAAAGACTTCCCGAGATGGCGAAGGTCAGAAAGCTTGAAGAATTTGATGTCACTCACCCGGAGAGATGGTCGTCATACATCTTGAGGGTCGAAAACTACCTCCATGCCAACCAAGTCGCCAAAGACAGCCTGAAGACTGCAATGCTCCTGTGCATCTGTGGGCCTGCAACATTCAACATCGCGGAGAATTTGGTCGTACCAGCACAGTTGGAGTCCGTAACGTTCGCGAACTTGAAGAAATGGCTTGGCGACCATTTCCAGCCCAAGCTTTCAGTAATAGCTTGGAGGCACGCATTCGAACAGAGAGTTCAGCTGCCAGGTGAAACAGCCACTGAATTCATCATGGCTTTGAGACAAGCTTCATGCCTGTGCCAGTTCACCGATCTAGAAGAGAGGCTTCAAGAGTGACTCGTCTGTGGCCTTCAGAGCAGAGAGCTGCAGCAGAAACTCTTCGCCAAAGAGACTCTCTTGCTCCAAGAAGCATTGAAGGAGATCATGGCGGATGAAGCCGCCGCCAGGGCCATGAAAGCCATGTGGCCCGCCAAAAGCATGCAGCATGAGGAGGCCATCCACCACGAGGATGCCGAACTCACAGAAGACTCCAAAAGCAACCACAACATGGACAAACTTCAACAGTACAATGACCAACAATGGCTCAATGACCAACAACAAGGGACTACTTACACGGCAAGTCCCTTCTCTTGATGTCCAGGTTGTGGTGGCCACCACCAACGCATGGACTGCAGGTTCCAGACAGTCACGTGTTGGGCCTGCGGGAAGACCGGCCACATCGCTTCAGTCTGCAGAGGTCGCCAGAAGGACCGCCAATCGGACATTCCAATGAGGAGAGGTACTGGGGCCCCGGGGCAGTTTAGCATAGGGTTTTGCTACATCCACTGAAGCGTTTGCTGCATGGAAGCTCGCCGCCCCCTTAAGCCCAAATTCTGACTTCAGGTCGAGCTGCAAGGCATCCCTTGCAGGATGGAACTGGACACTGGGTCAGCCGTGTCCATCATTTCACTTGAAACATTCCAGTTCATCTGCAACCACAGCAAGAGGTGGGCCAAGCTTAGGCCATCCGACATCTTCCTGACCCACTTCCAGAACTCTTGAGTCGCCGTCAAGGGTTAGGCCACACTGGCCATTAAATTCAAGGGGTTTTCAGGGCCCCTGGACATTATTGTAGTGGAGGGTCAGCAAATGAGCCTGATAGGACTTCATTGGTTCAATGCTTTGGGCATCCAGGTCACCGGAATCAACCCGACACAAATGGCGAACTTAGCATCAGTATGCGAGGAGTTCACGGATGTTTTTGACACTAGCCTTGGAACATACAAGGGCCCTCTGATAGCCTTTAAACTTGATCCTGCCATAATGCCTATTAGGATCAAACCCCGCAGAGTGCCATTTGCACTTAAACACAAGATAGATGCTGAGCTGGATAATCTAGTTGAACAAGGGGTACTACAGCCCATAGATGGGGGTGAATGGGAAACCCCAATTGTCACGCCACTTAAGGCCAATGGGGAAGTCAGGATTTGTGCTGATTACAACTGCACCATTAATCAGGCACTTAAGCAGCACGCGTACCCGGTGCCAGTCGTTAGCCACATCCTGGCATCACTGCAAGAGGGTACGGTTTTTGTGAAGTTAGATTTGGCACAGGCTTATCAACAGCTACCTGTGGACGAGGTCACAGTCGCTGCACAGACCATTGTAACACACAGGATTTTTTTAAAGTAAAGTGCCTCCAATTCGGGGTTAGTACAGTCCCTGGCATTTTTCAAGGTATTATGGAGCGTACGCTGAAGTGCATTCTGGGGGTCTGTCCCTACTTTGACAATGTACTCATTGCTGGTGTGTCCACTGAGGTGCTTGCAAGGAGGCTCAAGGCCGTCCTTCAATGGTTCCACGAAGCGGGCCTCAATCTTAAAAAGAATAAGTGTAGCATAGGGGTCTCCTCAACTGAGTTCCTGGGTTTCCGTATTGATGCCGACAGCATCCACCCTGCCGAGTCCAAGCTGAAGGCCATTCAGCTGGCACCTAGCCCGTTGTTGAAGAGAGAGCTTCAGGCATTCCTGGGCCTCCTCAATTTTGACCATACATTCCTTCCTAACAAGGCCGCATTGGCAGAGCTGTTACACCAGCTCTTAGACAAAAACACCCCATGGAAGTGGACCAGGGTCCACAAAAGCAGTTTTAAGGCAGTAAAGTCACTACTGTCTTCCAATTCAGTGCTCACTCACTTTAAAGAGTCTTTGCCTGTAAGGGGTAGGGGCTGTTTTAAGTCATTTGAAAAGTGATGGGACTCAAGTCCTAATTGCCTATTATTCAAGGACATTGTCCTCTGCTGAGCACAATTATGCACAAATTAACAAAGAGGCCTTGGCCATTGTGGCCAGGGTGAAGAAATTCCAAGATTACTTGTATGGCAGGGAATTCATGGTCTTCACAGACCGTAAGCCACTGTTGGGGTTATTTACTACAGATAGGCAGACACCCCAAATTCTGTCCCTTAGGATGTTAAGATGGTCCATCTTCTTGTCAGCCTACAGCTTCAGGCTGGTTCACAAACCCAGCAAAGACATGGGCCATGCAGATGGCCTCAGCCGGTTGCCATTGCCACAGATTGAGCCAGATCTGGCTCCAGCAGGTCGCATTTTGTCCATTCAGGATTTGCCTGACTTTCCCTTCCATGCAGGGGATGTGGTTGCAGAAACTGCTGCAGACAAGGTTTTAAGCAGGGTGCTATCCTGGATTTACACCGAGTTCCAGAGCTACTTTATACGTAGACACAAGCTTTCAGCTCACAAGGGTTGTATTTTATGGGGGAGCAGGGTCATTGTCCCCAGTTCATTAAGAGACAGGGTACTTCAATCTTTGCATGAGGGTGGCCTGGGTTAGATAAGGCAATAGAGGCTCACGTACACAGGTGTTACACATGTCAACAGTCCAGGCCAGAAATGCCACATACTCCTGTTCACAGATGGGAGGAGACACACACTCCTTAGTTGGGGTAAAAACCAGACTAAGATGGCAGCCGCGGTTGGGAGCTGAGTTTGTGAGCTCCGCAATGGGCTTTTGTTTGAGCAGCTGAGCAGCTAAACAGCTGAGGAACTTGCTGTTCCTGGATGGAGTGGGGTAGTGCGGTTGCCGGGCACCGTTTCGTGGTGTGAAGGCTCTCTTCGAACTGGTTGTAGCGCTGGTGAAGCTGGGCTGGTGATTGAGGATGTGTTTACTACCTCGCCGCGATTTCTAGCTGGCGGCGTTTCGGCTCGTGCGTTGCTGCAGCGAGGAAACTTCTCCTTCTTCATTCCTCCTCCCCCCGACTGAGATGGTGATTTTCGAGGTCTGTATCATCTATGGGCTGCTGTTTCGCGCCTGAAGACCTCCTGTTACTTCGCCGCGACTTCCATCTGGTGGCGTTTCAGCTTGCTTGTTGCCGCAGCGAGGAAACCTCCCCTTCTCCCTTCCTCCTCCCCCCCTGAGATGGTGATTTTGAGGTCTGTGTCAACTATGGGGTGCTGTTTTGCACCTGAAGACCTCCCCCCCCTCTTGGAGTTTTAAGACTGGGGAATGATATGGCGATTTGAACTAATTGCCGCCTATTAACAGCTGATTGGTGCTGGTTGTGGAGATGTGGGGAGCTCTTTGAGCAGTGATCATGATTTGCCTGCTGTTTTACTACGCGTCTCAGCTGGTGTCTCAGCTGGCGGAGTTTCAGCTAGCACAGTATATGCCACAACGAAGAGATTTCTCCTTCCTTCCCCCAACTGAGATGGTTATGGTTCCAGGCCCTGGATCATCTGTTGGACTGCTGTTTTGTGCCGTGGAGACCTTCCCCTCTTTCGGAGTTGCAAGATACTGTGGGATACAGCGGCTAGGAACCAACTCTGATGCTTCGGAGCAGCCGACCGGCACCCCCTCTCTCTCTTGCTTATGGAGCATCAGCTGCAACTTTAAGAGTTATTGTTGGCCAAGAATTGGCCCTGACAGATCTGGGACTTGTCTGCAGTGAGAGGGCAGAACAATTAACTATCAATCCACCCTCTGATATGAGAGATCAGCTGAGGTGGATTTATCCCGGTTGTCTTTAGCCAAGTTTTGCCCAGATGTATCACCATTTGTTGTGAGAGAACTGTCATGGCTTTATATCTGTTACCAGCTCGGGTGAGAGTAGAGCTGGCTTGGCTGGCTTGGCTTGGCTTGGACGGGCTTGGCTTAATGGTTTTTTATGTTTTGCCGCCCTGACTTGACAAGGTCAACAATATTCTTTAACATCTCTCTTCTAACTTTATTCTAACTACCTAGCTGCCTACAAATAGCCCAATGTGGACCGCTGGATTTATTTAATTATTATTAAGCACCTTAGTTACCCTAGTACCGTTCTGTTTGCCCTCATAGGTGCCCCCCCATCCTGGGTGCGACCTGCCTCATTTTCCACTCTGCCTCTTGATGAAGGGCCCGATTGTTGGGACCCTGAGAGATGGCTGGGCAGGAACAGGGGCCTCAGGTTTAAATTTAATAAGAGGCCCCTGGTTACTTTTTTAGCAAAAATTTTTGTGGGGTTAGGGAGGGGGGAGGGTCGTGGTTGGTTGGAAATGGGGGGTAATCCACCAACCATTGTTCAGGCCAGGTCTGGTACAGATCGCATAGGGGGGGAGCTGGGGTTAGTTGCCTCCGGAGCGGGTCGTGGGATTACCTATTCCCACGACGTTAGGGAATGGCAGCAGGTGTATGAACAGAGGGCCGTATCGATATCCGGGAGGGCATCCCCGCTATCTACAAGCGGTGAGGTGCCCCGACCCTCTGTCTTCACCCCAAGGCCCCGGGAGCGAGGATGTGCAGCCACCTGAGCTCCGGCTGGTGTACCTGAATGCCAGGTCCATCATTAATAAGGCTCCTCTCGTCCGGGATCTGGTCGAGGGTGAGCATGCGGACCTGGCTTGCATCACGGAGACCTGGTTGGGCCCAGAGGGTGGTATCCCTCTGGTTGATCTTTGCCCACCAGGCTTCCGGGTGCTACACCGGCCTCGGACTCAGGGTAGGGGTGGGGGAGTGGCTGTGGTTATGAGGGAGACCTTATGTCCACAGGAGGCCACCGTTCTTCAGATAGTCGGGTGTGAATCTCTCTTACTGAGGTGTGGTCCTAGGGCGCAGTTGGGCTTGCTGCTGATGTAGCTTTCGCCTAGTTGTGCAGCAGCAGCCCTGCCTGAGCTTCTCGATATCCTCTCGGGGCTGTTGATTGAGTTCCCCAAACTCATGGTTTTGGGTGACTTCAATCTACCATCCCTGGGAGGATCATCTGAGTTAGCTCAGGAGTTCATGGCTTCCATGACGGCCATGGACCTGATGCAAGTAATTCATGGACTGACTCATGTGGGAGGTCACACCCTGGATTTGGTTTTTCTATCTGGACGGTGGTTAGATGATCTTGGTGGGGGCTCCCCAGTTGTTATGCCCCTGTCATGGACCGATCATCATCTCCTGCGGCTGGTCTTCCGTTTTGCCACTCCCCACCATGGGTGTGTTGAGCCAACTAGATGGTTCTGCCCCAGGCGCTTAATGGACCCTGAGAGGTTCCAGGCAGCGATGGGGCCCCCACCTGCCTCCTCTGCTCACAGCTCGGCAAATGCCTTAGTGGAAGCCTGGGAAAGGACGACCACGGAGGCACTTGACCGAGTTGTATCCTTGCGGCCCCTGACCCGGCGCAGATCCCAGTGGGCTCCATGGTTCTCCGTGGAGCTCCGGGAGATGAAGCGTCAGAGACGGGGCCTGGAGAGCGGTTGTTGGTCCAGCCGATCTGAATCCGACCGATTGCGACTAAGAACCCATATTAGGTCTTATGTCGCAGCGATAAGGGTGGCAAGGTCTAATTACTTCGCTACCCTTATCGCGTCCGCAGATAATCGCCCGGCCGCCCTGTTTAGGGTGACCCGCTCCCTCCTTAATCAGGAGGTGAGTGAGGAACCCTTGCAGGGGTGTGCCGAGGAGTTTAGTCAACATCTGTTGGACAAAATCGTTCGGATTCGGACCGGTTTGGACTCCGACTGGGCAGAGTCTGACGATCAGGACACGGGCGGTCTTGTCAATGTTATCTGGGAGGAGTTCGATCCTGTGACTCCGGAGGAAGTGGACAGGATTATGGGGAGGCTGAGCTCCACCACATGTTTATTGGACCCGTGCCCTTCCTGGCTGGCTTATGCAGCCCAGGAGGGGACACGAGGCTGGTTCCAGGCGGTTATATCTGCCTCTTTGAGTGAGGGTAGTTTCCCTGCTGCCTTGAAGGAGGCGGTGGTGAGACCTCTCCTCAAGAAGCCTGCCTTGGACCCAGCTGTGTTAAATAACTTTCATCTGGTCTCCAACCTTCGCTTTCTTGCGAAGGTTGTTGAGAGTGTGGTGGCGCATCAGCTCCCTCTGGTTCTGGATGAAGCGGATTATCTAGACCCGTACCAATCGGGCTTCAGGCCCGGGTACAGCACGGAGACGGCATTGGTCGCTCTGGTGAATGATCTCTGGAGGGCTCGGGACAGGGGATATTCCTCTGTCCTAGTCCTATTAGACCTCTCAGCAGATTTCGATACCATCGACCATGGTATCTTGCTGCGGCGTCTCAGGGGATTGGGAGTGGGAGGCACGGTTCTTCAGTGGTTCTCCTCCTATCTCCTGGGACGCTCGCAGTCGGTGTTGGCAGGGGGGCAGAGATCGACCGCGAGGCCTCTCGCTTGTGGAGTCCCTCAGGGGTCGGTCCTCTCGCCTCTCCTGTTCAACATCTACATGAAACCACTGGGTGAGATCATTCGTGGTTTTGGAGTTGGGTATCATCAATATGCTGATGATACCCAGCTTTTCATTTCGACCCCAAACCACCCCAGTGATGCCCTCGACGTGATGTCCCGCTGCCTGGAGGCGGTTCGGGTCTGGATGGGGAGGAACAGGCTTCGACTCAACCCTGACAAGACCGAGTGGCTGTGCGTACCGACATCTTGGGATATTCAGGATATCCCATCTCTCTCTATGGGGGGTGAGTTATTACCCCCCGTAGATAGGGCTCGCAACTTGGGAGTCCTCCTAGATTCACAGCTTTCTCTAGAAGACCATATAGTAGCTGTGACTAGGGGGGCCTTTGCCCAGGTTCGCCTGGTGCGCCAGTTTCGGCCCTATTTAGACCGGGATGCCTTACGTACGGTCACTCACATGCTCGTGACCTCTCGTCTGGACTACTGCAACGCTCTCTACATGGGGCTACCCTTGAAGACCACTCGGAGGCTCCAGCTGGTACAGAATGCAGCCGCGAGAGTTGTGTTGGGAGTTTCCTGACACTCCCATGTTACACCTCTGCTCCGTGAGCTGCATTGGCTTCCAGTTGTCTTCCGGGTGAGATTCAAGGTGTTGGTAATGACCTACAAAGCCCTACATGGCATGGGTCCGGAATACCTTGGGGAGCACCTGCGGCCGGCGTCAACTTCCCTCCGCCCAGTATGCTCCCACAGAGAGGGCCTCTTCAGGGTGCCACCGGTCAAAGAATGCCGACTGGTGGCCCCCAGGGGGAGGGCGTTCTCTGTGGGCACACCGTATTTATGGAACCATCTTCCTGTCGAGCTCCGGATGGCGCCTGACCTCCGCTCCTTCCGGCACAATCTCAAAACCTACCTTTTCGAACAAGCTGGCCTGGCCTGATGGGATGGGGTTGGGTTTGATTAATGTGTTTTAACCTACCTTTGATGTGTTTTAACTTATTCGTGGGCATTTTGTTTAATCGTTTTTAATTTTTGTATCTTGTTTTTGATATGTATTGCCCTGTTCACCGCCCTGAGTCCTTCGGGAGAAGGGCGGTATACAAATTAAATAAATAAATAAATAAATAAATAAATAAATAAATAAATAAATAAATAAATATCGACTTTGCTGGTCCCTTTCAGGGACAGATATTTTTGATAGTGGTTGACAGCCACTCTAAATGGCTGGAAGTTATTCCAATTGCAAGTATGACTACTGCTAGGACTATACAGGTGCTTAGAAAACTTTTTGCAACACATGGACTGCCGGTTGTTGTAGTATCCGACAACGGGGCCCAGTTCACAGCGGCATAGTTTCAAGCCTTCTTGAGGATTAACCTCATAAGGCATGCTACATAGGCTCCCTTTCACCCTTCGAGTAACAGGCAGGCCGAACAGATGGTGCACACTACAAAGGAGTCAGTCAAGTACATGGTGATTGGGGATTGGCACCACAGGCTGGCTGATTTCTTCCTTTGCCAGCACACCACGCCTTGCACAGCAATAGGCAAGAGCCCAGCAGAGCTTCGCTGGGGAAGAAAGCTCATCACTAAACTGGACAGGCTGCACCCAGACCGGGTGGCAGCAGACGCCGCTCGCCCAAAGCCTCCAAGGGAGTTGCAAGTGGGTGAGGGGGTGTGGGCCTGGAACTATGGGCATGGGAACTTGTGGGTGCCAGGAAAAATTGCTAAAGTCTCGGGCCCCCTCTCGTATGAGGTGGCTTTGGATGGCAGGTGAGTCGTTTACCACCATATTGATCAGCTGTGGAAGCGGTTCCCAGAACGGCCACAAAGCGAGGACCTCATGACGGGTCCATTCCCAGAGCCAGAAATTGGCAGCCAAGCAGGGCAATTCACATACCCTGAGGCCTCTAGCAGTCAGAACAACGGCGAGGTGGTTGTAGATGGGCAAAGCCCAGGAGTGCAACATGGGTCTCCTGATGGGGAAAGTCAATCTGACCAAGACAGCCGCTGTGCTAACTCTGCTCCAACGATGGACTTTGGTTTCAGGCCGACCTGGAATGGCCAGCCAGAGGGACTCGAGTCTGTCTGACTTTCGTGGACTCATGGGTCCTGGTCTACCCAGCCCGGCGGGCAAGCTGGTAGACCGAGAGCTGCCTGGATTCCCCCAGGCAATCTACAAGGTCATGTAAGCTTCCAGCTTATTTGCAGGATTTTGTCCTCAAGTAATTGTGCTATTGTAAGTGCTTGTGTAACTACTGTACTTGCCTCCTGTTCAGGAAAAGTATCTGCTGTGAGATTGCTTAAGCAAGGAGTTGAGTAACGGTCGCTGGCTCCTCAGACAGACCGTCTCCAGGACCACCATTAGTTGGCTCTAGGGGTCAATAGGTTCCTTTAAACCTATTGGCCGCTGCCTAGTGGCCAGAGTACAAATAGCTGTGTAGCAGCCTTGGTTCTCAGTTTAGTTCCTGCATTCAATAAAGCATGTTCCTGCCTGAACTCTCTCGCCTCGTCTCTTGCTTCCAGCAAAGAACCCATGCCTATGGTGAGCCACAAAAAAGGTCACAAAATAAGGTCGGTCACAAGTGACAATAGTTCCATTATGGTCATAATTTGAGGACTACTTGTACTTCCTGCCTGCAGACATACACCAAACATTTGGTTTGAGATATGAAACTGCTGGTACTAGCTCACGGGTCTTCAAACTTGGCCCCTTTATGGTTTGTGGACTTTGACTCCCAGAATTCCTCATTGAAGTCCACAAGCCATAAAAGGGCCAAGTTTGAAGACTCCTGTACTAGCTCAACATTACATGAGAGCCAAGCTTCAAAAATTTCATAAAGAATTTGAAGCAAAAACCTGAACTGAATTGCCTGCTATATGCCCATAATTTTATTCTCATAGTTTTCTTATTGTTTGGGGAAATAAGAACATAGCGATGATATTTGAATGATTTTCTAGCATTACAACATGAACAAGTATTTTATTCCTTCATTCATATTACAGTACAGGTAAACAATTATTATTAAAATATCTGAGTCAGGATCATGCAGAACTATAGTGTGCTGGATTCTTTGCAGAAAGAGCAAAGCAATTTACGATAAAAAAATAACACTTTAAAAAATTGTGCTGAACTTTAAAGGGGTACTTTAATTCAGCAAATTGTTAACTGAAGCACCTCTTCAAAGCAGCACTTTCCTTTAAAGTGTTAGATTAGGAACAGCAACAACGATTCAGTCAAAATGCTAAAAGGAGGTTCTGCACAAGTGCTTTTTAATTTTATTTTCACAGGAGCAAAATGACTGCCAGTTTGAATCAATTTACTTTGCTTGGAGATGCTAAGGTGAAGCTAATCAAATTGCTTCAGTTCAGAGTAGGCAATGTTGAAAATATATGTTACTTGTTGTTAGTTGCAAAGTTGTGTCTGACCCATCACGACCCTATGGACAACATTCCTCCAGGCCTTCCTGTCCTCTACCATCTTCTGGAGTCCATTCAGGCTCATGCCTACTGCTTCAGGTTCTTCTCCAGTGAGTCCTTCATTCACATTAGATAGCCAAAGTATTTGAGTTTCCACTTCAGGATCTGGCCTTCTAAAGAGCAGTCAGGGTTGATCTCCTCTAGGACTGACCGATTTGATCATTTTGCAGTCCAAGGAACTCGCAGGAGTCTTCTCCAGCACCATAATTCAAAGGCTTCAATTCTTTGGCGCTCAGCCCTTCTTATGGTCCAGTTTTCACAGCCATACATTGCAACTGGGAAGACCATAGCCTTGACTATAAGCACTTTTGTTGGCAGAGTGATGTCTCTGCTTATTAGTGCACTGTCTAGATTTGCCATGGCTTTCCTCCCCAGGAGCAAGTGTCTTTTAATTTCTTGGCTGCAGTCCCCATCTGAAGTGATCTTGGAGCCCAGGAAAATAAAATCTGTCACTACCTCCATTTTCCCCCATCTATTTTCCAGGAAGTGAGAGGGCCAGATGCCATGATCTTGGTTTTCCTAATGTTTAGTTTCATTAAGTTTCATTCATGTGCTCTGCATATAAGTTAAACAGGCAGGGCGACAGCATACAGCCTTGCCACACTCCTTTCCCAATTTTGAACCAATCAGTGTCCAGTTCTCACTGTTGCTTCTTGACCCGCATATAGATTTCTCAAGAGACAAATAAGATGGTCTGGTACTCCCATCTCTTTAAGAACTTGCCACAGTTTGTTGTGATTCACACAATCAAATGCTTTAGCATAGTCAATGAAGCAGTAATAGATGTTTTTCTGGAACTCTGTAGCTTTCTCCATGATCCAGCGTATGTTGGCAATTTGATCTCTAGTTCTTCTGCTTCTTCAAAATCCTGCCTATACTTCTGGTAGTTCTCGATCCACATACGGCTGGAGACTAGCTTGTAGGATTTTAAGCATAACTTTACTAGCATGTGAAATGAGTGCAGTGGTGTGATAGTTTGAACATTTTTTAGCACTGCCTTTCTTTGGAATTGGAATGTAAACTGATCTTTTCCGATCCTGTGGCCATTGTTGAGTTTTTCAAATTTGCTGGCAAATTGAGTGTAGCATTGTTTTTTAAGATTTTGAAAAGCTCAGCTGGAATACAGTCACCTCCACTAGCTTTGTTGTTGCTCAGCTTTCCTAAGGCCCATCTCGCTTCACATGTCTGGCTTGAGGTCAGTGACCACCTCATCGTGGTTATCAGGAATATTAAGCTCGTTCTTGTATAGTTCTTTTGTGTAATTTTGCCACCTCTTCTTAATCTCTTCTGCCTCTGTTAGGTCCCTGCCATTTTGGTCCTTAATCATGCCCATTTTTGCATGAAATGTTCCCTTCATCTCTCCAATTTTCTTGAAGAGATCTCTAGTCCTCCCTATTCCATTGTTTTCTTCTATTTCTTTGCACTGTTCATTTAAGAAGGCATTCTTATCTCTTCTAGCTATTCTCTGGAATTCTGCATTCAATTGGGTGTATCTTTCTTTTTCTCCCTTGCCTTTCTCTTCCCTCCTGTCCTCAGCTATTTGCAAAGCTTCCTCAGACAGCCTTTGCTTTCTTGCATTTCTTTTAATTTGGGATGGTTTTAGTTGCTACTTCTTGTACAATGCTGCAAACTTCCATCCATAGTTCTTCAGGCACTCTGTCTATCAGATCTAATTCCTCAAATCTATTTTTCACCTCTACTGTATATTCGTCAGGGGTATGATTTAGTTCATACCTGAGTGGCCTAGTGCTTTTCCCTACTTTCTTCAGTTTAAGCCTAAATTTTGCAATGAGAAGCTCATGGTCTGAGCCACAGTCAGCTCCTGGTCTTGTTTTTACTGACTGTATAGAGCTTCTCCATCTTTGGCTGCAGAGCACATAGTCAATCTGATTTCTGTGTTGACCGTCTGGTGATGACCATGTGTAGAGTTGTCTCTTGGGTTGTTGGAAAAGAGTGTTTGCTATGACCATCGTATTCTCTTGACAAAATTCTATCAGCCTGTGCCCTGCTTCATTTTGTACTCCAAGGCCAAACTTGCCTGTTATTCTGGTTAACTGTTGGCTTCCTACTTTAGCATTCCAATTCCCCATGATGATAAGGACATTATTTTTGGGTGTTAGTTCTATAAGGTGCTGTAGAGCTTCATAGAACTGGTCAATTTCATCCTCTTCAGCACCGGTGGTTGGGGCATAGACTTGGACTACTGTGATATTGAATGGTTTGTCTTGGATTCGAACTGAGATCATTCTGTCATTTTGGGGAATGTATCCCAGT
Organism: Vipera ursinii; assembly: GCF_947247035.1. Taxonomy (NCBI): domain Eukaryota; kingdom Metazoa; phylum Chordata; class Lepidosauria; order Squamata; family Viperidae; genus Vipera; species Vipera ursinii. The sequence continues at coordinate 25,011,362 of NC_139521.1, read as the reverse complement.
ATTGCTTTTCCTATTCTTTTATTGACTGTGATGGCTACTCCATTTCTTCTGAGGGATTCTTGCCCGCAGTAATATACTCTTCTCTTCCCCAGTAGCATAATGGACACCTTCTGACCTGAGGGGCTCATCTTCCAGAATCATATTTTTTTTTCCTTTTGGTATTGTCCATGGGGTTTTCATGGCAAAGATACTGGAGTGGGTTGCCACTTCCTTCTCCAGTGGATCACATTTTGTCAGAACTCTCTGCTATGACCTGTCCGTCTTGGGTGGCCCTGCATGGCATAGCTCATAGCTTCATTGAATTACACAAGCCCCTTCGCCACGACAAGGCAGTAATCCATGAAGGGGATATGTTACCTAAACAGATTCAAATCATTAGCAGATTCAAATTTTTCTATCACCCATCCTTCAATGAGAAGGCTAGGACAATCTTTGTTTTGTTCGCATACACATCTGAAGGCCCCCAAGTAGAGAAAGGCTTCAATATCATCAGTGCTCAGGGTGTATTACAAGACACAAATGATAAGCTCTTGTCAAAGAAACTGACAAAATGTAAACAAAGAAAAAAACCTAATACTTAAACCTAGTACTGTAGTATGCCACCGAAAATAATTTACAGAATATTTATGTAATAAAATAATTTACAGAAATTAAGCAGCCATCTATTTTTGTTCTCTCCCAGACAGCTTTGTATTTTCAAAAATAAAAACCATCAAATATTTCTTCTTATAGGAATGAACAAGCAATTCCCATGGGGCACTAACATATTCA